>NW_027526295.1:210618881-210947976 GCF_048455015.1 Haemaphysalis longicornis
CGTGTCTATAAATCTTCTTATTGGCGGTGAGATGTTTGAGTGGCGCCCCCTGGCTCTGACGTCGGCTTAGGGACTCGCGCCGCTGTCGTCTGCTACACTCCGCTTCTGAGGGCAGCAGTGCATGTGCTAGAAATAGGCCGCTTTGATGCTTTAGTGAATTAAAAGCGTGTTTCTAGTAATTGAGTTATTTTTGGCAGCTTCTAACACATCTCAATAATTTCAAGCTGTATCCCCCACAAGTCTGCAACACACGAGGAGAGAGGGAACAACTTGTTTTAGAGCGTCGGTCAGGAGATTGTGTGTAACTCGTCCTTTCTAGCCTATGCACGAAGTTCAACGCTCAGAGCTCTTCGATAAGTATTCAAAATACGTAGGCTTCCCCTACAGTATTTTTGAGATGCTTTTATTTAGACTCAACAGTCTAACGCTACGTAACAAGCAGCGGGCCCCTACAGGTGCGTCGCACAGCAGGAAATAAAGCGGCTGTCTTTTATTTCGTTAGTTGTTCAATTGTATCAAATTATTATTTTCTTTTTTTTTTCAGTGCCCAACGCATTATTTTTCTGCGCCGTCACAAATGTCTTTTTAGTAGGTCTGGGGATGTTTGCGAGGCTCACGAAGACTATGTGGATATTTTCTTGAGGTTGTATGACATACATTCGCTTCTTCACAGAACTTCACGACTTGGCTTTCGTTGTGGCTCCGAGCAAGAAGGTGCATATCCGCAGCGTGCGTTGTTTATTCACATGCAAATACAACGAGAAGGCTCGTGCTTGGAAACGGCGATCGCGCCCCATACAACGTTGTCCAGGGTACCCTGTCCAGGCGGTTCACGAACGTCGGGGATTTTGGGGGACAGTCGCGTCGAGGATGACGAAGGATAAGCTCGTTTCTCTCAAGCGCATTCCCCGTATCGAAGTCACAGGACCACGCAGTTCGGTTGGCAGAGGATGCGGCCGCGGCGTCTCCCCCTGGATAAGCAGGCAGCTTGCTTGAAGGGCAATCGCTAGTAGGCAATTCAGGTGACGTGAAAGTGACGCCAGAAATGTGGCGCCAAATGTAACGCCACTAAGCGACACCTTTCGTACGCCTGAACAGGGTGCCGTGTATAGCCTAATCGCACGGTCGGAGTAAGATGGTGAACGTAAGGAGTCATGCTTTACTCGTCTCTATGAGGCGCTGGCAGAGTAGCCGTAATTTTTTACCGACAGTTGGGCTGGTCAATAACCGCCTGCCGCCCAATACTGTTTTGGCTGCCTGCAAACGAAATCGATTCGACAGGAATGAAGAGACATGCCTGCGAGCGTTCTCGAACAAAAAAAAAAGAGTGCATGCGGAGGAAGAAGGCGGTTTAGGTAGACATCGAACTTATACTTTGTGGGCACTGTTCGCGCAGCACGGAACGCAAGAACTGTACTGCTCTGTTGAACGATGTGGCTAACTTCCACTGGGACAAAAACGGGGGCGAACGGCTGATATAATATTTTTTTGTCTGTCTTGTCTGTCAAATGGTGGGAATTCCTCTTCTCTTTTGGCAGTTATACGCTCTTTTTGGCCAACGTCATTTATTAGGACCTGTTCTATTGCTATAGTGTTTTATTCCTTTTTTTCGCACATAGAAGCAAGTGTGAAACTTTGTGAAGAATGATGTGACATGGTACCAACAGGATACGTGCGAGTGAAGTAGCTGGCGTCAGTAGACATTTAACGTCGTTCAGTTGTTTAGAAGGAAGAGGGATGTCTTTAATGATAAAGAGAAGGCAGCCTGGCAGTGAGCTTGGCTTGCTACTCCATTAGAACATAAGAGGGGCGAGAGCGAATAAAGCGAAAGAACAAAACCGCATACAAGCATTAGAAAACACAGACAAGCACGTAGAAATCGACAGACGGAAGAACACGCACAGACCACACGCACAGTAGTAAAGGCAAACATTCAGAGTTTCGTTCACACCGGAGTCACGAACAAATGACACCAGGGCCCTTATATTCCGTGTTACAATGGCAGTTGAGTGCCATGGACTGATGGCGCCGGAAAGTTTCAGTGTTACATTAGCACGCAGTCATAAAGTGATTCCCATGGTTATCCTTGGAGTGTCAAAATGGGGACAGACACCGAGATCATGTTCAGTATAATCACTGACACTGCAAGCGTGACATTGAGGGCAGGCGATTCGGCTCGTCTTGTGCAAGTAGAGGGTGGTAAAAGCGAATTTTAGGTGAATGCGCTCAACAATTGCTTCGTCGCGCTTTCTCAGGCCACACGGCATTCGGAAAGTGCAGGCAGGATCGAGTCTATACAGTGGCTGATAATTTTATGATCTGTCCGTCAATATTGATAGTTGTAACTGCCGCGCCAGAGAGTACGCAAGAATCACGGCATCACGTCGAGAGGAGAGGATCGCTATTATGGCGCTAACTTGGTGCGGGCCATGCATGCAAGCTGTTTAGTCGGCCACCACATTCCAAATCACCACAGACTGTCCAGGTAGCCACAGTAGCACTACGCTGTGAAGCAAGGTTGCAGCCTGTGTATGCACAGGGTGTATTTCGTTGGTCAGTTGTTATCGCGTAAATTACGCAAGTTGCTGAATCACCACCCACGAGTCTTTGAAAATCATCCACAGAGAAGCTTCTTGCCCAAGAATGTACTGTAAAGCACAGCGCAAAGCAGCGATTTCTGAGGTCGTTGACGTTGTTCCGTGTCTTAACCGGGGCACATTTGTGCTCCGCGTCAATGGAACGCCGATTAGCACTGTAGATGAAGTAGCGGTACCGATGCATTGGTGTAATTATGCTTGTGGTTGGAGTAGCAATCTAAATGTGCTTTAAAGTAAAGTACTTTAAGGCTCGATTCGGCAACTTGGGTTTAATGTTGATGCCCGGTATTGGGGTGACAATTCACCGGGGGAGTACATCCAGGGTGGGAAATGAAGCCCCGCAGTGTAATTATGACACCAGGGTGGGGTTTTGTCTTGCACCTCTAAAACGGAGCTAGAACTCAACGGGTGTCAAGTAGCCTTTGTCGCACATTGCTGCATATATCCTACCCGATATCTCGAGACCGGGCCTGGACAAAAAAATCACGCCATATCCACGGAATGAATGATGATAAGTGGGGCGAAGCTCGAGAGGGGGAGATCATCGGTAACCGTAACTCTCCCGTGAAAGTTCGCCCATTACATCATCAAGAAAGACGTAAGACTGTGTGCGTACATTGTACAAATCAACTTTTATTTTGCTCTTTTATTTTGTTCTTGTTCGTTTGTTGTTGTTCTGATTCTGATTGTGGGGGTTTAACGCGCCGAAGCAACGCAGGCGATGAGGCGCGCCGTAGTGGAGGGCTCCGGATTAATTTTGACCACCTGGGGATCTTTAACGTGCGCCGAAATCTCGTACACACGGGCGTTTTTGCTTTTCGCCTCCATCAGAAAAGCGGCCGCCGCAGCCGGGAATCGAACCCGCGACCTCGTGCTCAGCAGCGCAACGCCTTATCCACCGCGGCGGGTCGTTTGTTGTTGTTGTTGTAGGGTTCGTGAGGCTGCAAGCAAGCGCTCGTATCGGCAGGCAAACCCCGATGCAGTGAGAGCTCGTGAGGCGGCTGCAAAACGCATCAAGCGAGCTCAGCCCGAAGCTGCCGACGCGCGGTTTAAGCGCGACTTTCTAGACGAGATGCTTCGGCCTCTCTTTCGCGCATGGCAGGATCCTGTCGGCGAGCGCGCGCTGCCGCCGCCCTGCGCGCCCTCCGCTCCGCAGCCTTGTCAACAACCACCTCCTCCATCCGGTGACTCGTTGCGAATGAGGAAGCGCGCCAACAGCGATTGCCTTTTTTTTTAGTGTCAGTCACGTGCGAGTGACGTCATCATGACGTCACTCACACCAGCGCCACCTGCGAGTGAGTCATCGAACTAGGCGGTCACGTAGCGCCACCTGCGAGTGAGTCATCGAACTAGGTGGTCATGTACGCCACCTGCGAGTGAGTCATCGAACTAGGCGGTCACGTACCACGAGACACAAGGGATGGACAGACCCACGGCTTTAGGAGCTTCGCCCCTAAAAGTTGGTTATTGAATTGATGTCCTTTTGAAGGCGAGTTCATAAAACACGCCTGTTGCGGCAAAAGCTCCAGATGCAGATTTCATCAGCACAAAGCGATTTTTGAACAGTGTGTGGCAGGCACTTCTCAATTCCAATGAGGCTGATATTAACCCTTTCAGCCCTGGATTTTTTATTTCAAGCGCTAATTGTTTTTATGCATTTTTTCGTGCAGCTTTGGACATCAGAAGCACAGAAATGAAAAATTACGCTAATAGTGCAAGTATTTATTAATTTCCAGGCACGTTAATTAATTAGGTCATTAGGCAATTAAAAATTTGTTTTTTGTAAAAAAGTTTTTTTTTTTCGGAAAGCCTATGATACCCTGATCTTACAGAAAAAAATATAAAGCTGGTAATCCAAGTATATACAGATTTATAGACATTTTGACGAACCGGAATTTCCGTTTCCTTACCCGCGCGGTCGTCATATCCTATGTCCACTGAAGCTTCGTCTTTTTCATATCGTCCAGCCTCGCGAAATCTCAACAATGCTGGTGTCTATCGCAAGAGGCATCCTTGAACAACCCTCAGCCTGAAAACTAGCAGTTTTGGTTCTGTTGTTAAGGCGCTAGAGGATATTATGTGTTGTGTCGTCAAATGACGACGCCAGGGCCGAAAGGGTTAAGTTGGGTTCGGTTTAAACTACGACCATGTGGCACACCTTGTGTGACATTGTGAGGGCGGTTTCGCCGCCATTCGTGGACATAAGGACCAACCCATAGGAGATGTAATGGGATATCCATGTGTACATGCGGCCGCTGATGCCTACCTTTCCATTCCAGATGTTATGCCCTTGTGCCACACAGTCAACGGCTGCTCTAACGTCAATGAACACTGCTCGAGTGATGCGACCCTGGGCTTTCGACTCTTTATATCGTTGACAAGGGCAAGCCCGCTGTCGATGCTGCTGCAAGACTGTCTGAATCCAGTCATCTGTCGGATATACACGTTCCGGTTTGCCAAGCCCTAGTCTAGGTGACCCAGGACTATCTTCTCCATCAGCTTCCCGACGCAGCTCACGAGTGCAATAGGCCTATAAGACTCAGTTTCCTTAGAGATTTTGCCGGGTTTGAGTCTGTAACAAGGCGACCACGCTTCTAGCCCGGTCTGGGGCGGCCCCTGTACCAGCTGCGGTTGCACGTGCCGAGAAGGAAGCTCTTAGCTTTGTCCCCAAGGTGCGGCAGAGCTGCAAAGCTGTTGTCATCGGGAGCACGTGCACAAACGTTGTTTACGGCAGACAAGGTAGCAAGTAATTCTGCCATTGTGAATGGCTTGTCTATAACGGTCACATTTGCAGAGGGCAGAGACAGCTACGAGGGTGGCAAATAAGACTGTACCAGACCAAGCGGCGACTTTGGCGCGGAATCTCCAGCTACGTTTAGATCACAGGAGTTCTGCCGCAGAGACCAAGAGTAAAAAAGGGTGCAGAGCCGTAGGCAGTACCCGTAGGCTACATGCTGAGCTCCAAATCCTCGTGAGAGGTTTTCGCAAGTGAAACTTTCAGTAGCAAGACTGCCATTCACCCTGAGCCAAGTTCATCATATTGCCGCGAACTATGTAAGGGTTTGTTTATTTATTTGTTTTTACTGCCCGGCCGCGCTCGGCTGTTATCTGTGTCCCAAGCGAAGCGCGTGTTCCATTTTTATTTTTATGCCGCACGGGCTATCTCATTCAGATAAGGACACTGTTGAGCACTAACGTCTCTAGCCTAGAATAATCTTTTTTGATCTACAATGTTCCAGACGTCAATCGACCGTTCGAGAACCACGCGCGCCGAAAGATAAAAAGCCTGCAGAGGAGACGCCGCCGTGTTACACTTGCCGACGATCGTTTGCGCACGTCACTTTGTTGACTGCTGCTTCGCCGCCTGTGTATTCTTTCAGTTGTTAGGGAACCACAAGTTCGCTCGCATAAACTTCTTTCCATTGAAAACAACTGCGTCGTCTTTGGCGTCATAAAATCTAATGGAGATGAAGGGGTACGCGCTCTTTATGCTCCCTACGACCTCTGGAAGCCGCCAGGCCAGTCCAACCAGAGCCAGGTTTGCAAGGTTTGCCGTCTGTGTTCGGCTCCTACCAGAAAGACCCAAGACCACGACCACTGCAACCACCACCATGGTGCAAGAAACAACGTCGCCGATCGTGCTGCAGCAGCCCCGGTAACAGCCGTCATTTCCTGGATCCCCCGCTGAAGACACGGAGGAATGGTTGGAGAAGCTGGAGCGCGTGCGGATCTTCAACAGGTGGGACGATGAAGAAACGTTCCAGCATGTTTTAATTTACTTGGAGGATGCAGCTCAAACTTGGTTCGAGAACCACGAGGGTGCCTTGACCAACTGGACACAATTGAAAAGCGAGTTTCTTAAGACCTTCACGACCTTGGTGAGTAAAGAACGAGCTGCGCTTTTGCTTGAAACTCGAACGCAACACCCCAACGAAGGAGTCGTGATCTTCTTTGAGGAAATGAAGCGAACCTTTCGTCGCGCGGACCCAGAAATGACGGAAGAAAAGAAACTGAGGTTTCTGATACAAGGAGTAAAGCAAGAACTTTCTGCTTGCTTTGTCCGCAACCACCCTGAAACGGTGGCCGAATTCGCGTCTGCGGCGGCAGCCATGGGGAAGACGTTGGAAATTCGTACGAGGCAGTACGACCATCCCATCAACGGGCTAGTTCCGGACACGATCGATGCCCGGGCTACTAGCTCTGACACACTACGTGAGACAATCCTCGCTGTCGCCAGGGAAGAACTGCGGAAACTCTTCCCAACAACGCCGCAACCCCAAGTCACCTCTATGAGCGACGTGATCCGGGAAGAAATTCAACTCGCTTTGGGGACTTCTACGCCATCTCCGAACTACCACGCGAGCCACAAGCTATGACCTACTCCCCGGCTGTTCGTCGACCCCGCCCTGATCCAACCCGTCGTCAAGAAGTCCCACCGTACCGCCGGCCACAGTCGCCCGCCCGACCCCCTGCAGCCCAAAACGAGACGCCGAGTAAGCCGGACGTATGGCGAACCACCCATAATCGTCCACTGTGCTACCACTGCGGAGAGGCCGACCACATCTGCCGTCGGTGCCCTTATAAGAGGCTCGGTTTGCGAGGGTTCTCCGTCGACACACCGCTACCCAGACTTGGCCAGCGCCCATCTGAGATCGAAGAAACCTGTCCAACACCAACCGTGGTCCAGCCCGTTTCTGCCGTCCGCCGTCGCCCTACCCGTACCAATCACCGAACCGCCGTAGCAATGCTGACTTCGCCCAAGGAAGGTCCCCCAGCCCACGCGGGGGAAACTCTAAGCACCAACTTCTGGAGGGGCAGTTGCTCTGCGGCGAAAAACCGGAAACCCCCCAACAAGCAAGAACACGCCGAAGACAGTGATTCACGACATGCCCTCATCCCGACGGCCCGACCTAAGCCTGACGACACTCCCGAACACGATGACAGCTACACTGCGTGGCGCGTACCTGACACGACCGAGACTGCCGCTGAAAAGGCGACGACAACGACGACGCACAGTGTCCGGCCGTCAACATGAAGAAGCCGAGATGCGCCGCCCCGACGCACCCGGAACTCGAGGAAGGCGGCGTCTGACGTCAAGATGTCCATCGACGGCTTAGATGTAGTCGCCCTCATAGACAAAGAAAAGAGAGAGAGAGAGAGAGAGAGAGAGAGAGAGAGAGAGAAAGCATAAAGCATATTTTCATCATCATCATCATCATCACCAGCCTATCTACGCCCACTGCAGTGCAAAGGCAGTGCAAAGGCTCCCATTATTCTCCAATTACCCCGGTCCTGCGCTAACTGTGACCAATTTATCCCCGCAAATGTCTTGATCTCATCTGCCCATCTAACTTTCTGCCGCCCCCTGCAACACTTGCCTTCTCTATGGATCCATTCTGTTACCCTTAATGACCAACGGTTATCTTTCCTCCGCATGACATGCCCTGCCGACGTTCATTTCTTCTTCTTAATTTCTACTATGTCCTTAACACGCGTTTGTTCCCTGACCCACTCCGCTCTCTTCTTGTCCCGTAAAGTTACACTTATCACCTTCCGCTCCATTGCCCGCTGAGTTGTTCTCAATTTAAGTTGAACCCTCTTAGTGAGCCTCCAAGTTACTGCCCCGTAGGTGAGTACCGGTAAGACGCAGCTGTCATACACTTTCTTCTTCAGGGACAATGGTAGGCTGCCATTCATTATCTGAGAATATCTGCCGTATGCACTCCACCCATTCTTATCCTTCTAATTATCTCTGCCTCATGGTTGGGATCCGGGGTCACAACTTGGCCTAAGTAGATATATTCGCTTACCTCTTCCACTGCCTCGCCACCTATCTCAAACCACTGTGCTGTCCTGAGGTTATTGATCATTACTTTGGTTTTCTGCATATTAATTTTCAGGCCCACTGTTCTACTCTGTTTGTCCATTGCGGAGTAGAACAGTGGGCCTGATCTACTCCGCACTGGACAAACAGAATACCTTATTTTCTATCAAAAGGGAAGGGGAAAACGGGGGTGGCGGGGCGGCTAAGTGCCGCCTCGTTCCGGGCAGCTTGTGGTGGCCTTCAAGATGAACTCCGCGAGGCTCCTCTGCTCCTCCAACTTGGTTGCAGTAGTCAGCCACTCTCTAGTGTGATGTGCCCTAATTGGCTTGGTGTTTGGGCAGACCCACAAGATGTGGGTTTGATCCTGCTGTACCTTACAGCGTTCAAAGTTTGGGAGGGGGGGGGGGGGTTGTATAGACTGCGCAAGAAGTCTCAAAGTTCTTCATGAACCAAGTTGTGCTACGACGTGGAACCCCTGAAGTCCTAATCACGGACCGCACAACAGCCTTCACTGCGGAGCTTATTCAAGGAATCTTACGCTACAGCAACACGGATCACCGAAGAACGACGGCGTACCACCCTCAAACGAGCAGGCTAACGGAACCTCTGAGCAAAACGATCGCGGATGTGCTGTCTGTGCACGTCGACGTTGAACATATGACTTGGGACGAGGTCCTCCTGTATGTCACGTTCGCGTACACCACAGCGATCCAGGAAACTACGCAGATGATACCGTTCGCGCTTGTCTGCGGAAGGCGGCCGACTACGATGCTTGACGCTATGCTTCAGCACGTAGAAGACGACGGCCAAAACGCCGTCGTCCAAGAATACCTTCAACGTGCGGAGAAGGCCCGCTAGCTCGCTCGAGTTCGTATAACGACAAGCAGCTGGTGGATGCCGGCCAATCCAACGCCGAGACGCCGATCCACCCTCTAACGCCAAGACGCCGAGTACTACCCAGAGGATCGTGTGTGGGTTTGGACTCCAATCTTATGACGCGGACTCAGTGAGAAGCTTCTGCGACGGTATTTCGGACCCTACCAGATTGTACGACCTGTTGGCCAACGTACCTACGAACTGATCTCCGATGGTGATTCCGGCACATCACGACGACGCACGCGACCCGTAGTTGTCCGCGTGGTTCGCCTCAAACCGTACTGAGCAAGATGACGGGCTTTTTTGTTGTTGTTTTGTTGTTGCTGTTTGTTCGGACTGTCGTTTTATTTTAGCATGGGGTCGGTACACTATTAGAGCGGGGGGGGGGGGGGGGGGGCTAATGCCAGGAACCATGTATTGGTTTGTTTATTTATTGTTTGTTTTTACTGCATGGCCGCGCCCGGCTCGGTTATCTGTGTCCCAAGCGAAGCGCGTGTTCCATGCTTTATTTTCATGCCGCACGGGCTATCTCATTCAGATAAGCAGATTGTTTCGCCCTAACGTCACTAGCCTAGAATAATCTGCTTTGATCTACAATGTTCTGGATGTGAATCGACGGTTCGAGAAACACGCGCACCGAAAGATAAAAAAAAACCTTGAATTTTAAGACTGTCCCAAAGCAAATAAGAGGAGCTGAAAATTCCTTTCAGGGCGCAGTGGGATGACAGTTGGAAAAACAAGAAAGAGAGAGAGAGAGAGAGAGAGAGAGAGAGAGAGAGAGAGAGAGAGAAGTAAGACGCAAAAAAATTTGAGGAAATTATTTTAGCAAAGAGTTCACACTCTTAAGTGTGACGGCCGCGCGCATTCTCATAATACAAACCCAGTTTGTATTTCGCGCGTTCGGTTTTCTGACTGCCTTGGTGGTAGTTCGCGTCGCAGCTGACAGATGGCGCCACCAGTCCACGGCACGCGCGCCGCTCGTGGGACCTTGTTCTCGGCGGTTGCACTCGGTCTTGCAAGAGGTAGCGTCAAACATACCCCTCGCGAGGGGCACGATCAAATGCAGAGCATTTCCGGGGGCGCACGACGTTAAGTAGTTGGCGTTACGTTAATGTTGTTGCACTTGTGGCAACTGCTAACGAGAGAGCGCTCGTCAGCAGTAATTTGAATGAGTCAAGGATATAAGGCGCGTCCGTAGCCTCCCATTCTGTGTCGGCTGTGTAGCGCAGTGGGTAGAGCACCATGTACATTGCGTTCCGCCGGCATGGTCGAGGGATCGAAACCTGGCGCCGGGTAGTATTTTCCTTTATATAGTGTAGGGGGAGGGGTGCGGACAACGACGGTGCGGACTACGACGGGACAACGCGGGTGACATCGTGAGTTACTGAAATGCTCTGCATTTAAAAGCCTGCAGAGCAGACGCCGCGGTGTTAGACTCGCTGACGCTCGTTTGCCCACGTCACTTTGTCGACAGCTGCTTCGCCGCCTGTGTATTGTTTGAGTTGTTAGGGGAGTGCAAGTTCGCTCCAATAAACTCCTTTCCCTTGAAGACAACTGCGTCGTCTTTGGCTTCGTATAAATATGTTGCAGTACATGCCGCAGTGTGCGTATAGCGACTCGTATATATTCAGGTGTTCAGGATTTACGAGCACGCCTTTCAGTCCTGCGACGCACCGCCCGCAGCCTTTGGTACTCCGCATTGGCCCCAGAGAACCTCCAAGGTAGCCGGAAAACCTTCGCACAGGAACCCCTCGCCCGTGTCATGGCGTCTATTAGGACGCTGCACTATTCATAATTCCCATCAAGCTCCTCAACAAAAGCAGAGTAGAGCGACCGATCCGGACAACAAATTTTTCGGTTCAATGGTTATTCACACAGACCATCTAGCAAGATATACGTAGGCAAGGCATCGTTTCCATGTGACTCGATGTCAACATACCAGTGTTGAGGACACTTGATGCATGGGGGCATCAAGAGCTCTCCCTCGGGCTCTATATAAGAGCCCGAGAGAGAGCATGAGGCATCAATTGTGCTCAACACTGCGCTTAGGTTGAACGTGGGCTCTGTTGAAAAAGATGACGCCTCGTCTACCTCGTGCCCATCATCACCAGCATTACCATGTTTTATTGAAGTACTAGTCAGAACGGGTCTTGGCGGCTCATGCCTATTTCAGATTTCTGACGCAACAAACCCGGGACCAAGGGACCTCCAGAGGTGAGCCACTCCGGGCGGATTTTGGCTTACCTCCTACCGCCTTCTCACCTCTGGGGAACAAGAATGAAGCCGCTATTTTAACGAACCCGTCGATAAAGCTGGGAGCCAGCTTACGAAGAAGAAGAAACGAAGCGGACTCATTGGTGCTGCATCTTTGCCGGCACACATGAGAGGAACTTTCGCGGCTGTGTATCTGCAAGGACGATCACGCCGACGTTTCCCCCTTGGGTCCGATCCCCATCCCTATCGACGTCTGTGACACTGCCCTGGACCATGGAGGCTCTATACGAAAGACGGCGCTTCGTCAGGGGGCAACTGAATAATGCAATCGGCAAGGTTGAAGACTTTCTTCGCGTGGAGCAACCACCAATGCGTGAGTTGACTGATCCAAAAAATCTGACTGAGCAAAACGACGGCTTGACCGAGATTAAAAGACATGTAGAAAACACCATGGACATTGAGAACCTCGAATCGGAGATGTTTGACGCATTTGATTTCGAGGCCATGGTGATAGCTGCAAAACTGAAACTGGAAATAAAAATAACCGAAAGCAAAACTAACCGGCAAGTCCGAATTGCGTCCATTGAAGCCCGAATTCGGTCAGAGCTCGGAAAGCACCGGAAAGAGGATATAAATACTGATAATACGAAAATTGCGAATGAAAGGAATAATCTGCTAACCGAAGAACACGAGGACCTCTGCAGACGACAACTGAATTCGCAAGACATTCCTCTGCTAGAAAACAGCTGTCTTAGAGTCTGTGTCGAGCACACCACGTGCTTTTCGACTTACGTTGACTGCTCAGAAGAAGCTGCAGTGACCATGGCCGCAGTGAGGCAAGCGCGACCAGAAAACAATGTTGACGAGTTGAACGTTAGCGATCGCACATCAAAAGCAACAACAACTTCATTCGATTGCCCGGTTAAAACGACACCCAAAGTGCCCGACAACGAGAACTGGTGTGAGGAAATCAATGGGACATCTGAAGAGAAAGCGGGAATATGCAGAAGACTTCTGGATAGTGGGCACATGCCTAGGTTCCCTGAATTAGCCGACCACGTGAAATTATTGAAATATCGCTGGAAAAGGAGAGAAGGAACAACCGGGCTGGAAGAGAGAAATATATGTCCGGTTTCTTTCTCAACGGGATACATTCAAGATGCAAGCGGCAGCACTGGGTACGGACATGGAAGTTAAAGCGGAAAGACCGAGTCACGAACAACCTGCGGAAGATGGGAAACATAAAGTAGAAGAAAAGACGAAGGAAAATAGGGCCTATCATTCTACAGAAGTCTGCAAGGCGTTTCAAGATGATACGAGTAATGTTAGTTCCTGTGATTGGCAAAAAGACTGCCGGCTGGCGACAAGAAAGTATCGACCCGGAAATAGTAATGAATGAATCCGTTCGTCGACAACGTCGGAAGCCCGAAAGGCGGCTCCGATGACCGCAAGCGTTCTATTGAAACGCGATGGCATTGTTCCGTATTTCCAGGGTTTTGGGTGCTTACAAAGTCATCATAGCCCCTAAGGTCATTGCATGAGAAGAGGCAATACGGGGGAAATAATTGTGGCACTACCCCTGTCCAGCGGAGAAAAATGCGGGGTATGATAACTACTGATATGATAAGCGTGGTATGCGGGGTATGAAAACTACTGATATGATAAGAGTACAATTGTTTCTTGAGTTTTGGTGAACACAGTGCCTGGGCCTGTTCTTGCTTGCCTGCCAACCAGGAGCCCCCTCAGGGCCTGTCAAACTTGATGACACAGTTACGGGTGCTGTCACCCTTGATGACGCAGGTGCAGGTGCAGGTATTGACGCCAAAGTCACCGTGGATATCGACTCAAATGACAACGTGGGTGTCGTTGTAGTGGCCGCCGCTGATTTTAATGTCCGAAAGCAGGTAGGGGCGGAAAAAGTTTGCCGAAGTTTCATGTAAATTATTGAAACCTGGCACTTGCCGTTGGGCGGCCTTCTGAATTTCCGAACCTGATTTTTTCCAAGCAGTACCCTTCCCCCTGTGCTCCTGAAGGGTATTCTTCGCTGACTTATAGTCAGTTTTTTTTTTCAACCTTAAACTTGTGTAGGGCCTTCTCTTACCGAAGAACTGCAGAGCGGGAAAACGTTGATTCCAGACTGTTCGCACAGTTGGGACCGCGAATATTGCTAGCGTCGCACGCAAAACTTTTGTGACTCCCACAGCACCGAGCACAGCGAATCGGAAGTCTACACATGGTTGCCACGTTTCCAAAACGCTGGGAATTGTTGCATTTCTTGGGTGCCTGGTGATAAGGATAGGGACGGTAACATGTGTAGGCTAGGAAAACGGGCTCAGGCGCTGTTTCAGTGGCAAATACAATCCGCATGATTTTAGATAATGTGCCTAGACGACGCAAAGATTTGACTGGCGTCTTTTGAGGCAGTGCTACGAGGATTTCAGTGTCAGAGAGATAAACAGGAACGTCCTTGATCCCTCACGCTCCGCAGCCGCTCGACCGAGGCTTGTTCGCCTGGACAGAGATGCCCTGAATGGTCTTGATTTTCAGGAGATGTGCAGTAGCGTCAGCGTTGCGCCTGTGCACTGCTAGGAGGTTCACTCGATAGTTCGGCCATATTTGAAGGACTCCATCTGGAACCATAGACTCAAGGCCACTTTTCAGAGAGAGCGGGTTGGAACGGGTAATGACGCTCTCCACCTATGTAGGTTTGCGAATTACGACACGCCCTTGCTTCGGCAATTGCATGATAGGCTGGCTGCTAAGAAACAGATGCTGTCTCTCAGAGCCACGTGGCCGTTTAGGCGCCTCATGGTTTGGAAATGTTCTTGTTCGTCCGTGTTATTCGAGTTTTCTTGGGCATTAATAATTGCAGCAGAGGTTGTATCTCACATGTCTGAGAAATCATCCTCATCATCCGGAAGCGGTTGATCAGAAAGGCAAGCGGATGAGAGGGGCTTGCCTGACCAGCTGGTAATGGCGACTATTCCAAAGAAGAGGCGCTAGGAGCGCTTTCAGAGGCGTTGAGAGCGGGTGGTTCAAACGGTGTTTCGGAAGTTGTGTGACAAGGGTGGTTCATTGCCAAATGACCGGTTGCAGCCCCTAGAAAGGGGCAGAGCGGTGACATCTAGACGTGGCACCCGGCAGCAGACTGGGAGGCGAGCCCGGCGGAAGCCCTGGTGGGGTGCGCTCGCCGCAGAAAGCATGTCCTTGGCTGATGTTACGTGCCAAATTTGACACAACATGTGATTGTGGTTTCCAATAACTCCACTAACAATTTCAACGCGTAATATTTTCTATGCCACTGTCAATTGATCCTTTTTATTTCATGAATAAATATATGAAGACACGATTTCATAACAATAGGGCAACTGACGAAGCCCTGTATAAAACAAACACAAGTTTTGCGAAAGAAAACTAAGAAAAGAGAACACAGTTTTGTTCCCTGATACAGTCAACGTGTACATTGGACATGGCAATGACACGGCACACCTGCGTAGCTAGTTCACGGGTACATACATGATTTGTTGCCGTGGGGAGGCTCCGTATGCCTATCGATCGTACGGCAGAGGCAACGTGAACTCACCCCAGGGGGCAAAGCGTACCTCACTTGGTCGTCCCCACTCAACGGAGGGAAACCAAGTTCACGAGAAGGGAATATTTCTGGAATGTTCGTCGCTGAAACGTCCTTAATTCCAGCGCTAACTATTGAGAGTGAGAGAGAACAGCCTTTAATGATACTGGTGAGCATGGTGGTTAAAAATGCTGAAGAGGATGCTCGCACAGTGCGAGAGTACTTTATTGAAAGCGTTGCTTATATAAGAGAAGTTTATAGAGTCATGCCGGAAGAACCTGAGTGGTTACCCGTTCTGGATGTTCTAGCGCAATTTAAGGTGTTTTAAGCCACTCCATTCACCCGATTGGTGACTGGAGCTAATAATTTGTGTATTGGGCAGTGTGTTTTTTGTTGTCGCCAAGCAGGTAATAAAGAAAAAGAAAGAGGTTAGCCTGCCCAAGGCGCCTAGCTTGCTACACCAGATGTATGAAAAAATAAAATCGATGAAGAGATGATGATAATGACTGTGATGAAGATGACGCGCTCATTAAGAGAGTCATGTTTAAAGAGTCTGATCAAGTCCTGTGCTTCGCAGGAAAGACAATAGAGCTTTTGTCGCTCGAGATGCTCGTTTAGAGTTCGACCAAGGGCCTAGCACGTCACTAAGAGTTATTCCTCTCGAAAGCGGAAGATCCAAGGACACTAAAAGGGACGTTGTAGCTGCTCCATACCGCGTACACTCAAATAATACGTGGTTCATGTCCTCGTGCACTTCACAAAGAGTGCAGAAGGGGGAAGCGGCCTGTTTCATCTTGAATCGATAATAGCTTGTGTAAGGGACATTTACACGCACGCGGTGAAAAACCGCTTCGTCATGCTCGGAAAGAGTAATATGAAGAGGTTATTGCTACTGCGGCGTTCTCGTGCCAATTTTTATGGTTCGTTGGGAGGTTCATAAATCCAGCAAAAAAAGTTATAATGTCTTATATTATGCATTTGCGGAATTTGGAAACAGCAACGCGAATAAAGAAGACACATGACTTCGCAGTACTCCGGACCCGTGCTTTCGTACTCGCACGTAACGCACGTCATTAAGGGTATCAGCGAAGGAGGGCAAGGCCTTCTAGACAGATTGGGAAGATAATTCGTATCCTGAAAATGGACATAATCTACGTCTCACGCTTTCTTAACACTAAATTTATTTTTTCCTTTTTTACTCTTCGGCTTTCCTGCTTTCTCGCATTCTTGCTTGCTTTCAAAGGAACGATCATTTCCGCCTCTCGCACACCCGACGATTTTCTCGGAATGGACCGCCACAACTCAACTGTCACCCCATTTTCAGCATGCTCATGTATGCATCAGACAACGAGCATTAGCGGCTTAGAAGTTTCTAGCTGTGTAAACGGCTGCGTTAATGCAGCATTTTTCTGAAGCAACAGCGGAGGTAACGTAAACAAGTCTAAACGGTCATGCCGCTCTCAAGAGAGCAAAATTTCTTTTTTACTCCTTGCCAGTCTTCAGGGAGCACTAATTACTTCCCATAAACAAAAAAACGGAAATAGAGTCAAAACAAAAAATTCACCAGCATTTTTTCTCCTGGTGGAAGAATCTCTCGCATCGGCGTTTTTCTGACTATCCAAGTGCAATTTTTAATTAAAAGAGGCATGCGGCACCTGCCTTTGTGCATGCCAGACTGCATGGCTATTGATGACTCTCATACCAGCTGGTTCTGAGCGTACGTCATCTTGGGAGCCGCCGTTTTCGCTTGAGTTTTCATATTTTTATTGCATGCGCAATCTCATCTTGGAATCGACGCCCGAGCGTGTGTTTCTTTATGTTCGTTTTATTCCCAGTTGAGTCAGGACAAGACAACGGGAAACAAGACGAGCACAAAATGCGGAAGGCGCCATTTTTAAAACACGCGACAAGAAATGTCCGCATGGATGTTAGAAAAAAATGGCTAATCCAATACGTCATGTAGTCCCGGCTTTTATATATAAACTTGCGTTACTACGAAACCACTTTGTTCGCAATCTTGTTTTGTTCGAAGTTTTTCTTCATAGTTTATAGTTTCCGGTCGAGAGAATGATAGAATTATTTGCTCCCTACACTATGTACAGGTACAGCACGTCATGTAGAACATGGTACGTGCTTTCAAAAAGGACCGCTTATAACGCAACCAGTTTTCTGTACTGGGAACTTCGCTACAATGAGCGTTTACTGCACTCAGATATGGTCACGTGGCCTGAGATATAAACTAATATGGGATCACATACCTGTGCTTGGGTTTTTCTTGTTTCGTTTTTAGGTTTGTTTAAGTTCGTGTTATTTTGTTGCGATTACCTGTAAATTTTTGCCGAACCTTTATTTTGACATTGGCTAATAAATTTGATCTATATACCGGGAAAGCGAAAAGAAAAATTTGCGTTGAAGTGGCCCATGATTTAAGGTACGATTCGCCAGCAACTCTTTGCAGACGAGTGATTGCACATAAGGAACATGTGAGAAACATGTCAAGAGCCGTAACGACTCATCTGACGTACCACTCAAAGGATCTGTGGACGAAATAAATAAAAATAAATAAAACAAAAGATAAAACAAAGGTGAAGGTGATCAATAAGATTCCCGTGAAAGTACATTTCGCTGGATGATGAAAAAAGACTGACTAAAAGTTTCAGACAGACAGGCAGACAGAATCATTTAATTTGGCCGCAGCTCTGGCGCTTAGGCCGCCGACGTCTCCTCCGTTGTCCGTCCGGCAGAAGACCCCTTTTGGGCGGGAGCCGGTGCCGTCAGCCAAGCGGGCCAGGTCTTCTTTTACTTGGAGGTTTGGGTCACACAGATTGTTCTCTCAGCGCTCCGCGATAGTAATGGTAAAGAGGATGAGATGTGATCGTAGCCTGGTCAGTGGGATGCTATCTTAGGCCCACATGATCAGAGATAGCGATGCGTGAGGGACAGAACAATGAAATTGTGTGTGGCGAGGCAGTGGAAGTGGTAAGTGAACATATCTACTTAGGCCAAGTAGTGACCCCGGATCCCAACCATGAGGCAGAGGGTAAGAATAGGTGGAGTGCATTCAGCAGGCATTTTCAGATAATGAATGGCAGCCTACCATTGTCCCCGAAGAGGAAAGTGTATAACCGCTGCATCTTACCGGTACTCACCTACGGGGCAGGAACTTGGATGCTCACTAAACTGGTTCAAATTAAACTGAGGATGACTCAGCGAGCAATGGAACGGAAAATGATAGGTGTAACGTTAAGGGAGAATTGTCGATGTAGGTCTCACGAAATATCGCGCACATCATGGCAAAGGTGGGGAAGGAACCCGGACGAAGTTTTCGTCGAAGGCATCCCCAATGGGCACTGTCTGGCTCATTTGTTTCTGCTGCCCGTTTTCGTCGCAAAGCATCGAAGATCTTCCATCGATGATATTGCACAAACTCACTCGTAACCCTCGTAGTCCATGGTTACTTTACCTATATCTAAACAAAGAACCCAAGTGAAGCCCCTAAAGCGACCATCGGAGCGCGCGACGTGTGTGCGTACTCGTCTGGGAGCGAAGTGATCTGATGACGGCCCACTAAAGCATGTAAAATTATTTATGATATCAATTTTTTAACAAACGTTATGTCTATCAGGAATTAACGCAGTTTCTTTAAGTAATAATGTTTAAGAAATTGTGCGTTCTTACGTATGTCACACTCCCATAGGCGCAGCTATAACTGCAGCGGTCAGTTCAAATTCCGTAGCATTTGTCCTTACGCCATTGCTTGAGTTGCGCCTTCACAAATATGGTTCTTACAAGAATATAATTTTCTCCTCAGTAATTAATAGCTTCATTTCTTCTAGTTAGTCGGCTAGCTTGTTGCCTATACTTCGCTGTAACCTTTTGGTGCAAACAGGAACTTCATTATTAGCGACGTCGGCATTGCTTATGAACGTATGAACGTATGAACGAGCTTAAATCATTGGGATATTTAACTCCTTGCAATGTGGGTGGCCTATCCGATATTTTCTGATATTTGCAACATATGCGTGCACAGTTAATACGCATTTTAACTCAGCTGCGGCCCACAAGTGCAAGAGTATGTAATTCAGCTGGCACAACTCTCCGCGAGGGCCGAGGGGCTCCTGGCCGTCGACTCAGCAACTGTAGTGTGCCGGGGTTCCCACCCGGCCTGCCTAACGTAAGCCAATCTGTCTGCATATCGTATCACACAGCGAACAATTTGACTAAAAAAGAAGGGCGGATAATCCTCAGTGAACAAGCTAGTGGCCCAGCCAGCTGCAAGCAACGCCAATTTACTACAAGTGTCTACACCTATAGAGTCAGGTGACAGTGCGAAAAATGCAGCTACAACACTTGCCCAATGCAGGAACTACACTTGCACTCTACACAAAGGGATAAAGAATTGTTCAACAGCAGACTCTATTTTCCTCCTTTCCGCATAAACGTGGCAGTGGTGCAGAAACGTAATAGGAAGGATCGCGTTGAGATTTCGATCAGGCAGTGAAAGCGTCTGCAAAGTTAGCGTGGAGAGTCTGAGCTTCCTGATGTTACTGAAAAGAATAAAATTACGGCTGCCGCAAATTGTTTTCGGCACATAACAGCACGATTGCGGGAATTCATTCGCCATGCTAAAAACAGCTTTCGGGGCTCATTTGAGGTGGCCATAAAGACAACATACAAGCTTACGTTATTTAAAATAAATAGCCCTTGAGAACTTCCTCAACGCCATTATGGCCCCACTGTACGTTAGTTTCCCAAACGCACGCATATTTAAAATGTTGCGAAATTTTCAAATTTACTTCTACACAACGTCAGCAGTTAGGTGAAGCATACTTATACGGCCGTTTACTTCATCGTATACTCAGGTACAAGCGAAGGGCGGTAATGGGTAATGCAGTGTGTTCCGCCGAAGCGATGGACCCGGTCGTCAACGCGTGTGGGCGTTTTGAAAAGAGATAGCGCTTAGTACGTGACATCGTCTGCTTTTTCTTAAGTGGTTTGTATGACATCGCTGCAGTAGATTATAGCTAAATTAAGTCCGAAAAATCACGAGAACGGCTCGTGACCTTTTCAAAATACTCGTAGTAACGCACTCTTCGAGCAGCGCGGAGGACCATCCGGCTGCAGTGATGTGGCTCAAGGCCAACTTCCGTTGTAGTTCTTAAGTTGTTTCACAGTGCAGCATTCAAACATGTCGCTACCAAGTCGAGCCAGAGGCATCAAACTGATTGCACGATCTCGTTTAGTAACGAAGCTTTTTGTGGCGGCCGCCAACAATAACAGGATCAGTGCCATTCTACTCTGTAGAGATGGATGACAAGTAGAGCTGTTTGCGGGTTATTGCTTCGTGCCAAAGTCGGGCTTCAGACAGTCATCGCACGTACGCGTGGTGTTAGGGGCCCGATCACCGCTTGTAGTCTCCTTCCACCGCGTTCGTGGAAAGGTAGCCTATTTTCATTATAAGTGGGCTTCCCTGTGAAGTAGATAATGCGGGAAAGCCAGCTAACAACGACCAAGCTTACACCGATTTTTGTAAAGACGGCTTTACGTCATTTAGGAATTGCCGAGAAGGCTTTTTTTTCAGGGTAATATACGCCATCACACATCCCAATATGGAGCTCAGGAGGTCAGCATGTTGCCGAAAGGAGAAGGTGTGCTGAAGTGAGTAGGAGGGGAGTGGCGTTTTTCGGTTTACCGACGTCAAAAAACAGAGGGGGCGAGTTAGTCTGTAATAGCTTATGATGAAGATGAAGTTGAGACTTTGTGGGGCAGCAACTTTTCAGTTATAATGCGCCAAACACAAGGTAAGAAGATATCAATACAAGTTAAACGTTTTGCTCAACGTATCATCAATATAGAAATGATTATTTTTATAACCGTTCCGTGAGATGAAGTAGATAAAACCGGTGCAGAAAGCCAGCGTCTTTAAAAAATTTAAAAAATTCAGTCATAGGTACCATTGGTTCATCACTAAGTAAAAACATTGGGTGTAATAATAGCTTCGCTGTTACAGTCACCGCAGCTTAAAAATAACTGGAGTGCGAGAATTTTTCTTTATTAGGCCCCACTGTGTTATCTTTTTTAGTTTTTCGCCAGCCTAAATTTTTATAAAGAAATTTGGTTAAAATTGACATGATTCTTTTTCTGGCGCCGCCATCTTTGGAATGAACCAACTTGTATTTTGTCTTTGTAAGTCCTTACGACTCAGGTGGGTCAAATGTGTTTGTTCATATACAATGCTGATAATAGGCACGGGGGTACCGTGACCATGACTCCGTGGTGTCGTCCTGTCTGCTCGTGGTCAATGCCTAAGATGGAGGTCACCCACATTCAAGGCAAGACGTTGATAAATCGTGCCGGTAACAAATGTTTCATTTGGAAATTTTAATTTGATGAGACGACATTTCTGTTCACGCAACAGTATCGTGACTGCAAACATAAAGTGTCACCGTACCAGTACCGATGAACCTAGTGCTAGGTCATCAAACGTCATAGTTTAAGCACGGCACCCTACCGGCCACGATTTAAGGATCCAAAAAATAGATGGTGATGAGATACTTGCTCAACAAGAAATGCGGGGAGCAAAGTTTTCTAAGTTTTTGATTAAAATAAAATATAAAAACCGAATTCACAAATCCAAGCAATCAAACGAGAAAAGACAAGATCTCCAAGCACTGTCCTTTCGCGCTCTTCTCTGCACGCTTTCCGATTCACCACGAGAATAAAATAAAAATCACAAGGGACGCGGGCTCAGAAAGTAACCGGAGGAAAATTTCGCCGCGTGGTTGGACTAAAAAAGCAGCAGCATTTTCGGTGCGTTGATTACGAATCCCACACTGATTACTTCTTCGATTGTACGGTCCGCCTGCCTTCCAAATAGATCTCTTCGTTTCTCCCCTGTCCCTGTCAGCTTTTTTTCTGATACACTTTCCTTGCGCCCTCATGTTCTGACGCAGACGTTATGAGGTCCCGCATCTCTCGACATTTAACCACACCATCAAGGAAAGGCAGAGAGAAGAACAAATAAAGAAAAAAAAACAATAAGGTATAGAATAACAAAATAAGAAGGAGTAATTGATGGTGATATATCGAAGTGTTTGATTTTCGCATCGCGAAATCCCTACGGCTTTCCCTCTTATTACAGTGATCTCGCCCCTCCCTCCCTCCCTCATCCTACCTTTCTTTGAATATCCTTTCAAAATGAGCAATCTCGCTTAGGTATTTGGTGTTCAGCATTCATCAATGTCTTTTTCTAAGCCGCGGTTTCGGACTTTCAAATCGAGTGCTTGTCGTGGTGCTTCTCCGCTTGTTGGACTTCATTTTGCAACCTATATTATGATTTTGAGGACCTTAGTTTGCTGCCGTAGTAAAATAAAAAAACCTATTAGAGCCCTTATTAAGCCCTAAAAGCCCCCTAAAAGTCTCGATTACAGATGCATGTAATTTTTAGCATACTATTATGGTTGGTTTGGGTTTTTAAAGTTCATGAACCAACGCAAAATATTTTTTTGCTTGACACAACGATTAAATACTGCGCTTTCATTCTCTTTCCGCTAAGCGTCATGAAAGGAAAAGGAAAAGAAAAAATGAAGAGAAAGATAAGCGAAAGGTTTGGCTCGTATAAAACACTCATTGGATGCAGCGCTGTACTAAAAGCGATTCCAGTTCAGGAAATAAATAAGAACATTTTCAAGATTCGTTCGCATACGGGATGCAGTCAATGCCCCAATAGGCTCGTGAGAAAAACATTTCCAGGATTGCAACGATTTGGTTGCCGTAGGTTAGGCATGGCGACAGCTTGAACCGGCACCATGGGAAGGCTTATTAAAACCTTCCAAATACTTTGGGAGAGCCCCTCGCGTTGATTACTGCCTTACAGTGGGCCCCGTTTCACGTAGAGAATTTCGGTCTTGAGCACTAGAAGGGTAACCCACAAGAAAATACAAGGATGATCTGTCAGAGACCAGTTACTGGTTGCGAAAGCAGGGGTGTTCTGTCTTTGTCTTGTGCTCCCCAGCCCTAGTGCCTGCTTGGCCGCATTCCGTAAGGTTGTAGCGGTTTACTGAGATTAGCAGTTGTCAACATAGGCGCAGAATAATTTTAGCGACGGTGGTCCGTAATGCAATGCTGAGGTCTTCGAAGAAATTTGCATCGGATTGCTGGACACGTTAAATCAACATCGGGCGCTCCGTATGTCAGCGCACCGGTCAACAACGGGGCCACACACACAAGGCAGCGCTGTGTACAACGCAATATGGCACCCCCGTGAAATATGGTCCAACCTGGAGCCAAGGCCACCGAAGCAGCTTTCGTTACGTTTCAATTACCGCAACACATCATTGCGATCATGTGTAAACAAATACCGGTGACTGGCTAAAGAAGCAGAGGAATTCCAGCTTTTAAATTGGAAGTGTTAAGATTTGCAATTTCGCTTCAAACTTTCGCTATAGAAAAACATTGGTTCACACCACCAGTCCTGCCACATTTCCTATTTCTTGCTACCATTTGCAATCTTTCGGCTCTGAACCGTTTCGTATGTTCTCAATTGCAGTGCAGCAGCATCGACTAGCTATTCCCACTCCGATCAATAAATGTTACATGGAGTTACAATTAATGCAGGCACCAGCGTAAGTAGGTGTGCCTAAATGGCTTGCCCAAGGAGGATGTGTGCGAAGAAATCTGATACGCAGAGCTTAACGCTTCAGCAGGCGCGTTACCTGTTGGTAATGTGATGATGCAGGTTTATGCGCGAGCGGGAGGTAAAAGAAATGTTATGATCTGAAGGTACACGGGCACGTATGAAAAGGCCTCTTATCCCAATACAAACGAGTAAAGCCTGCCTTTCAAGGAACCCCAAAGATCGGACATTAGATACGACTTACTCGGGCAACACTGTAGGGCTGGAAATGGGCGGACGACGTTTTGTGTGCCCTGTGGAATCAACACCCCTGACACCTGCCGTGTTCATACCCTGGGCGTTTCGGTTGAATAGCGGGCCGGGAAATAGGAACTGGCGAATCTATGGTTCGGATGACTAAGTTCAACGTCCAGGCTTGGATCAACAGACACTCCTTGATCAAACTTGGAGACTTTACCTGCGGATGCACGCAATATTGCTTGTGGATAGAACTGACAAGACCTGCCATCTGATAGACCTAGCCAAGATAGCGACCCAGGAAGCATTATAATTTTTCGACATTAACGCGTTGTAGGAAGTGATATAACAAGGTAGTAATTTAAGAAAATGTTCCCAGGTCTACACTTCATGTACTTCTGCGTAAGGGAAATTTGAATCGCCCGCAATTTCACAGCGTCAGACATGAACAATGTGAGTCATGCTTAGAGGAGCAAGGTCAGTGCGCGGCTCACACGAAGTCCAGTCCCAAAGTACAAGAGGTGGGGGGGGAAGTGTGATTAGTTCCAAATACCGGCGGAAAGTAAAACTGAAAAGCATGGCAATGAATAAAACACAATTTTTTCTTCAAAATTCCGGATGCCACATTATGAGGACTTACTGCAGTTATTGTCAACTGTAGCCTGGTATGCTCCTTGTCTTCGGAAACACAATGCGCAAACAAGTCGTCCCGGGTGAAAAATTCCCGGACTACGTGGTGTCACTATCATCTTCGTGTATAGTGGAGGGTATACGGTTATTAAAATGCTTAGCTTGCAGTCCTAACACTTAATATATCCTACTAAGATGGTAAGTGACACCGTCCCGATTTGTTTTCCGTGCAGTGAATGCTTGATTTAAAAAAAACGGTCAATATTGTTTCGTACGGATTTCATAATATATCCCGATCTGCCTACAACCTAGTTTTTGCACCGCCTGAAAGCTTTATATTTAAATGGTGCATTGCAGGGTAACCCGCAAGTACACGCATCCCCCAAACATCTTTAAAAGAGATATCATATAACGTCCGCATAGACAAAGATGTTCTCAATTGCGCTTCCATTAAAAACGCTGAGCTATGCCATACAACACGTCTTCTAACACCCGCACAGTGTACTTTAGACACCACCACCACTACAACTGTAAACGGAAAGGTGTCCTGATCACGGACGGTGGTTCTCTTTGAAAAGGGCCACTGACGTGACGGAATAACGGCCATTTCGAATTTATTTTCATGAATACTGGCGAAGAAAACAATACCATGTCTCGATTTCATATACAAAAGTGGCCTTTCAATGGCTTGGTGACGATCAACGTAGAATACATTGAGCTGAAAACACCACATTCTGTTTTGACACAAAGTGCAGCTGAAAATGACTAAAGCCTGATTTTGGGCCTAACTTTGCACATATCAGAAAAACAGTCCAGTTGGGATGAAAGAATAAAAAAGACGCACCTGCACTGTCTTTTCTTCTTTCATTCGTCATCCTTGCGCTGTTTTCCCCGATATACGCTAGAAAGAAGAGTAAATAAAAAATAATTGATAACATTGATTTCCTGACAGCTACGAGGGCAAGTTTATCAGCACTTTATTTCTCCATTTACAATAATTTGACTAATCGGTGAGGCCCCCGTGGTGTGACGTCAACACGTCACAACAGTATATTCTCGTAGGCATGACCAGTGCCCATTCATTTCGCCTGAAGCCCATTCTTTCGAATTATGAAGTGTTTCTTCTTAGCTGCAGGTGACATGTGGGAATGTCAACCATTTCCTTTGCACCCTATGGTGCTTTTAAGAGCCAGCAGCCGCAGAAATACAAGTGAAGACGACGAAGCGCTCGTGCTGGTGTCTGAAAAAAAGTGCACGCGGGAAAAATGGGGAGGGAGAGGAAGGGAAGCTGAAGCAAGGTGGTAAAATAGAAGGTAGGGGAACAATGATATCGGCGAAGGTTCAGCTGAACGACATCGACCAAGAGACCTTAAGTCCTTCTGGCCTGCAAGACTCACGACAATGCTAAAGCAGCCGCAAGTCAGCCCTCTCTGGGAGCAGGGAGCAGCGTCCGTAAACCGCTCGGGCCTCGCGCGGAACGAGGTGTTCGGGGAGATACGACCAGGGAACTTCGCTACCGAGCTGCATATTCCTCCAGCCCTTCGAGACTGGCAGGGCCTCGACCGTCCACAACGCAGCCCTCTCCTTGACCGGCGAGAGAACGAGCAAGAGCGTCAACCGCATCAACGGCCAGCGCACCGCTCCACTGCACCGACGGCCTGTACTCCCGCACGTCAGTTAAAGCATTTGCAGATCATTCTTCTGCATGTGGGACTTTAAAGAATAGACTAGTTAATATCATCAGTTGTGTATTTTGTAATTCTCTGGGCCATGCGCCTGGTTGGCCTAACCCTCCTGATTGGCAGGTTCGCCCTAACCCTCCTGATCAACAAAGAATCTGCATTACACCTGCAAAATACGGCCACATGTGTTATCCTTGTTGGTGTCGAGCCACAAGGAAGTAAGGTAAAGTGCTATACAATCGCGTTTCATGCATGAAACGCTGTCGCACAGGTATTCGCTTAAAGGAGCCATTCAGGCAAAACAAGTTTGGTTTGTTCGAAAGATTGCCTCGTTAGGATTATGCTGACGCCACTTTGAACGTAAACTTCGCCCAAATAAGCTACATAATTAGAAAAATAATCGGCCGTGTATCTGCTCCTTTCGTTGTAAATGTCGACAAAAGACGATAGTCTTTATCGTCTTTTGCCAAATAAATGCCTCCCTTCTCTTTCCCGCTCACCTCTCATGCTGTTCCTCTTGCGTCGCGCTCCTCCCAGGGTAAGGACGCCAAAGGTTTGCTTAAATCATTTTAAATTTACCGCGTTCCGCTGCTCCAAACCGGGTGTCTCACTGCCAACGCTGCCGTACGGCAAAGAAGCGCGTGAATCGAGGCGCCCTACTTCAACGTTTATAGAACCGCGTTGCGCTACTCCACGTGCGTTGCAAGCAGAACGTGGAACCTATCTAGTGGAACCTTTCGTAACTGTTGCCGATTGATTTTTTTAAAACGGCGCCAGGAGCTATAGTGGCGCGGGTGACAGCAGGCGACGGTGGAGTGAATTTTTTTGTCTGCATTTAATTTAAGTATTTAATTAAAGTATTTAATTTCGCAAAAATCAAGCAGGTATGATTTTTTATAAAGGGACACTGCAAATATCCCTTGTGTATTTATTCGTTGTTATATATTTGCGTAATGTCTTGTTCATCTGCAACAATGTTGACAAGTATGAGCATTACACCGGTCTTAGACGGGCAGGTTTAGCTGTGACTATATAAGAGTATTTCGAAAGCATTGTTTTACTTTTGCCTGGTGGCTGAATCGAGTCACAGACAGATAGAAAGAAAAAACAAAGATACAGACAGACGAAAATTTCTGGGTTTAAGTAGCCCAAGAAAGACTATCGTCTTTAAAAACAGAACGGCCATGCGACTCACTAGCGCATTTTCTGCACTAGAACACATGACGCCATATGGACTGCCGTGGTATTGGCTGAGGCCAGGAAAAGCAAACGCAGGTTAGGCAGGGCTTAGAAGCATGTAGAACGAGCTATTTTCGCTTAAGTGTGATTCATATCCATTTTATAGCCGTAAGAATGGTGGAGTCCAATAATGGAAGTTACGAAAGTACAAGTAAACATAGAAGTACCAGTGCGTACTGCGGTTGGTACTGGGCTCACTCTGCTTGCTATAGCTGTAAAGCGGTGCGCTGTTTAGGGGTTGTCTTAAACAACACTGGTCGATTGGCTTAAGCGACATTGCCTTACGTAACTCTAATGGTCGAGCATACCCCCTGTTTCACAAAACGATTACTACCTACCCTCACAAAAACAAGCCAGGTGAAAATGTCAAAAACAATGTAAAGGCGAATAGCGGTGCGGAGCATTATGGGGTCGCCATCTACGAGGACTGACGGTAAACACGGCTTCGCCGTCTGATGCAGAGCAGACTGAGCAGCGGAGTTTCCCTTGAAGCCCCGCGATGTGACGTCTTGGCAGACGTCACCAAACCCACCATCTGGCGGGAGATTCAAAATTATAACTTAAATTTATTAATCTGTCGGTGAATAAAGCATGTTTTGCTGTGGGAAAAGTGCTGGGTCCCCTATAAAACACCTAATATTTCGAATAAAACGAACTTGTATTTTATCTGCGTGGCTCACACTAAAAACAGCGCAGGGACGAGGATGGAAGAAGTGACAAACTAGGGCGTTGACGAACAACTGACGAGCGCTGACGAGTTGTTCGTCAGCGCTCTAGTTTGTCACTTCTTCCATCCTCGTCCCTGCGCTGTTTTTAGTGTGAATAATGTGTACCCAACTAGCCCAACGTTCGTACCGTTCGCAGCGGGACCCTACTGCGCCTGCGACCGCGGCACGACAAAACAAACCCCTCCCCTCCTCTCCCCCCCCCACCCCCCAGCGAAACGAATTCGCGGGCATGGGGAGGTCTGGACCGGAACTAATCCACCCCACCTTAATGAATGCGCAAGTGTCCAGTCGGGTCCCGGTAACCTTGGAACGAACGACTGCACAGGGATACGATATCGGTGAGGCGATGGAGAAATGACGTCGGCGAAGGCTTGGGGATTTGGTGTTAGGGGGCGCCTTAAATTATGGCCCATAGAATTAGAGGTGACGAAGAGTCGACTGGAGTTGCGGTCGAAGAAAATTAGGGAAGGGAATGGGACGCAAGAGTAGTAATCAAACGGATGAGAATTTAGAGCAACGTGGGGAGGAAAAAACAAGTCTGCAAGAGCGCGAAAAGGGGGAAGTTTGCGATGGCAGTTAAAAACCAGGTGGAGGTGGGAGGGAGAGAGGTGGAGATGGGGATATAGGGGAGAGGCAAATCCATTAGGGGTTTTTAAGGGCATGGCAAATAAGGGGAATAAGAAAGGCAAGTGGGTTGCTAACAACCGTCGTCCCGATAAGATGGGAAGGCCTCCAATTATCATCATCACCAATGGAGTTTCTGTATACGTCTCGAGATTCGCGATCGCTGCGCCGCCTGCCGCCGCTTCTCCGCGGCGTTTGCGGGATTAGCGCTGCGTGGCTGATAGGCGGTCATGCAGTGTTTCGGTTCTCTTTCGCTTCTCTTTGCCTTTCCGCGCAATAAACAACTTGTTATGGTGACGTCTGTAAGCTAACTGCACGTATAGGGCACTTAAAAAAAACAGCTGCGTCTTGGTAGAGCGCTCTAACGCCAACAAGAGCTACCCGTGGGGAGGCGGTTCTGCGCGCTTCTTGGCCGCTCTTGCGGGCGTCGGCGACGGCAGCAGCATATCACCGCTGTCACCTTCGAACACGTCAGCACAAGTGAATTCTATTTATTGTCGCCTCGTTTAGACATCATATTGGCACTGTAAGAGGTTGGTTCGTTTTGCAGCGCAGACAACAATGCGGCTTTGCTTCTATGTACGTCGTAGAAAAATATGATTCGGGGATGTGATAACCCAATAGCTGACAAAAACTTGTGCCTTTTATGGGAATATAAGCCACGCGAAAATGTTAAGTACACTCAAAGGATGTGCAGTGTCATATATGTGCCCCCTCATGCCTTATAGTAAGAACCAAGGTATATGTTAATGAAACCACGGGAAAATGAATGGTCTGCAAGTCAGGAATAAATATAATAGTCGTACGGGAATGAAAAAAAAAACCGAGTGCAGCTTCTGACATGCTAAAGACGTTTGTTTGAGCAAGCTAGTATTCACCAGACCAACTAGATGCGAAATGCAGTGATATATCGCTAGACGTGGGGGGGGGGGGGGGGGGCGGCGCGGGGGGGGGGGGGGGGGGGGTTGAGGAGGAGGACGCTCAACTATCGTTGTTTAAAAATGCGGAGCGAAATCAACGAATGAACGTTTTAGTAATCACACACACAATTGCTGCCTTTTCACTTTTCGTTTGTTTTTCGCCTTCAACGAACGGCTGATCACTCGGCGGACGCATTTTTTGAAGAATACAGGGTAGGCAGTTCACAAGCGATACGAGGTGTCGTTGGAAGAGTTGATTGATTGATTGCAGGGTTTAACGCGCCGACGAAACGAAGACGATGAGTCATGCCGTAGTGGAGGGCTCCGGATTAATTTTGACCACCTGGAGATCCTCAACGTGCGCCGAAATCTCGTACACACGGGCTTGTTGGAAGAGTGTCGTATCTGATAAGGGTTCTGATTTCGGTTTATGCTAGATTCTGCAGTCTCCCTGTGTCATATGACGATGTTTCGAAGAGTTTGGTCGGGGACGCGGATTACTCTATAAACCCGTCTTCGCGCTTCTCGTGGAGGATAAATGTAACAGATGAATCTTTGCGAGCGCTCACCTCGGGACAAGACGATCCACATTAAATTTGTCGTCGTGTGCTGACTCCGGAGTGTAATTTCCCATTATCCATCGTACTTCTTTGGTACAATGTTTGTGAAATTTATGCCGCATTGGCTTTTTCATGGTACTGATCAATATCTGCTATGTGATATTGGCAGGCGTAACTTGCGTGCTGTCAGGCATGAGTGCTCCGCTGGATTTTGTAAGTGCACACACAAAGTCGATTTACATCATAGTGTGTATGGCCGTAACATGACCATCGGAGGAAACACTGCTTACGGAGACACTGCCACTAAATTTCAGGGCTGCGGAATTGCAATCAGCTGCATGCAAATGCTGGCTTCGGGACGCGGGCCTGTGACACACGCCCGGCGCTTATATAGATCTCACTAAGATCGCGTCATAAACGTTTATCCTCTCGTGAACACACCACGCTTGCAAACAGAGTGCCTGCTCCACGTTATTCGGTATTTGTAACGCGGACAAACGGTAAATCGCTGTCTTGAACGAGCCCCAAAAGCAACGGCGACAGGGGGGACCGAGCCGGGGACTCCCGCGCCTGCTTTCGAAACGGGCCGCTAGGGGGATTTCAGTGGCGCCCCTAGCCCATGGAGGAAAGAATACTCAGGAGAGGCCCCTCGCATCCCAATGCATTGCGAAAAGTGTGGAGGAAGTTACGTCATTTTTCTTGAGCCCATGGACAATGTTGCTTACTTGTTTACAACTGCGGCGACCAAATTTGGGCAAATAGAACGGACAAATTTTTAAGACGCTTGGTATGTGGCTGCCTCGCTACGCTTGCAAACCAGCGCAGTCGCTACGAAAAACGTTTTTAGATTAGGCCAGTTTAATAACTCCGCCTTCGGAGGCGGCCTTAACTCATACCCAGGCCGCAGCGGCGCTTACGTCGCGTCGAGATCGGCGGAGCGAGCCGCTGCTAGAGTGAACTAGAGTGAACTATTCTAGTTCACTCTACCGCTGCCGCCGTCGGCGAACTGCCGGGAAAATCACCTTCGCTCAGCGATGGCGAGAGCCACAGTTCGTTGTTTGCTCACTTTGTGTTTCTTCGTTGCGAAGTGAAGTGAAATGTATTGCTGCTGTGACGTAGCGCGCAAAGACCGCAGTGCTGTACGACCCCAAACAATGCTCCCGTCGTCTGCGTTCGCCACCCCGCGAGCCTGTTGCTATGACGACGACAAACGCTACTTTGCCGGGCTTAATAGCTAAAAAATCGTCCTTCTATCTCAAAAACGAAGGCCGTTTTTCGATTGAAACTTTGGGTGAGGGTTAGAATGGGCAAATTGAAGGCGAAATCAACAGCTTAGAACATGACATCGCACCGAGGAATTAGCGACGAAGCTCTTTTCGCTTCGAAGCGGGAGGGCAGGACGACGCCATGTTAGTCAAATCAAACCGGAGGCAGCAAAGGATGCTGGGATAGAGTGCTGGGCTCCGTGGGCTCAAGTCATGGCGGGACTCGGCTTCACAAATGTGACGTCAGGGCCTCTCCTAACCTTTTCTTTCCTCCATGCCCTAGCCCCTACAGGCCGCGCTCGAGGCGTATATTGGCGGTGAGATCTTTGAGTGGCGCCCCCTGGCTCTGACGTCGGCTTAGGGATTCGCGCCGCTGTCGTCTGCTACACTCCGCTTGTGAGGGGCAACAGTGCCTGGGCTAGAAATCGCCCGCTTCGTTGCTGTAGTGCGTTAAAAAGCGTATTTCTAGCGATTCAGTTATTTTGCCAGCTTCTGAGGCATCTGAATAATTTGAAGCTGTATCCCCACAAGTTTGCAACACACGAAGAGATAGAGAACAACTTTCTTCAGAGTATCGGTCAGAAGATCATGTGTAACTCGTCCTTTCTTACTTATTCGCGAGGATCAGCGATCAGAGCTTCTCGATAAGTATTCAAAATGCGTAGGCTTCCCTGCAGTATTTTTGAGATGCTCCTATGAAGACTCAACAGTCTAATACTACGTACCAAGCAGCGGCCTCTACACGCTCATCGCACAGCAGGAAATAAAGCGGCTTTCTTCTGTTTCTTTCGTTGTTGTCTTGTATCGGATTAATGTTTCTTGCTTTTTTTTTCTGCCCAACGCGTTAATTTTTCTGCGCCGTCACCAACTTCTTATTAGGAGGTTTCGGGATGTTTGGGAGCCTCACAAAGGTCGTGTAGATATTCCCTTCATTTTGTATGGCATACATTCCCTTCTTCACAAATTGGCTTTCATTACGGCTTCGTGCAAGAAGGTGCATATCCGCAGCGTGCTTTGTTTATTCACATGCAAATACAATGAGAAGGTTTGTGCTACGCCACCGCGATTGCGCCCTAAACAAAGTGGTCCACAGTACTCGAAGGCGGCTTTGTGCTCCGAATTTTTATCGTAATTATATCGTCATCATAACGAACTGACGCTCAACTCGAACAATGATGACATGATTACGGTGTTCAAGGCATGATATACTCGCTAATTAACGTAATAAATAGTATACCTGCATATATTACAAGACTCGAAACCGAAGACGAATTCCAAGTAGCTCTTTATTGCTTTTCAACCCTTCCAGGCGCGAAGAACAAATCCTATTCTACTCGGGATGGCGTTCTATGATTTGAAGAAAATTACTTTTACTCTCTTGTCCTGGACTGAGGACCCGGCCCACTAACCAGATCGATTTAATTGTTAAACAAAGTTTTCCCCTCCTCCCCTTACTCCTCCTCCTCCTCTTGAGTGCAGTTTTCCTACAACGCATATCCGAATATCGGGAAGGTATGGCTGTGCAAAATGTTCCGAAATATCCCTCCAGGTCTTAACAAACATATATGTGTTACTATAAATTTAACGAAGACGTGCCTCGTTTTGCTCAATAAACCTCCATACTGGTTAGATGCCTGGTATAGAATCAGCACGCGCGTATATACACACTGGGTTATTTGGAACTCAACCTACAGTTTTTGCAGTCTATAGTGCATGTCGGCAAACGTTCATGCCTTGACAACGTAAAGTGATGTGACAAAACGCGTTCGAGCGTTCGGCAAGGTTGCAAAAACTGTTTTACCTTACATATGATTACCGGGAATCGCGATGCCTTCTGCCAAAGCCGACAGCAGCCGACAGCCCTGAAGGCCTAGAATTTGTTTTGGTCTTCCATTTTCGCTGTTGTCGGTTATTAGCAGCTGACTGTTCCTTTTGTTCGAATGCTTACATGAGAAGCTGACGCCTAGCTCCGACTCTTCGCGCTCCGCACAGGACCGGCTTCGCAAGGAATGGGGTGGCGCCGGTAATGTTTCTCCCGTAGCGGTATCCAAAACAATACTTTAATTGGCACCATGAGCTAGTGTATGCGATTTTAAGCCTATTATTATGATAAAAAGTTACCCACACGCCAATTCTGGTGCGGACAAGCATCAGACGTTGACCGAGCGCAAAGAAACAGCAGGGAGAGCGATCCTGAATGAAGCAGACGACAAATGCGAGAATCCCTAAGCTGACGTCACGGAGGCGCGCTTCGCAGCGCCGCCTGTGTTCGCGCTCACCGCCAATAGCTCCCCTAACGGAGCAGAGGTGCGCGTCCCGCCCCCATGTCGGGTTCCAAAGTCGTGCGGTAAAGCCACCCGTCGCGCCGGCTGCAGAGGCGCGGCGCGCGGTCAGCGCGTGCGTCTGCTGCCGGCTGCGTCCGTTACGCGGGGTAGCCGCATCCGCTGACCTGTACACAACTGAGAGTTTGAGGTGCAGCACTGAAAACGGGCTTTTCTATCACTGCGCAACGGGGGGGCACAACGACCCGTGGAAATCCTACGCAAAACTCCGGCGGAGCATACACAGTAACTCTAATCACATCAAGCCACCACTAATACTATCGCTTAAGGGGAAAGGAATTTCCACCTCGGAGAGGGGTAGCAACGAGGAACACCCTAAATTAAGTTTCGCACTAAAAAAGGCAGAGGAACATTTCCGTTAAAACTGCGCAACAGGAGTGGACGAAATTGAATTACAGCTTATAAAGCGGTTTAGTCGATCGTTCGGCGCACTTTTCATTAGCGGCATTGAAATCTCCATAAAATACAAGTAAATTCCGACACAGTTGCGCGAGAGCCATTATAATATAATAACTCTATAAAGGCAAAAGAGATAAGAATCGGCTTAGTTTGTGCAGACCAGTTATAGCAACGTCAGTGCTCCATAGACGTGTTATGCAAGCCGTAAAAGCTGAGATTTTGTAATGGGTGAAGTCTGACAAGCTGTCAAAGTAGCTGTAAATGAATGTCAAGTAGGCAGACGCTAATAGTGACATTTAGGCATTCCAGCAGAGACCACTACGAGTAATGTCCCTAGGCATAAAGAGAAGTTACGGCAACGCAGATAGAGAACTTCTATGACATATTCTGGGCCGAGAGGGCAGTGAAGCAGAGTTCTCGCAGGTGCGGAAACAATTTATGATGATAAAGTGAAAGTTACATGGCAAAGACGCAAATGCATAGAGGCTGTATAAACTCATAAGTGGTTAATCAAAACAGTCATCAATTTGTTCGCTCTTCACGCTTTGCGTTAAGACATGGAAAGACGATTGTACGAGACTCAAAACCGTGAGTTGTATTACCAAAACAACGAACATACGGTAAAGCAAGAGAAACTTATTCACGCACGTGACATGGGGTTACCAGCTGATAATACAAAAAACATGTAGAAACTACCCTACATATTTGGTGAATGAGGAATGAGAAACTGGGCTGTATCCAAATAACAAGGAAATGTATAGATAACAAGGAAACGCATAATGCGAAAGCATTTAGCTTTACACCAACTCAGGCGTTGGACTGGACTAGTTTGTACATGTTTGCATGGAATAAAAACCAGCGAAAAACACAGGACGCAGAAGAAAACGACTGGGCAAGCTGGAAGCTTGTACCGTCGTTTGCTTTTGTGTTCTTTGTTTTCCGATGGGTTTTTTCCCATTACACCAACTAGAGTAGCCAACCGATTTCTCAGATTCGGCGGGGAACAAAAAACAATCCGGATAAGAGCGCAGTACGAAAAATCCGCGAGTTGCATAAACAAACTTCATTTCATTTAAATAGGACTGAGGAAGTCGCGAATGGTTCTGGACAAACGTGATGATGATGGTGCTTTTAAATCAACGTCACCTGTTGCCTAAAGAATGTGTTGTCTGAAATAAAAAACTGGCCGCGTATGACCCGTTTCCGGGTTTCGAGATTATTTCTGCCGCAGACTACATGCAAACGTATGGCCTCCAAGGCCAAAATTTGTTACCCCGGCAAGTATGAAGCCAATTCCCATCCAATCCGAAGCTAGCCAGATAGCTCAGAATTCAAAATAGCATTGTCCTGAAGTCGCACCATGGGTGTGTTGCGGAGAATTTTAAGGGGACGTGGAACTTTTGGCCTTATTTTGTCATAAATATCCGTTTTTTTATATACATTACTCATATGGGACAAATTGAGGGACAGTCCGGAATATCCAGCAAGTCCGGAATTTTGGAGATCGAAAAGACGGCCGGCTACTGTATAGGGTACCTCTAAAATGTACTGTGTTCTAGCAGAGCTGTAACAGCAAATCAACATCGATGCCGCATGGTTCTTGGAATAACTTTTATTTTGAAACACCACGTGTAAATGGAGATGGCGGAGTATTGTATTGCTGAATAACACACGGTAACGAATTCAGCAGAGTAAATGGGTAGCGGATTTTGATGGTTTTTAGCGGTGCACCCGATTGATGAATTCATCAGGCGTGAAATTATAGCGTCCTTCAGAAGATAAATGACCGGTCAATGTAATTTTATACAATTATTAAAAGTAGTTATCACAAGGTGAAAATGGGCCTAGAAAAAGTGTGTCTCATTGGCACATTTCTCAAATTCAAACGATTTTCTTGACTAAACGTACCTATCTACTACACTTTGACAATAAACCATAAAAAATACAAATACCAGAGTAAAAAGCGCCCAGAAGGGCTCAACTTTTGAGAGCGCCTGTATGCCTGCGGCTCCAAGCGCGAGAAGAGCATTACTCTGCAATTTTAAAGTACTCCCGTTTCCCGAACATTGTCGGATCGCGGCAGCTAACGAGCAGTTCCCGTGTTGAACATTGAATGCTGAGAACAAATATTCGGCGACGAACTTATAATCTTTATGCATGACTGCAATACCAGAGAAAAGTACCTTCACCTTCATGCAATATGGACGGGAATTAGTTCAGTGTGGCTATGGATCAGTACATTGACGAGTGTGGCTCGCTTTATGCTTTCTAGGCATATCACTCGTAGAAAGAACATGCACCTGTTTGATGGTTTCGAGTGAGAGCGACAAGGTGGTGCTTGGAAGGCTTTTAGATTTCTCTTTACTGTTGGCTTCCTTTTCGTATTTCAAATGAGATGTGGCGTTCAGGATGACATAGATAAACTATATATTCAGGATGACTATAGAATATAGATAGACCATGGATAGACATAGATAGACAACCAAAAAATAATAGATAGACTATATTCACATTTTCAGTTTCCTGTTGGATAAAATCAAATCACGTGTAAAAAACGCGAGTACGATTGTTGGTCATACAACAGTTTGTAGGGTGTGCAAATATTACTGGCATACAAATGCCGGCGCCTGCCGCCTGACTTAAGTACTCCATGAATAAAATCATTTCGAATAAGGGTTATACCTTCATTGCCTGAAATGTATTTGAAACGTTCCAGAACTTTTTGTTGGGCGTTTTAAACAAACAAAAGAAACTTTTTACGCCTGTATTACTAACAAGACGTACTTTCGGTGTCAGATTGCACTCACGCTTGCATTCACGCGACATTGACAGCCTATTATACAAACATAAAGCACGGAACGCAGTACAAAAACGGCCCCTTTTCTCTTTCATATTGCATCGCGGTTCTTCTGGGGCTCGTATGCCTGAATTGTTTTTCGCTATCTTGCTACCTATGCCTCAGCACGCGGTCTTCGCTGCCTAGACTGGAAACGTCCCTTTTGTGGCCACCGTTAAATCTTTCCCGCACTTCTGTTTACCGCACCTTGTAGGCATCGCACCCTGTTCTGGTGGTGCATCGCACCAATTCTAAATGGGCTCTACAGGTACCGATGACGCTTCGTCATAACTGATTGTCTGTATTAACCGTAGGGCTGTTTTTAAAACAAAACAAAAACACGAATATGTCACCACCTCCATGTTTTTCCTACGTCACAATGGCTGATGTTCACGTGGGCTCTAGTTGTCTGAATCTTTACACCAGTCTAATCGCAAGAAGCAAGAACGCAGTCAACAGCGGCAGCGCATTGGCTGCTCACAGATTACCAAGGGTAGTGGAGAAGTATTACCACAAATGACTGACGACGCATGGGGGAATGGCAACACGCCGAGCTGGTGTTGGCGAGTACTCGGATATAAGTGTCTGCATCGTGGCCGCCCCGTATGTTAATATCTATGTTTGCATCACGGAGGTGGCCGGCAGACACCTGTCCATCCTCAAAGGGCGTATTCCGAATTGACACAGGCGAGTTTGCTGCACGCATTGCAATGCTGTCGCAATGATTATCATTGGGAAACAAGCTGAAACTAGATATACGTTCTGATGCACCCCGTGGAATACCAAATTAACAACCAAATGAAGTAACGGAGCGTTACCCGCTAAAGCAGGTGGAAACTGCGTTGTCTTCGATCTCTTTGGCTACAAAAAAAAGTACCTACTCGGCCATTTCTAGTGGGTTCATTTTGCGCGAAGAGGAAACATTCCTCTAGTATAGATGTATGCGTTATTTGGCTATCTTGACGATATTGGCGTCGCTGAGACTTTATAGCCCCCCTTATGCGGACAGTCTTCGCTACATCACATGTCCCTCTATATGACCCTATCTCTTTTTTCCCCCTTTCATCTACTACACCTATTTTTACTACTTATCTATCTTTTCCCCATTCCCCTTCCTGCAGAGTAGCATGTTGGAAAACCTCTCTCCATTCTCTTCTTTAATAAAGAGCTTCTCTCTCTGTCTGTTACACAAGACGCCAAAGCTGGCTTGGAGTGCAAAGTAAATCATGTGTCACTGATGGTGTTTCGAAGAAAGGATTCTTGAAAACCTGCCCCGTTCTATCGACAGTAACGCTTCCCTGCTTCTTCACGTACGCTGGGTGGCTTTTTTTTTCATTTCACGCTCCTCCCCGCTCCCTTGACAAACATCGCCTTTCAAGGTTCCGGGCTCATTACACAGAAAAGCGCTCTGGCAACAACGAAGACCTTGGGCTTTTCAAGAACTACAAACACGTATAAGAGGACGGGTCGAAGATGCACGAGCCATTCAGTAAATAATTAGGTCACTGCTTCTAGCATTGTTCAGGTTGTTTAATATTCTTTGCTTCTCGGCAACAAAGGGCAAGATCTCACTGTACAAATCAGAAAAAAACAACTAAGGTCTTTTAACTACCTGATAATTATGTGAAGCGCAATTAAAAAAAAAAGGTTGAAAAAAACAACCCAAAAAACTAGCAGTTCTGATTCTTGAGAAAGCTGGTCCATTCTACCGGTTTCTTGTTCTTGAATTCTTTGTTCACGGTAAACGGCCGGCTGTTTTTTTTTTTCGAGTGCCCCCGTCGCAGTAACTATTGAGGCGAAATTGCCTTTCCTTCGAACTTTGAGGTGTCTCGTTGGTTTTTTCCTCGTCCCGGGACGTTACTTGCTATTTTATGACCACTTTGGGGATACTTTCTTGCATGGTTTCTTTCTGAAAAGAAAAATGAAAATATTTAGGTACATTGAAGAATCAAGCTGCGGCGAGTTCGTAGGGAAGCTGATACGGGAAGGGATAAGAAAGCTGATAAGGGAAGGCTTACCTGCTTTCCACATTTTCTTTGTCGGACTGGATGTTGGGTCTTGGCCGCATTTATTGCGGTGTGCAATCTATTTGTAGGGAGAAAAGCCTCTAATGAACCTTTGTCCACCTGCGCGCGATGACAGCTTTCGTGCCGCAAGTTTTGCGTTGTTCAGAGTTCTAGTGCGCGCACAAAAAGAAAGTAGGAAGTTAACCCCATTTCGCTCTTAAGACAACTCTGCAGTCGTTCCAGACTGGGCTGGCAATTATCACTTGATTCACACTAAAGTTACCGATACTTCCGTAAGCTTCCCGATAGAATAACATCGCGTCAGGTATTCCGAACCCCTGTTCTACAATTACTCTATTTGCAAATGAATTACTAGCCCCTGAAAACTATTCATAGTTTTTTGTGTATTTAGAAACTCGTTCTTAGAAACAAAAATTTGTGCATTTAAAAAATCAGCCTTAAAAACAAACCTTACGAACGTCTAATCTGATTATTATATATTTTCCCAGTGAGAAAGACGCCTAAAATTGTTGCTATAGAGAAAATATCTAGTGCGAGGCTTGAAAAAAGCCGTGAAGAGGGCAGTTAGGCCACCTTCAAGAAGAAAAAGTATTTTAAATCTGTGTGTGACCAACAGTATTTAATGAAACACACATGCACGTGGGCCTTCGTCGCAGGGATTCGTCCGTAAGGTAGTCGTTGTCATGTCAGGGAGTATTCGCATACTGCGTAAATAGGGATCATAGCTAACTCAGCCAGCCCTTGGTTTGGTCCGCTGTGGGAGCTACTTGCACAGCAAAAAACTACGTGAACCAGGCAAACCTTTTTAAACTAAATGCATGACAACTGAAACCTGCTGAAAAACGGTAAAAACCCCAATTGTCAAAATATACGTACATTTTATTACTACAGCTATCCAATCCACTTCACAGGTCATAATGGATATGTGACAATTATGCTTAGCCAGTGTTCCATTTGCGTAGGCTCCCCCAGGAACGACCTCCGCCAAAGCAGTGGTAGCGTGGTGGACGAGCGGCCAGCAGAAGATCCCTCAGTGTTGACGGCAAAGTGTCCTGAGCAGAAAAATTGCTCTGCGCCATGTATGTATCTAGGTCGGTGGCAAGACATGACTGCGGTTATGCTTGGGTAGACAGTGACACCCATCGTTAGCCACACGAGAAGCCGCTCGCACATGTCGCACAGAAAGCCAAATGGATTTTCGGTAAAGCCTCCATGGAACCGATTAGTCGTACATACATACTCGGCCAATCGAATGGTGTGGTTGACCGATAGTTCGTTCACTTTCACGTCTATGGCTGTTGGGGCTGTCGCAGATTCGTCCAAAGCCTGCCTTTGTCTACGTTTGTGGCCCCGCTTCCGGAGTTTTGCGAGCCTAACGGCGCGCTCCTCCTCCTCTTCTTTAGACGCTGACGCTAGCTCCCCAGTGGGAAAGCTCGCCAGGTGATATCAGCGTGCTGGTAAGACGCTGCTTGGCGACGACGGTACAAAGCCTTCCGCTCCCTTTCCCACCCGTGGTCAGGTGGTGACCCAGCTGCGGAGAGCGCGTGCGCCAAGCCGGCGGCGGTAGTAGCGGCTAGCGCACGCGGCGACGGTGCGATGAGTATGTGATGCGTTGCCAACGCTACAGGGCGGCTGCGGTCAAATGAAGGTGAAATTGCAGTTGACGGCGAAACTCGGCTCGACTAAATTAGTAAAGATTTGCTTTCAAACACAAAACACAAGTCTTGGGATGCACTCGCAGGGGTGGTGCATACTGTTGCCGGAGATAGGGAGAGCAAAAAGGAGTCTCTTTCGCGCAGGTGGCGGTGAGTCTGCCACTGCTGCCGCCAGCAACCGCCATTTTAAAGGTTAAGGCCCAGCCACATTTTTGAAGTCCAATTACCGACGTAAGTGGCCTGTTGGTAAGTATATAAGCACGCTGTGGTGCTGTGCGCTGTAGAAGCTTGCGTAACGCGTCCACACGCGCACACGTACACACGATTCGAAACAGCAGCTTGGCGCGGGCTTTCGCCAACCTAGGCAAGTAACACTCTCGCGTTTAAAAAGCGCTTATAGAATTTCCACCTGGAGTGACAAAAAGCTACCCAGAAGCAGAGTCTCTACATCACTAGACTAACAGACCCGGTTTATGTTAAGAGAGGATCACAAGAGTACGTGGACACATGTTCAAAAATACTCACAGGTGGTGTCAGCTTGGGTTGCTGAAATATATGAAAGGCATCGTGTCAAACCAAGCAAACCGGCCACACACATTTTTAGAAAGGGGAAAGTATCCCCTGAAGTTCACATACACCGCGCATCGCATGCGAAAAATTCTAAGCGTGCTGTGGACGCGTGCACGTGTGGTTGGGCGCAGAGTTATTAACAGTGGACACGTTGCTCGCAACAATAATCAATTTGCTCACATTTTTCGTTTTTATGACGGTGTTGTCAACTGTGATTCTTAATTTAACGTCCTTAAAGCTGTCGTTCGTTTAGCCGAAAAAAAAAGAGATAACAACAAAATACACGGGACCAGAACACAAGGAAGACTATTTTATTATCGCAATGACCAGAGCTCTATCCGACGGAACTACAGCCCAGTGCTGCAGCCATGGCTAGAGTGCCGTCTGAACCATTTCAATTTTAAGCACTGCCCTAACCCAGCCGAGAGCGTCTGCCCTTTTGGTGTAGAGGTTCCGTCTTACCTTCCTGTTACTAAGGGTGCTAGCTCGAGCCCAGCTCTCGCTTCCTGCACGTTTTTTTTTTTTTTTTTTTTTTTTTTACAGCCGAGCTGTTGTACAAGCGGTCACTTCGGTGCTGCAGGAGAAAAACCAAGAAAATGCGCAGCGCTCGTGAGTGCGTGAAACCTCGCGACGACCGCCGAGGTTTCTCGGCACGCTCAGTTGCCTTATCAGAAAAAATTGGATTCAATCATGCTCTGAAGGTGGGAGAAAGCAAAGCTTTAAACGACACCCACAACAGTTGCCCATGCGACTTCACTTGAATTCACACACTTGGCTCTACGAGTGAAACCAGAGATTCTGCCAGCCTAATTACGTGGAATGCCGCGTCACAAACGCAGCAGCGTCGGCCACGGGCGGGCTAGTGCGGCAGACGCCGCCGCTGTAGCCCAGCCCTGAGTCGGAAGAAGGAAAACGGAGAGGAGCGTCTTTTGAAGGGTGAGACAGCGGAACCAAGCCATCCTAATGTGCTAGCTGTGGGCTACACCAACGCGCGACACAAGCGCAGACGCCGAAACAATTCGGCATGTCAGCTGAGTGATTCCCATTTATACCAATTTAAACTCGTTAATTTAGTAACTTAGAGAATTTCGAGAAAGCTGAGGGCACTTTTATAATCGCTATTTATTTAGAACCAGTTGCTCCTTTCGCCTTTTGTAACCCCTCTTAAAACGCAACCGAATTGGTATTTACCGATTTAGAAAACGGAGTTCCATTCGTTGCAAGCAGTGCGCAAAAGGTAGCATTTCTCAAGCGGCCAGATGTATGGGGTTTGTACATTTTGTTTTCCCGCCCTGCAAATCAATCCTTAACGTATCTTTTCCGTACGACCAATTAATTCCGTCGCGTGCGGGCAACCCAGGAGGTGCTGCCGATCAAATTAATCAAACAGTGCGAAGGAAGCGCGCAATGTACGCGAAGGTGCGCCAAAACTGCTCCAAAACAACCCTCGCTAAAGCAGACGACAACGCCGTACCGCCGACGCCGCCGCCGGCGAGCAGGTACTTCCGCACGGGGATCGCTGGGTGAATTCGCCGCGCCATCTACAGTGTGCTCTGTGAGTGAACCCCCCCTCCGGCGTCCCCACTCCTCCAGCCGCCTCCTCCGTCGCGTTGAGAGTTTATTGTCCCGCGCGCCGCGAATGAACCGTTCGCTGGTAGAGATAGAAAGCTTTGCTCTAGAAAAAACGAACACTCCAGCGTTGTCATCAAGCGCTACCGCGCATGCAATGCTTGGCATGAGAAACACGACGATATAGTTGCATATGACCATGACTACTACAATCACAGTGCTAAGCAACGGCAGAACATGTAAGTAAACAATTTCAAACTTGTACAAATGCGTGGTGATATGTCGTTCAGTGCTCACGGATAAAGAAATCCTGCACCTTTGCTAGGGTTCAAGCCTTGCGGGCCTTAGTGTAAGCTTGGCCAGTTGAGTTGGTAGAAGTCTGCTGCTGAGGATGACTTTGCATCTACCACTCGCCGCGGAGAGGACGACGACGTCTTCGTTGCATATGAAGACGATTACTAGCACCGCAACTATACAAATGAACAATCATACTGGAACTTAACTACTTATCCGGCAATGCTCACCTACAACAGCAGTACAAGATTGCCTGAATATTTACATCCTACGTTTGATTTATAATTTTCATAACTTAGGTTAGTTTTCGGTGTTCTAAATGATTCCGTTTCTGTAAGTTAGGCAATGTTAGGTTATTTTACATTACGTTACGTTATTGGAGGAATACGTAATGCCAGACGCGACATTTCTTCATTAAAAGGCCGGTGGACGTCGCTTTAGTTTAGTGCTTACAGTACGGACGGACGGCACTCTCAACACAGCCGTAATTATTCCTTTCACCTCTTCCAGTGTTTCATATACTAAAAAGTGGAAAAGATCAATCAGAAATATGCGCGAAGATGCAAGCGTTTTCAGCAAGACACAGGATTAAATATTTCTAAGTAACAATGGCGCCTATACAGACAAGACAGAATATGGACCCCTTGTGGCACGTAGCGTAGCAAAACTGACATGACCGCGAAATCAATACAAGCTACTGCGTTCTCATTGTCGATAACTCATTACCCGTCACTCAAGTCCTCTTGCTCAATCACGCGAGGGATAAGTTGCGGAAGTTTTGAGGCGACAGGAGAGCTTTCGGATGGGTTAAGTCAAAGCACCGTAATAAATGTTATGCGTCCGAGCATTACTCGTCATAAGGCAGGCCAGCTGATTTATTCGTTCCTGAAGCTCAGCTGTAAGGCGTCACTGAATATTATACGAGATACTCTCACTGACTTCCCAATTGTCTCTTAAATGTAATAAAAACGCAATTGCGAAATAGCGGCAGCTCCGATGTTGGCCTGATTACATATAAAGAAAAAAAATGGCTTCTTTTTTTAGAGTCTCTGCCTTAATAAGCTCACATTATTGTTCCGTTGTTAGTAGTTAAACTTTATGAAAACGAGAGTTGAAAGCAAGAGTTGGTAATGCAGACATAGGTTGGGGCCCCACTTCACGAAGCTACATCGATTACTACGCGAGTTGCGACGTTTCTGATTCGTCTTGTGGCCTTTTTGTTAGCTTTTACTTCCTTTGGAAGGCGAGGCATGGGCGAACGAGACGAAACAAGAAACATTAAAAAGCTAAGCCTGATTGCTTGGTCTGTGCACAAGCGTACAAAGCTTCCACGGCATTTCGCGGTCCTTTACGTCGTTGTTCTCATTTCTTGGCTAACGTCACAGACGAAATAAGCGCACAAGAATTCGAGAAATGTCATGACTGATGTGCCAGACTGATCACGCAAGAGCCCTCTTGACTACAATTTTCCCTTTATTCTACAAATGTTATATTGCTACAGCGTCACAGTTTAGAAGATAGATTTTCAGAAAGGCTTCACTCGAGTGAACATGCTCTGGCAATGCAAATACCATCGCGAATTCCCTCTCATAACCGCCGCTTCCTATTTTGGGAGCACTGACGCCACAGATAAAAGAACAAATCGAGTTGGCAGGCTTTCTTTTTATTTTCATGCAGCCGACCCAACAAAAGGGCGGCGTGCACGCAACGTTGTTTTGTCAGGCAAAATAGTTATTTGAGTCTATAAATGTGCACGTTGGCATTCAGTGCACGATTTTTCTTTGAGCCCTCTATTGATTTGCAGACAAAAAAACTGAGATGTCACCAGTCCAGTTCTATTTCTGTTCACGGGCCCTATCTTTATTCTGCCGTGTTTCACACGTTGTTTATAGAAATTTGTATGTACGAATCAGTGAGATCGCTCATTCCCGCGGCAGCTTCGGTCTGAGTTTTTCAACACGTGCTGTAACCCGGAAGGCTTATAGCGAGCAAGCAGGGGTGGCGGAGGTACAGGGCAACATTTTTGGTGTTGCGGACGTGTTTCAGTGCATAGGAATTTTTGTCGAGTACCATACAACACCTATCGTGTAACACGCTGTATCTGCACAAAACGCATAATTTCCGAAGCTAACGCACTTAATTTTTGTTCTATTCTAAACAAAGATTATTGGTCGAAGGAAATTTTGTGCGAAAGCATGGTATCAGGCACTTTTTTGTTAACTGACGAGGAGGGCGTTCATTCACCAAGGAGCAAGCATAACAAGAATCGGCCGAAACAACAAGCAACAACATAAACAAGCAAGAGCAACAGGAGCCACAACTGTCGCAAGAATCAACAACAAACACCAGCAACCAAAAAGAGAAACGAAAACAAATAGCAACTAGCAAAGCCACAAAACCATCACAAAATACCACAGCACGAAACAGCATTTTTTATCATATATACTTAATACCCAGTTTTATCATTCCGCGCAAGCTGAGCAAAACCAACGACGTAGCTCTAGTTATTTTTGTCGGTTCGAGTCGGCTCTAGTCTCGTTTAGCCACGAAGTGATCGTTTCAACCGATATATATTGCAGTGCACACCGTATTGTTCGTGTTGCTGAAAATCCGGAAAACAAGTACAGTAATCCCTCGTTATAACGAAGTCAGCGGGACGGACAAGAATTTCGTTATAAGCAGGGTTTTGATATAAGCGAGAACTCCAGAAAAGCTAAAGCATTTGAGTTTTAATTGCGCCACAGCTGTGAGAAATCAAAACACAATGTATTCCTTGAAGCAGAACTTTATTAAGGTGCAAAAAAGGCAGCGAGCTTTCGCTGTTTCAAGCTCTTACTGGGCGCGAGCAACCGTTGCTTTGGCCGTTGCCTTGGCCAAACATTGCATGACGCTGTGGCAGTGGCCACTTTTGTAGGGGGCGTGCGGGCGTCACGGAACGCTACGAGAGTTGAGCGCTGGAAAGCGCCGCAAACGCAATGGCTCGAGTTTGCGGTTGTATTTTTTGAGCCAAAAAAAGTTTGACCGCTCATTGTGGGTGCACAGCACAATCATGAAAACCGACCGGACTTACAATACGGGCTTTGCATGATGACTGGGCAATTTTTTCCCGAGCTGTACAGCCGTTAAGTTTGCGACAGAAGAGTTCTTTGGCACTCTCCGACACTGCTTCTTGTACGGTTCGAGTGTCAGTGTTCGCGCACCGCAGCGTCCGCCTCATTGACCAATGTCTAGAAACAAAGTTTAATGACCCTACCGCGAATTTTTACCGTTTGTCTAAAGTCGGATGGCGCGAATCGAGCATGACAGGCTCGAGAAATTGCCGGGGAAACAACAGCTTGCGTTAACCCGCCATGTTGATAGCCTGACCCGCGAAGACGCCGCCGCTCGGCGACGCCTCCACTTGCCACTTCGCTCTAAGCGGGTCAAGCTATTCGTGATCTTCGAATAATGCGGCCTCAAATGCATGTGTTTGGGTTGGGACCAGAAGAAATTTCGAATAAAGCGATATTTCGAATAAAGCGAGTTCGTTATAGCAAGGGATTACTGTGTACTACTTTGGTATTATGCGGCAGAAGTGGTGCCTGTTCTGTTGTGCGGTCATAGCTATACGTTCACAGGAAAGACTGAGTTTTTTCGTTTTTTTAGTGGAAGCGATGTTTTGTTTACAAAACATTGCAAAGGGCGTCGTTCCGCCCCCCCTCACCCCCCCTGCTCCCCAAAATACAATTTCAAAATCGTTTCAGAGAAGGTAGGGTCCCAATATACCACAAGACAAGCGTGACACTTGATGAACAGTACGAAACCTGTCTGCTTGTTTTCAGGATTTTCGGCAACGCGAACAACATGGCGTGCCTGTCTGCTGACCCAATCCCTTGTGGTTAGTGGTTTTGGTTTTAACCAAAACCACTAACCAAGGTGGAAAAAATTCTACCCGGATTTTTATCTGTACATGAAAAAGTTGTACAGTGTATTCATATCTCTCCGCAAAATCATCAACAGCCGAATGCCAAATTGTCCTTGGCGCTTGCATGAGCGACGGCGTTTATGTTCGTTCACGTGACCTACGGCAACACTCAACGGAAGCTGTGCCGTACGATTCGAAAGTTTTGGTCAGATAGTCCCAATTGAACCCAACCAGTCGGCTATTTTCTGATCACGTGCGTGCCCTCATTCGTTGGGGCCGAAGGCACATCTATGTAAATTTATTCTCGTAGAAACAAAGTCGTGCGACGCCGTCGTATTTGATTTGCGAGCAGGTGGTAGGATTTGAAGAAGGTGGTAGGATTTGTAAATGGTTTAAAAATGCCTGATAAGAAATAAATGATTCCTCCGCGTTATTTGCTTGAGCTGTTCGCGTTTCCCATATCTTGTTATACATTATTTTCATCCTTCTCTGTTATCACTGGTAGGAGCTTGTCGAAAATAAACTTTAAAGGGCGCCATGAAGACAAAATACAAGTTGGGTTCATTAGAAAGACTGCTTTGTCCTGATAACCATGATGCCAATTTTATCGCAAACTGCGATCAAACAAGGTGCGAAGCACTGGCGACTCCCTGGCAGTTTTCCGGCAACTTTCTATGACGTCACGGCGCCACTCAAGCTGGTCCGTGCAGCTTTTTGTGGCTGCTCCTTCCCCTACACCCATCTGTAAAGCAAATAAAGTTGATTTGATTGATTGATTGGTTGATTGATTGATTGATTGAAAATTATGTTTTTAGTGCCGGCCCAAATGACGTCACTTGTGCCCATAACATGTCCCTATAGAGCGAAAGTTGACGATTTTGCGATACTTTTTGTGTTTTTTCGGCTAAAAAAAAAAAAACGTCTTTCGTTGCTGGAATGGAGCTGAGTAGGTACTGAAGTCTAGTTCTTTCAGAATAAACAAAGTTGTATTCTGTCTTAATGGTCCCATAAGAACCGCGTCACTTGTGTGTCTGAACAAATCTTTTCCGCTTGAAACTTTGTAGGATGCGCCAGATGATCTCATTGGTGTCGTGTAATTTCTGCTACCAATAACAAAATTTTGTAACAGAATGATGTTTACAATTGCTGTTATACTTAGTCTGTACAAAATATTGACATCTACTTCTGTTAGTTCTGGAATGCTCTGAGGATATTCCAGACGAATAAAAGGTGAAGATAGGGGTAAAACGTTATCTGATCCCACCCCCTGTAACGCAATAATAGTGCGCTTTCTCTTATGCAATAGACCGAACGCACCCAAATGTGTCACCTATTAAGGCGCGGCCCTACAAACAATACAAGATGAAATATCAGTCCATGAAAACTGGCTGACTTTTTGTATGAGAATGTTGGCGATTATACAGCGCGCAACATGAATCCAGGCGTGCTTGCCCACCGACAATGATAGCGTAGAGACACACAGAAATTCTGCTATTGACTGGGAACAAGCCATTTTTCATCAAACCAGGAACAGAAGAAAAAGGAAGTTACAGGAGATGCTTATAACATTCCAAGAATGTGAAGGCGAAAGCCTACTTGGACCTTGTGCTGATCTGCTGTTGATCTTTCAGTTGAAGTGTACGGCCGCGCCAGCAACCACTTTACCAGCTCTTTTGAAAGGTCTCTGCGAGGTTCGTTCCGTTCGCTCGTCTTCGCCAGAAACCGCATGTTGATCAGCTACTGAACTTTTTGTTGAACTTAGCGGCCGCTCCAGTCGCCGCCTGACCAGCCCATTGGGCAGCATCCTCAGGCGCTCGTTCCGCTCGCTAGCTATCGCCATAAGCCTTTTGTTCTTTCTCATCGGTACCTTGACCCCTAAAGGTGGCTCGTAGTGCGCGCGTGGCAGCGGTATATATGTTTACGGGTTGTGGGGAAAAAAAGGAATTGAACTGCACTGGAGATATTTTTTGAGCCCGGGAGAGGGCTAACCTGCATTCGACTCAGTGCCGAGGAAGCAACTCTGAGGGGGTGTGAAAGGATAAAGTAGAGTGTTACAGAGATAGAGAAAGGTATAAAGAGGGGAGGAAGAATAAGACATAGTGCTGTCAGCCCGGTGACATCCGTCAGTAACACAGCAGCCTGGGCTGCAGCCCCTGCGTGGGAACGGTCATCTACAGGTGATGGAGCAGGTGTGCGAAGAGACTTCCCGTTGGGTTGCCGCAGGCCCCTTCGGGAACAGAAGGTCCTCCATGCCGGCACTGGGAAGGCCTTTGCGCTGACGCGCTTGGGGCTGCGTGGCGGGGGCAGAATCAGAGTAGGTGTTCCAGCGTTTCTGGTTCCGAACAGTCCACACATGTAGGAGAGTCCTTGCGCCCGTGTCGGTGCAGGCGCTCCGCCACGTTGCAGCAGTGGACCTCCTGCGAGCAGCAGGCACCACCGGGCGGCCCTGCTGATGCCTATAGGCAGAGCCCCGGCGCCAGGCCAGGCCCAGGCCCGAGGGTCGGGGTGCGTCGTCTGCACCAAGCGAGCCAGGACGGTGCAGACCTCCTCGGAGGGGTTGACGTCCCGGAAACCGTAGTGGCCTCCCTGGCCCGTTCGTCGGCGTCCTTGTTACCCCGGATCTCACAGCCGTCCTCCGACCGCCCTTCGCATTTCTTTTTGCCCATCAAGGCGTACTATCACCGGCTCGCACTGCCCGGCTTGCGTTCGCTCCGACAACAAATTCGACATTTTTTGTACCACCGATTTTCTGTACCTCACAACGTGAGTGCTTGAAACATAGCGAGCTAAGCTTCTCGCCTTAAAATGAAGGTTTGTGATACCTTTAGCTGATCACATTCATTCATTCACCCGCCTATTCTTGGCCACACCAGAACCAAGGCCCCTCCCGATGTAAGAGGATTACTGCAGAATATTATAACCGGGCTGCCAAGTCCTGTTCTGGTGAGGAACGCTCGCGTTCAGGAGTAGCAAATCATAGCTGGAGCCAAATTCAGAACACATGTATCCGGGAGAAGGGGTCTGGCCACGGAACGTGCACATTTACTCAATAGCCGAAAAGGCAAGGCTGTATATCATATTGAGTGAAAGTGGTGCTTTGAGGGCAGGTGATGTGACTTCAGGTACAGTGCCACTGGAGGAGCACAGTCGACTGAAACGAAGTCAACTGACGGATGACAAATTTCCAAGGTCAGTCGGGTTCCGTTGCTATATGGCAACAGGGGAGAAGAGCGGAAGACACAAAGGATAGAAAGTGGAGGAAACCAGACAACGAACCTCTTCTACTTCAAAAGAAAAATATAAGAACAACAACGTCAGGTGCCTTGTAAAAGGAACGTTGTGTATGTCAAAGCGGAGACGCACAAATCCACTACATGCGCCTCTAGGCGAACGAGGGTAATGTTTGACCAGACGGCGCCGTCAGCTTTCCCAGACGTGGAAGCCGAAAAAAAAATCTGGGAAGAAATGCCCGCCGCAGAAGTGGGATAAAGAAGGCTCGCACTTTGCAGCAGCGGCGCGGTGTCTGCAGCGTCCTTCTTCAAAGGAAAGCAGACGCCCGCACGAAACAAGCTTGGCACCGAGCCGGATTCGGATGTTTCGTTGCGGGATATCGCTCTGGAAGAACCCACTGGAAATGGCCGACGCCCGCTTGGCGTCGCGGGAGAAAAAAAAAGAACGAGAAAAAAAGGAAAACTACAAAGTGCAGGTCATTCTTGGGGAAAAAATAAACAAGCTCAGAATGCGAAGCTGTCTCGACCCAAGAAACCTAGCAGCAAACTGGAAGAGGCGTCTGCCGAATGGCGCACTTACGCAGTGCAAGGGATAACAAAGCGGGAAGCTGCAACCTCAAAAGAAAGCACCTTCTTCTGGCACGGCCAGCGCGCTTTGTCTGAAACCAACCTCATCCAATGAAATAGAGGCTGGAATGGGGAAGCAGGGCTAGTAGGGATGGTGTCTTGCGCACGCGCGCATGCAATCTCGAAAGTGACGACGGATACGGGCTTTCTGACGTGCCAAACTTTCGTTTCCCTTCCGGTCAGCATGACCCTTTGTAGATCGCAGTGCCGTAAATTGATGACGCCACGTGTCACAGAAGTATTACAGATGATGAACAGTGTTGGTATCAAGGAAGAGTTTAAGTCCTTGTGCATTCATTATCAGAAGCACCGGAGGAAGAGAAATTGCGAGTAAACAAACAAAATTTCAACGCTCGCTGTTTTCTGAGCTCATGATGTGGCGGTACTCTGCCAGCTTGCCTTCTTTTGGTGAGCAAACTAAGGAAGCCACACTGAATAATTGAATTATTTCTCAATAAAAATTAAATGCTCTCTCTCTCTCTCTCTCTCTCTCTCTCTCTCTCTCTCTCTCACGCAGTATAGTCTGATGATCTTCTCTTTTATACATACTTATCTTTACTAAATTCTGGACTCAGCTATTTGATCTACCATCTTTCCTCAAAACTTCCTCGAGGCACCGAGACATTTCCGCTTGTCCATAAGTTTCATTTGACACAATATGATGGAAAAAATATTTGATTGCCTTAAGTTTTAATGCAGCTACTCGTGCGAAAAATCTAATTTAATGATTATCATGCCTAAGGGACAGCTAGAAAGCGTTAGTCGCTGCAGTTGTGGGTAGCGTAGAAATTTAGGCCGCATGAGTGTCTATCTATGCCCCAGGATAGTTCGTATAAACTGGCGTTGTTATTTCGCTCGAAGAATGAGGGACGTATTACGTCGTTAGTGATGTTCCAAACGTGCCTCTCGCGCTAAAAAAGCCTTTTTGGAGTAACTAAAAAATTACCTCTTGATGCAGACGCTGTAATTAGTTAAAAGCACATGTTCACCTCATCACCATTGTGATAATCATCATCACCGCATTCATCTGGCGTAGCAAGCCAGGCAACCTAGCTCGGCTAACATCGCCGGCTTTGATAAAGATCGCTCTCTTTCCAACTCTCAACCAGCGAACCAAACCACAGGTATGATTCATGAATTTGTTGTACCTTGTACTTGACGCGGGCGGTTTCGTATTTATTTTCGGTAGGGTTATATTTCGCAGGAAGACACCACGCCTTACCTTTCACAATATCGTGTTAAAGACGGCAAAGGACTATAAAAACATGGTTTTAAAACTTTAACGTATGTACCTCTTCTTAAGAAGTTTAAGATATAATTATACGTATATATTGCGCTAATATAACAGGCTACCCGACTAAATCAACAGAATGGCTGAATTCTTTTCGAGTAGCGGGTGTCGAGTCCTTATTGCATCCTATGCACGTCCCGTGGTGCCGTCGCTATGCTATAATGACAATTTTGCATGACCGATTGACCGACCAACTCATCATCACCATTCAAGATCACTCGCCTTATTGGCCGGCGGTGCGATCGTTTTGACGTCACTTAATTGTAGGATGACCGTTCCTATCTTGCTGCGTAGTTAGCTTGCAGCTACATTCTCCGCAAACAACTTGGGGGTTGTGGTGTCTGGCGTGTGCGACCGAAGCGTAAGCTGCGGCTCGTTTCCCCGATCAAAAAAGTAGACTACGACAATCGCCCAGCTAATCTTCTGGATTTCGCTTGTCGTTTGCAAGAAATGGATGAAACAGAAAATCATGAAGTGTTTGCTGCTCGCTGAAACGTCCCGAGCACACGTCCGCCGTGCCTGCCCGCGGACGGCTCCAACCGACGCAGATCGCGGCAGCAACACCTTGTTTCCGATTTTTAAAACCACACTAGTCGTGGAGAAGTAGCTCCACATTGGTGAAAGTGGATGTTAGTGTGGTGACAAATTGTGCTAAGTAGTGTCTCCAGTTGTGGCTTTTAAAGCAATGCTCAAATATCTGCCGTGATCTCCGCCGAGCGGCCGTTCACGCGTGGCGTGGCGAGTGGCCGAAGAATGACGATACCTGCGCCCAAGAATCCGCCAAGGCCGTGGCAGGTATCTTAATCATCGATCGCTTAAACGGCAATCCCCACGGGTACAAAGTTCCGCATACGGGAAAGGGGGTGACCGTGCGGTGAAAAGTTGTATTAGGGACTGTCATTCGCAACTGTAACGATAGGGGCAATAAAATATCTGCCACGAAGCTAAGCCTAAAGTTCCCAACATTCGACTACGTGCACCCGAAGCCGGCGGCGAGCTGTTGAAGACGACCCTCTTGTCGCGAGCGCGCGTATTGCGTTTCGGTTCTAACTTTTTCGGGACCCCCAAAGCTCGGTTCTTTCTAAAATTCCCCATTACCCCAAATCATTAACGACGTGTTCCTCCTCGTGCACAGCCTCGCCTTCTGTGAGCAGTCGTGAGTTTCGAAATTGATTTGCTAGAGAAAGGCAGGCTCACTGCAAACAGACAAAAGCCTGCGTTGCAATTATAAATTCCCATGCCCAGGTCCTAACAAAAACTAAATATAGCCATGTCCAAACCAGCTTGAAGGCGTTGAAAACTCGCGTTGATACGATTCATACATTGCGGACAAGTTGTTGCGAAAAGTAAACATATCAGCGGTGTAGAGTACAGGCTACGGCAGGCTACGGGCTACTGGCATAACTATAAAAAAACATTGTAGTGGAAATGGGCACTGCTTAAGCCAAACTGCACATCATAGCAGCATTTTTAAGCCTGCGCGGCGAAGCAATCAGATCCCCGTTCTCACGTAGTCATTCATTTATCAGGCAATGCGAGCAGTACGCGCGGTGAGATCGCAAGTGAGCGACACGTCTCTGTCTCTGTTACAAGCTGTTTCCTTGCAGACACAGTATCGTATAAGTCAAGTCGCAAGTGTTTCATAATGAATTTACGGTGTACTTTTATCGGCATCAGTGGCATCATCCTTGGCGTTTGCTGCCTGCGTACGAGCTGTGGGTCGCGATGGTAGCAACTACCTAAACGCGGCGGTGTTGCCGGGAACAAGCGAGTCGCTGATTGCTCGCCCGGATTATTCGGTCTGCAGGCCACTTTTTCGGGTAATTTGCATAAAATTCACAAGGAGAGGGGAGACGGCAGCCACACACACACACACACACACACACAAAAAGAAAACACACGGTCGCATACGACAGGAAATCTGTTGTAGCAGACGACAACCCGACCCGACGTCCAATAAGTGACGTCATTCGCAGGTGGTGCCATGGTATGTCCTCGAGGCCAATAGTGACTGAAAATGTCACGAGTATACCCCTCCGTGACCTACTATCTCGGGATTATCGAAAAGTTCAAGTCGAAGGGTATGAAAACTATCAAACCTGTTTTCAGACCTTTGCCTCTTCTAGTCCCATTAACCTACCACCGCATTGGTTCTTGCGTGCGAAGATTGCAGATAGAAATCTAAAAAAAACTGTTATTTTTGAAAAATTGAAAATTCCTTCTAATAACAAAGTTCGATTGGCCAAATCCAGCTGCAAGGCGCTTACCTGCCCCAACAATATGATCTCAACCGATGAGGTAAGTGTGCCTTATTTGCGCTTAAAAATTATCAATCCAAAGGTTCAAAAACTACTTTAAGGATTTTTGTATATTTCACTCCCAGTACGGTTATATCAACAAACAGCAGTGGAAACAGTTTTGTCGAAATCCACTAATAATTTTTAAACCTATAGGGTAACTGAATTATTTTTTTGTGTTTCATGGTTACTGTACAGTAAGGTGATTACCAGCTAATAACGATGGTGGTGGGCAATGACGAATGAAAGTACAGTGTATACCCTTGACACAACGAGGCCCTCGGGAGAGTGAGCTGGCCACGCCTACACGGTACTACGGTAAAATAAGCTATGGTATTACCTTTTACACCTTTTAGGACATCCCGCATGCGGTTTCTAAACGGGGGTCTCCTCTTGTATGCCTAAATTAGGTAACACGTACCATTGTATTTCTTAAAATAAATTTGAACTTTGAGCAGTACATTGAGGATGTGAGACGCCTCGATTAAAGCGAGAATACCAATAAACGATTCCGTTGTAACAATGGTTTTGCGTGTCAACGGATGAATTTCGCTGGAAAAACGGCATCTACCTGAAACGCAATAACGCGGGCTCCAACGCCACCTGTAATTACGTTTGTACGAGTTTGCTCTCCTACTTTTGCTTTCAGTCAACGCTGGTCTCCTGTACCCTTCCCGTGAGTTTAGCAACGTAAGTATGGCAGCTAACCGTAAAAAGGGCCGCGCCACTTTGCACTTGAGCAAAGAAGGGCAGCCGTTGTATTGGCCACTTATTCTCAAACAATCATCCACGCAAACGTATCCCAAACAGTTAAAAAAAACATTGCAGGGTTGAGGGAAAGGTTTCGCTTCGTTTTCTATTCACTTCTCGTTCGATAGGTCCCTTCTCGTCGATTGGATTCTTCACGCTGTTTTCTTTTTCGGCTGCAGGCTTGTTTGTCTTCTTTTGCTTTTTTTTTGTACGTTAGGCCTTTCTCCTGGTTGCTGGGTGAAGGGCAGACTACAGTGAACTAGAGGGAACCAGGCAACACCACTTTCTTTTCCTTGCTCTGTGTAAGCTCTGTAGGACCCTTGCCTTCTCTGGCATGCCTGGTTCAATAAGAGTATATTGTTCCCTTTCTATTTTAAAGCGAAGCTTTGTACCTTACCTGGCAACGGTTCTGTCGCGACTGTCGGCGTCAATAGAAAATTCCCGCGAACAAATAAAAGAAATTACTGGCACAGCCAGGAATCGAACCTCTACCGAATAGAGAAACGGAGCGAGAGCCCGTTGTTTTACCAATAGATCTACGAGTGAATGCGGAGACGGTGGAGACAGACGGTGTACTCACCAAGCACAGCTGCAAGTTTACCACTACGTTCTCGCTGAATGACACTTGATAGCGTCAGGCGACCTCTCGCGCCGCTGGGTGCTCCGCCAACGGCACGTCCAGTGGCCGTTTGCGCGCCAGTGGTTCGCCCATGTCGTCCTCGCTGAGTATGAACTCGTGTGTACCACCGATACCAAACAACCGTCTACCATCCGTGGCACGTGGATTGACTTAATGTTCACGAAGAATATAACCATGGTGGAAACGCAAAGTCTGAGTGTGTCTCACACCGATCGTGAGGCCGTTATGAACGTCGTACTGATGTGAGATGATAAAGAATGAGTTACAGGTACAGTGTAATGTGTGATTAACGCAAGCGGGAGGTAGTCACCCGTGGTAGGTGGTGTATTAAGCTCCGCTTCCCAACCACCTCCATAGGGTGGATTTGCCCGCACGTTTTTTCATTTCTGTGAAATAATCTTCGCACAGCGCTCGGTGGCGTTTCGGATGTGACTGCTGACATTCATTCATGCATGGCTTTCGTCGTTGCTCATTTTTGTGCCTTAGTAATAGTTACTTCCCGGTACAGCGCATTTAGTTGCTTTTCTTAAATTTTGCAACACTACAAGAACTGTCACCAACGTGAAAACATTACCCCGCAATGTGGCCTGGTAATCACGCTCACATATAGTGAGACAGATAGAGTCGGGGCAAACGTCTTTGCGGCGCCTATTCAGCTGCAATAATAATTTTCCTCCTTCCCAGGGACGCATTGATTCTAGGGAATGCGAAAAAAGTTGGAACAGCATCGCCATGCACGGGGATGATGCAATCCTAGCCCTGAACACTTGTACCCCATACTTTACCGCTAGAATAGTCATAGAAGAAGTGCGGGTGACAAAAAATCAATGTCCGCTTCGCAAGAAAGAAAGAAAGAAAGAAAGTGCTTACTTCAGAACTAATCGAATCTTCAATACTGCTGGCTTGAGGTGAAAAAAAAAAGAAGACTTGAGAGAAAAATTCTAATTCAATGTTTAAATGCACTGACGCTACCCCAGGGCCCAATATCATTAAAGAATATTCACGCTCTCTCCCTACCCCACGGCCATGAGACGCGATGTAGAAAGTTGCAATAAAATAATAGAAAAACGTGGAATTAAACGGGAAGATCTTACGTGTAGAGACATTTTTGGCTGTTTGTTTCCACAAAAAAATGTAGACGGCGGACTTGATATCGCGCATGCCGTACAACGCCCATAGCCAACAAAATATCACCGCTGTTGCGATGTAAGCACCACGGGTGAATCAACGCGCAGCCACATCGAGGAAATATATAGTTCACATTATTGTTCCCATAATATATGCAACGAGGGAAGACAAGACACCGTGATGGCGTAGCGGCAAAAGCGCGCTGTGTACGATGCACTCCTGCTAGGTGCGGACGAACATGTGGCATTTGGAGTCTTGCCAGGTCAGTCGATAAGCACGTTTGGAAGCGAACTATTTCCCGTTGTTTAATGAGCCGGCGGACGGGGAAATGATCGGCGCACATCGTCACTTGCACGGTCTGACGGCTGCCCTTACGGCGTGTCCTGACTTCGCTGGTTCTGTAGGCAGGAAGCGCACATTTCCTCCTCCCTTCCCCTATTACAAAAAAAAAAAAAAACGGGTACACAGAGCTGGGAAGACCTCGGTACATTTTCTTAAAGAGAGTCTCGAGTATCTCACGGGTGGAACATTTTAGGACATTCAGTTCAGCACCTAAAAGCACGTATTGCGACAGGGATCGCAGAAAAAGGGAGCGAGAAGGAAAGTAATAAACAAAAAGCAACTGATTTGTTAGCACAATACATATTAACAGTAGAGCTGTTTAGGCAGACACAATCCGTCCGGAGTATATAGAAAACCCTGAGCTCACGTGGTTGCGCGCCTCGCGGTGACCGCCGGGCGTCCCCGGTGTGAGGCGCCGTGTACGACCTTCGCGCAGTGGCTTGAGCAAAAAAAAAAAAAAAAAATACCGCGCACGTGAGTGCGTGCCTCGCGGCGACGGCCCGACGTCGTCGTCGAGGCTTGCGCGTGGGCTTGCGTCACAAGAGTAGCTCCTGCTTTCGTTGTCGTCGTTGTGTAGTGACCAGCGCGCCAGGGGTCCCCCACACCGAAGACGATGATTGCGAATCTGGCAAGCCATCCATTCACAATCCATGGGTGGAGACGGCTACCGAGCCAGCTATGTATACCGGGCGATGACGCAATACAAAAGGCTTTGCTTTATATGGCTGTGCCGTGGGACGACGACGACGACTAAAGGGGTGCCGATGATTGCTGCTGAATAAAACAATATACTCTTTAACCGTCTTTGCTTTACAGCTACGTCCAAAACGGCTTTACGCAGCTGGAGTCCGGCGGCTCCCTCTCTCCTGGAATCCGCTCTCAGTGTGGGGAGAAGCTAAGTCGACCCCCAGCTTTGCTGTTTCTCCAGCCTTGCACCACTAGTGCATGCAGCGCCATTTTTTTTTTCTCGTAGCATCATTTATGTTTACCGGTGTTAATGTTATTACGGCTACTATAGATGCCAAGACTATGCTAATTCCGTTGTCAACTTTGTCGGATATTGTCCTCGAAGAACTGCACTACCGCTATTCATATACAACATTGTTTGTAAGTGCGTGTTTCTGCACGTGTCCACAAGAAGTGGTTAGGAGTGCTGTCTGAGGAAAGCAGGGTTATGATAACGGCGCGTCATTTGCATGTGGGTTGGGTGCCGTCGTTGCGATATGACAATCTCGTTAACCAAACAGCTGGAATTGGGATGTAGGTTTACTTGTCCAACAACACCACTGCAGTGTCGATATCTGGCTGATTAGGGATGACCTGGGTTTTTTGCTACACCCGATTTTTGCCAAAATAAGAGTTCTACAGCCCAAACAATTTTTGGAGTCCAGTGGTACATAAGCATAAATGGAAGAGCGACAGCGTTGGCTTGGGTAAACAAGTCGTGTGATGACTTTGCCTTTATGGTATACCCACGTGATAAAACGAGAAAGCTCGCGAATGAAGCAGTAAATGAAACTAGGATTTACAACATGGAGAGTATTACGTTCATAAGAATAAACAAGTATTCTTTTACCAAGACGACGTTTTCAGGTGATAAAATAGATTTTTTAATTGTGTCTGTTTCAAAAATATACATTTTACATCCATTTCAATCGTGACGTAGTTGCACTTGCGATGCCTCTGACCAAATACATGCACTGAAACCCGCGCCCCGCCTCGTTTGTGCGGCGCCACGTCAGTGTCGTCTGCTTTCAGCCAATTAGGACTCGCTGCAAATGTGAACTTTGAGACGGAAATGAAATGTACAAAACAGAGAATTCCGCCCTAGGTCTGTCAAAGGGAATCGTCGACACTCGTCACATGTTGGGAGGTCAAATCATCTAAGTTTGGTTTGCTTTTTGCCTTGTATTTACCTCAACTATAACTGTTATTTTCTCCTTTATTTTTTAGGTAAGGAGATAAAGCATGGCCTTGGACGGTAGATATGGGTGCCCAGGGCACGTAACCAACGTTGCTTTCTACGAACGTCAAAACCCCATAAGCGAAGCCTAATTTGCTGCCAAAAAATTGGTCGCGTATCTCCTTCACTTCGTTGCAAATGTCGACAAAATACGATAGTCATCTGGCGCCCTTACCGTATAAATGCCTCCCTTCTCTTTCCCGCCCACCTCTTAAGCTGTTCCTCGCCAGTCTCACTCCCCACAATGTAAACACGCTAGAGGTTCTGTCAAGTCAATATAAATTTACCGCATTCAACTGCTCCAGTCTGGGAGCCTCTACTATGCCAGCGCCTCCATTGAATCCCCGATGCTCCAAGCCACGGTGTAAGATATATTATTAGGTGAGGACACAGCTTACAAAACGAACGTGTGCTTTTCGTCTTGATAAAGTCGCCAAACTGGCGCCGCTGAGACCGTTGATTGCAGCGCCCTCCAGCGGCAGTGAAAAGAAGCTGCCCGAGCGCCGCCCACTCGGAGGTGTTCGGATCCCTTCGGCTCCTTGTCGGGCCTTCTCGGCAGCTTCCGTAACCGGTCGTCTGCTCGATTTCTGCTCGCCGCAGCTTGGCTGGTTCCGCCGGCCGGCCGTGCAGACGATAATTTGAAGAAAGCCGTGCGAAAGCCTTTGCGCTCGCCCCAGTGTTTCAACGTATTCTAAGCATGGGTTTTGAGTCGGTAACAATCAAAATTAGGTATAAAACACTAAACCGAAGGGAATTTGTGCTGCGGTATCCGTTGAGCGCTCACACAAATGAGATTTTATGCTGCGCTTTTTATGCTTACGCAAAGAAAAAATGGGCCGCAAATGTTTTTGAGTACGTACTGCAACGGATGGCAGGAAAACGTTACAGTAATTAACGTTACCTGCGATCCTAAACGAATGAATGCGTGCTATGCAGCCATCCCCAGCCGAAAATGATGCTACTTGCGGTCAGCATTTTTCTGAGAATGCGGTTGCGGTTCTTTTTGGTGCTTTGAGAGGATGTACTACTGAATGTAGAAGAGGTGCGCGCTCGCAAACAATGCAGTGCCGTTGACTTTACCGTTGGCTACAGCCCCCCAAGCTACTCCGTACAAGCAGCGGCAAAAGAAAGCGTCCGCTGCCGGAACAACGCCTCGACATACAAGCAAAGTAGGCAGTTCGTGAAATGGATTAAACGGGTGGCGAGTACGCTGATAATTCTACGTCGTAAATGCGTTGCACAACTGGGGTGAGTCCATGCACGAAGCGGCGGAGACGAATCGACGTTGTCAAACTCACTGCCGGTGTCCAATGTTCTGAGGAGCTGCGCGCGCGTCTTAATGAACTTAGGACGCCCGAAATCTCGCAGCTGTTTAAACAATGCAATAAATTACGCGTTAAGATCGCGTTATGCGAGCTCACACGGTGAGCTCAAACAATTGTTTTACACGCATGCCGCTGGTGCAAGCGAACCACCTGGCTTCGGACAGTCGTTGTTCAAGTTGAAGCCTCGGTCGCTTAGAAGCTTAGTTAAGAGTTCTGCCACCAGATGTCCTTTCAATCAAAGGTCCACGCGCGGCGCCACGGCTCCAACAACTCTATTTGACAGATTTTTGGGCTGCTGTGTCCACACCTAAAAGTATATCTTACACCGTGCTCCAAGCTAAGGTACCTGCATGTTCTTCCTCTGCCCTCTTCAGTGAGGGGTGGCGAGGAGGAACATCCAGGCACCGGACTCCACGCGCGTTCCATGCGTCATCTATTGCAACGTTTCGTTACTGCTGGCGCCGCGGCGGCCGCGTTTGTATTTTAGTGTTGTAATTACACGCTACAATGTATTGTTTGCATTTTAGTGTTATAATTTACTATTGTTTGTATTTTAGGATTGTAACCACTCTATTAATATTGTAACCGCAGGCGCTGCCCTTGTTTCATTTTTTTCTACCTGTTACTTTGTATCATACCAGGATTTTTTCACCATGAAATTATCTTTTCAAACAGACAGACAGACAGACAGACAGACAGACAGACAGACAGACAGACAGACAGACAGACAGACAGACAGACAGACAGACAGACAGACAGACAGAGACAGACAGACAGACAGACCAAAATTTGAGCATTAAAGTAGCTGAAGAAACACTATCGTCTTCGAAACCCCAACCACTCATATATGATTGCTCGGTACGGGACACGCAGCAGGGAGAGAAATCTTGCTTACGATGCGTTGGAACAGCAGAGATAACACCTAAAAATAAAACGCGCAACGACCATATCAAGAATATTTCCAATCAAAATTAAACTTTCGTAAGCCTTATGTTCGCACTTTCTAATTAATGACTGCACAATGTCTTGAAGAACTCCGAGAAGTCTTTTCTTTTCGTTGAGTTTTCTGGCGTCCCTTCTTCAAGCCGATTTCTGTGATTCAAGCACTGTGCCAAATGCCGATATGCCTTCCTGTCTACACATGTCGCCACGCTGGTAAGCATTGTATACTTGTTGCGGCACGCGCGCGAAGGCAAAACTTGATCCCACAATCTATTGACCGTTGTCCAAATACAACACCTCCGGCCACAACACTATTTATAGGGAAGTATATACCGACTAACAGCATTCCCATCCAATATATAAAATCGGTGGTAGGGTTCACGCTTGCAAACATAGTTTAGCGCAATGCAATAGTTAACCGTTGCTGAGGTGAAGCGTAAGAGCGTAAAAAGGGTTACGTACCAGTTGGAAGGAACTCTGCCGGATGAAGCGTGTTCTAGCGAGATTGTTTCCGCAAATACGAACGCATGGCGGATAGTTCTTTAACATAAACAACACAAAGTCACACACTCTAGAAAAAAGTATATCGAGAGAGTTCTGACAACTTTACGCACAAAAGGACAGACGCCCAGACGAGTTCACCTGCTGAGGTCTTCGTCACATGGCCCTCGACGCCGCGTCTAATGGGCATAGTTTGTTTGCTGGTAGTTCCACCTCAGCATCATGTACCTATAAAGGCTGTTTCAACGTATCGTAATCTAACACAACCTAGGCTAACCAATCTAGCCAATCTAGCCCAATCTAACCTAATATAAAATTAGTCTAAAACTAACGTAAACCAAACCTAACAGTGACGTGACTATTTTTTTTTTGCTTTCATTGCATTCAAAACAGCGCAAAGAGTCGGAACAACCTGCAAAAGACTATCCCCCTCTAATAACTTCGTCCACCGTTCGGCTGTTTTGGTAGCCTAATACAGTCGAGTCCATTCGACTGACTGTTCTTTACTTGGTAGCGCGTCTTCATCCCCTTGGTCCAAATGCAGGTATACTTAGCCTTATGTTAAGACTCGTGGAACTATTAAGAGCCGCTCTATTTCAGTAAGCCAAACCATCACTTACGGCCAATACTCTGACGTGAATGAGTAAATATATGCTTCAGGCATCTCCAGCCACACTGGGAACTCTCTCTTCTTGTTTATTGCCATCAGAAGATTAAAGATTTCCCCTTAACGCTTGTCAAATACAGAGTGGCACAAATTCATTCCTTCGACCAAATTCAGTATGAATTGTATCATCAGCCCACAGGAAAGCGCTTTCGGCACGCAAAAAATGAAGCGAAAAATACTGCCAAATGCCAGCATGAAACACCCCAGAAGCACAACTTTTCTTTTCGCCTTCATTTAAACTGACAAATTGGCTTAGGTTACCAGCGTATGTTCACCCCTTTGCTCACTGATAATTACTTAGAAAGCTCCGTGCTCACTCGTGTAGATAGCGTTAATAACGCAGTGAAATTCCACTTTTATAAATTTAATTCTTACGCAGACGACGACGATGAGAAGAAGACGATAGATGAGACGAAGACGAAGATGAAAATCGGTTTGTCGTAATAGAGGAACAGCAGCAACAACAAAGTTCACCAGGAACTCTTTGGCTCAGTGCAGTTTCTTTTAGGGCACAGGAAAATAAATACACAACTACATTAAATCTCAGATAATTTTATGTGAAATTTACATCTGGTGTGGATCCTCGAGAACAGATCCGCAACATGGCGACCACGGCACACGGGCAGGACCACGACACGTTTTTCACCCTTATCGCCTAAAAAAATGTGTAATATAAGTGGATAAGGTTGGTGGGAAGGCATTACGACCTTTTTCTTAGTTTACAACACCCTCATTTGTAGCTTTACACCCTTCTGGTACGGCAAAAAGGGTGCTGACAGACTGCAACACCCTCGGTTTACTGTTGGGTGTTGAGAGTGTTAAATACGTGTCCAGCTGCAAAAAAAAAAAAGAAGCAAGAAAACACAGCGGTGCTGGGGGTGGACCTAACTTCTTCCTGTGAGGCTGAGTTTTGCTAGGCTTTGCTAAGTTTTGTTTGGTATTGCGATGTTCTTGCTAGGCTAGGCTAAGTGCAGAGGGGAGGCCAAGTTTACCCGGATTTTTCAAGGCTGTTCCTGTGTGTCCCCCCACTGGCAGCGGAACCAAGGGGTAACCAAGCTAGGTCGGCTAACAGCTCCGCCGTTTTGACAGCCCAGCACGAATGGCGCCATCCGCCCATTTTTCCGCTTAGTAGCCCAAAAACCATACCATTTAAAATGGTTATTAAGAAGTGCGCATACGCATGCGCTCCTTGTTCTCACACTCGAGCAGGCGCAAAAGCCGGCTTCACTGTTATAAGGCGTGTTGTGTGGTGGGGCACCCTTTACAGGCAGCGCAGTTCTTAGATGCGAGCAGCTTATGGTGGCGCCTGTTCCCTCCGCCGTTGTGTGGGCGCCGTTGTGCGGCGTCCACACCCCCACTGCGCATGCCTGGCCAGGCACCGCTGATGATGATTGTGACAGGATGCCCCTAGGGATTGGCCAACCAAAGAATCCGTCACAAGATAGCTTCGCGTTCAACCACCGTCGTCATCTTCCCGTAGGGGAAGCTCCTCCCGCAACGCCGCGATGAGTGCCACGGGCAACGCCGCCGGTAACGCCACCTGCAACGCCTGCGTCAACGCCAGTGTCAGCGCCGCAGACAGCGCCGAGGAGAAGAGGGCACAAAAAAAAGAACAAGAAGAAGAAGGAGCAGCACCTCCTGCTGCCGTGATCGTCCACCGGGAACACGAAGTCGCCGACCTCATCCCGAGCCAAGACTTGGTGTGCCTGATCAAACACGCGAGTCCGTGCTTGGCCGTGCGCAAGCACCAGGACATCATGGACCGGAACGAATACCACAAATTGATGAGGATGACAAACGCGGAACAACATGAGCTACTGCGCAAGATTATCCACCCGCAGACGACGCCGTCAGCACCTCCGTTACGGGTCTTCTTCACCGGACCGGCCGGTTGTGGCAAGACGTTCGTCCTCCGGCTTGCCATGGACCTCTACAACAGGTACAGCAACACCGGCAACACCACCGCCTACAACGCGTTCGTCATCTGCACGAGCACCGGAAAGGCGGCTGTGGCAGTGGGGGGAACCATGGTGCACGCGGCTTTCAAGCTCTCTAGGAAGACCACCGGCCCCAACAAGGACCGAGGCCTGAGCGCCAGCGAGTTGAGCACCTTGCGCGTGGCATTCCGCAACGTGAAATGCGTGATGATAGACGAGGTGAGCATGATGTCTGCGGACAACCTAAACGTAGTCGAGTTGAGTCGACCCCATGGCTGCTTCGCACACTACTCAGAGTTCCCGTACGGGAAGATGGTGAAATTGTCTTTCTTTGTATTATTTTGCTAACGCCACCGAACGAAGCTCATGCTTGAACAGCTACGCTAGTAATAAAGTTATGCCAATTCACATAGTTGTAAACAACGTGAGATACAAACCATCCTCCGCTTCTATAAAATGTTAAGTCCACACCTGTAAACTGGTAGAAAATAACTTTCACACCCTTTTTCTTATTTGGAGGTCTTTTAGACCCTCTCTCTTAGTTTCCAATACTTTAATTTGAAGCCTTACACCCATGTGGATAAAGGGTGTTGAAATTATAAACACCCTTCTTGGTGGGTGTTGAAAGAGTGTGGAATAGGTGTTTGGTATTTAATAAAATGGTATGACTTATATAACATAATAACACCATCGAGATTAAACAGTTTTTGCAAATTTGCATGCTGACCTGTATATGCTCACATTAAAAGCCATAATTCAAAAATTAGCGCTGAAATATCTTATTTTTGTAACAAGCCCACCGACTCTATCAGAGGACTTTCCTCTGGGGGCTATAAAAGCAAGAGAGACATATTCCTGAGGTAAGTATGAACTGGCTCTCCCCATGCACCCCGTTGGTTTTCTTGCTCAAATGATTTGTAGTCCAAGTATGACTTGTGCGTGTTGAATGTGTCCGTCATGATGCGAGCTCAACCGATACGCATGGTGAAACGTATCTGTGCTGCCCACACCCGTATTTTAGGATGTTCACAAGCACACTTTTTTTTTCATCTGTACATCCTTTTCCCGCCAAAACCCCATTTAAGGGTGTGTAGCGTGGGACAAGATTTTTACACGCTTTTAGCTCGAAAGCGTGTAAAAAAGCTTAGTGTGCGTTGTGTACGCTATTACGAAAACGAAGAATGCACACTTAGAGGAAAAGATACCACGCTATGCAATCCGTGGAAATTAGAAGGTCTTATATGACAAAAGTATTTCCTAAAGGCAGTTTGCTGAAAGCGATGGTAAACATTTCGGCGGAAGCTACGGCGGTTCAAGCTTGTTTTCGTCATTACCTTTTCCTTTGACGAAAAGAAAGATTGGAAGGAGAGAGGTTCGCTGCTTTACTTGCTCGCTCCATGCATAAATTATGGAAATCGGTGGAATTCGTAATCTTTGATTCACCGGTGGGAAATCGATAATGATTATGCTGTGCTGATCTCATTCATCATACTTCGCGCTCATAAACGGAATTAAAAAGAAGGTTTCGGGTCACCGTTACATAAACCACAACAACAAAAAAGCGCCCGGTAACCCAAGAAGTTAGACTCTACGTATTGCAGGGCATGCCATTTAGTTCAAGTTTTTATTTCACTTTCCAGGATATTCGTTTTTAATTCCGTCGTGCCCATGAGAAACGCGGAAGAAAACACGTATACGCTTGAGGAACACGGATTGGCGCACTTTTATTAACAACAGAGCTGCTCCAAAACAGCGCTTCTTGTTAGCTTTTCATTTATTTTGCTTAGTAAGAAACGCTGTCAAGAGGAATGCTAACACGGGAGTGCGAGACTGAGGGTGTCGATGTTACCTCAAAGGATTCTTCGAAAAACAGACGAGTAATCATCGTTAATAAATTAGTCAGGATTTTTTTATTTCGTTCTGAAATTTGGAGGATGGAAAGAAAAAAAGAGGTCCGTGCCAGAGCTAGGCATTTTTATTTTAAGCTGTCATAAACAGCTATTCGGAATGGAAGAAACTACTACGTACGAGACGAAGAGTCCAGGCTGCGAATACAATTTTTCCGGCGATTTCGAAGGAGAAATAAACTCATTTCGGCTTCCTCGCCCATTTCCAACGGAGAATAACTGATCTCTTTGCGGCTAAAGGATATGTTTCTTTTTGGGAGGCGTAGTGAAATCCGACGTGCCAGCTCGAAATGTTTGGCTGTAATTCCGCCGATCAAGAAACGACACTCCTCTCCCCTCCCCCAAAATAAAAGGGGCGCCCTCGAAGCGATATAGATTTGTGCGCCAAATGCGAAAGGCTGATATCTTCTTCGTTCAGCACGCACATTTTGGGCGTGCTCTTTATGTATTTTATTCCTCTGTAGTCCTTACCTTACGTAGCAGCTCGGCCGACTTGCTTTCTCAGGTGGCCGGTTGCTACCGTGCGAGTACTCGGTGATTTATTCCTCCCACATTCCATGCACCGATTATGTTTTCGACCGCCTCGGCCAAATTTGTTCTCCCCTTCAAAGCTGGCAGCTTTCGTTAAATTTGATGCACTTGTATCGTTCTCATCGTAACGAATCTCACACTATGCGCATAAAGATATGAAATAAACGATCGCGCTGCCACGCTCTAGGAGGCGCGAAGCCCTAGGAGAGAGAAAATCACCCAGCTTGTACTAGTGGTGCAAGGCTAGAGAACCAGCGCCGCTTGGGGTCAATCTAGTTTCTTCCCCCTTGGGATACCTTGCCAGTGTGGGGGACCACCGGAACGGCTTTGTAGAATCCGGCTCAACTTGGTCTAACCGCTCAACACTTAGCCTAGCCTAGCAGAAACACCGCAAATCCTAACAAAGCTTACCAAAGCCTAGCAAAACCGAAAGAAGCTACGTCGACCCACAGCTCCACTGTTTCTCCGGCCTTGCACCACTTGTCGAAGCTGCGCCACTTTTTTTGAGCGCACAGCCGCCCGCCGGCTGAGCCCCGCTATCTCTCCTCCCATTCTTGATTGACACTTAGTCAGTGCTAGTGTCATTGAAAATTATTATTCCCGATTTTTAAGAGCGAAAATCAAACCCCAAGTCTGTGGCTTCCTGGTTACTAATATTTATGAGCCATTGCGTTTCGCTCTGGTAATCAGATAAAACGCTAATGACGTCTCCGTATAACATTCACGGAATTCGTTGTTGTACCACTTCGCCTTTATACATATGCGCTGGGGTGAACCCTAATTCCCTTTCTTCCAGTTTCTTTTCTAACCCTACCATGTAAAGCATAAACAGTATTGGGCTCAAGGGTATCTCTGCTTAAAGGGGTCCTGAAATACCTTCCGCCGATGCATGGATGTACATGCAACCAAATAAATCAATGTATTAGCAATCTCCTCCCGCAAGAATTTTGTTAAAGCGATGAGTATTAGCTGATAAATCGTAAATCAAAAACCGCGCATTATCGTCGCGCCGCGTTTCCTCCTCCTTTCAACTTGCTCTCCGCTGTTGACGGCGGCGAGCCTTCCCTCCCATGATGCTGCGCTCCGCAGCGGTGACGTACTTCCGCTATTGCGCTGCACATACTGCCGTCTGCTACGGGCAAGGTTTGTTGACACCATGAATCCCGCACTCCGCTGTAGGCTGGAAAAGTGAACGAAAAATCTGGCAGCATGTGTGCGGTGGTCTGGCCTTGCCCTTTCGCTGTGTACGTTGCTCCAGTTGCTATCGGCGGCACGTGACTTTTTATCGGCGGCGAACTCGCAGCCGCACGGGGAGGATCGTGCGCTCGTTCTCTTTTATGCACCGAGCACTGTTTATCCAAAAAGCGCCGTATCAGATGTGGCCCCGCTGGTGCCGGGTCTTACTTAGCGGCGGTGGTAATTCCTGCAAGCGGCATGTGAAAAAGACATTTTAAACCGGTACAGAACCCGTGTACAAAAAGCTTCAATCATGTGACCAGTTCAGCTTGGGGCGACGCGTGGTGGAGAGCGGCAACGTTGGCAAAACATGCTCCGCCGCGGCTCTGAGCTTTCTAGCGCTGGAGCGAGCGCCATTTCTTTGACAATCTCAAATATCGGTTGCCTTGGCAACAAGGCACAAAGAAGTCAGTTACGGTTCCGTGATCCCGGTTCAGCTCGGGGCCCCACCTCGCGACGAGTGGGCACTGCAGGCGTACCACTCACTCCCATTGGGAAGTGCGAAATGCGTTTGGCATTACAGGAGGCGATGGTGTGTGTGTTGTGGACGCCTTTGTTTCGCGATGAAATGCGACGCTGTGCTTCTGCGGGTGGATAGTGCTTCCCATGGTCTGGATTATCTTTCTCGAGCGACGTATGACTCAACCTCGCATGGGGTATGTGCAGTGTGCGTGGCTAAAAGCCATCTCGGCTTGTGCGCCAGAGTTAAGTGGCTTGCTGTTCGTCCCCGCAAACAGCGCGCGAGGTGAGTGCCGAAATTACGACGGGCAGGAGGAGGCAACCCATCGTCTTTCAATCGCTGTTCAGACTTGCAACGCATGTTGTGACGTTGTGTTCGTTCGAAACGCATCTCTGGATTGTTTTGAAGTTGAATAAAATGTGTGCGTCAAACCCGGACATTCGGCTCAGGAAGTTCCCTGCGATTCCACGAAAGAAGTGCCACGGGGCTTCAACGCTTTCTTTATGGAACGTACTCAGGTAAGAGAATATCCATGTCGTGTTATGGCCGTGTTGCATTCAATACAAACGGTTAAGCGTTTGTTTACACTAGTTTTGTTTGTCGTAAAATGCTCCGGCACTACGCTGGCAGATCAGCCGGCGAGCCGACGCTGAGCAGACGACTCATCTCTTTGGCGGAAGTGCGTGAAAAAGTCGCCCAATAGCAGGATGTCTAGCTCATGACGAGCATCTGGGAATCGATGACGTAGACATGTGAAGATGGCGGCGTCCAAAAACACGAAGTAAAGGGTGAGAAAAAAGCGACAAACTTTGCAACAAAAGTGTGAGCTTTCCGCTGCGAGTAAAAGAGTCATACTTGGCACAGATGAGGTTGGCGACCCAATCTAACGATTGCGCTAGTTCATTTAGTGTGCTCAAAACGCCTTTCAGGGCCCCTTTAAGTCCTCGATGAGTGTCTATCCGCAGTGCGAATTTATCAGGTGCTTTCTATTATATTAATAGATTGCTATAAGGAACTGCATTAACTCGTCATCTAAGCCCTGTAGTTTCAGCACCCGCCACAGCAGTTCTCTGTTACGCTGTCATATGCCATTTTAATTACCAAGAACGTAATCCCTAGTGGTCTATTGTGAGCTTTCCCAATTTCAATGCTGAGTTGTAAAGAACAAATTATCATCCCAGTGCTTGCCCTGTCTAAATCCACTGTGGAATTTCGAAGGATTTCATTTTCTTCAATCCGTGCTTGAATTTCTGATTTTATCGCCTGCGATTCGAATCTATACACCACTGACGTTACACTGATTGCTCTGTATTAATACATGCTGGCTTTGTTGCCTCTGCCTTCATATATTAAACTAATCCTACCTTTTAGCCAATTTTCCAACATTTGCTTGGTTATCACCTTATTGCCCTCATTAATGATGCCTTACTTTTTGGTCCAAGAAAGTTTATCAGCTGCATTGGTCTTCCGTCCGGGCCAACTGCAGTTTGGGGGAGGGGGGGGGGGGGAGGGGGGACCTTTTCTCAGCTTTTTTCCAGTCAACGTTGCTCAAATTTATTTCCATTTCCCCAGTCGCCTGTGGCGCTGTGGTTAACAGGTGTAGGCTTCACGTCCTCTATTTTCCTAAACTTCTCACTAATCACTCCTTTAATAGACGCAACTCCTGCTCTCGTTCGAAATGTTTCCCCTCCTAACCAATCAGGAATTTCTGATGGATTTCAATTTTTGAGCTGAGTAATATCACATGGTTAAAACATTTCTCGGATGTGCTTTTGTCCTTTTTCCCTCTTTCTGCTATCCATTGTTCGCTTTTTTGCTTGATATATGCTGCACTTGATCTCTGCTGATCTCTTCTTCCTTAACTACCTCCGGTTCCATACGAGTTCTTTTTGCCTCTCTTTGTTCTCTAGACGGCTTTTTCCACCGATCAGCAGCCTTTTTTATTTCCTGATTCCTCCAGCTTCTCCGCTTTCTCTTCGCTTTCCATCAGTTTCGTTGCTTGGCTTCATCCATCTCACAGAGAAGCCGATCAGTTCGTCGTAATCCCAATTTTTTGCTGAGTACTTATTGATTTCGCCTTCCATCATATCAGCGATGATTTGTTACCGTTCAGTGTTCAAATTACTTCCTCCAGCTGTACAGATTTCTAAATTTGCCCGGGTTCTAATTTGTAAGTGTTGGCAGTCAAGGCTACAAAGCCGAACCACGCCATTCCTTTGCGCAGCTGAAAATTATTCAAGAAAAATAATTTTCAGGGTGTAAGCTAAGCTATTCAAACACATGTACTTCTCAGCTTTAGCCTTGAATTGATAATGCCAATAAAATAACATCCAGTATATCTGAAACAGAACGTATTTTTAATATTTGCGGGATTTTTTTTATTTCCATGTTCGCCACTGGCGCCGCATAGGTTCTCTTCACAAAAAAATTACGCCCATCTTCCCGCGAGGGACCCTGGTGGGATGCGACGCATCGGGGGGTTCAATTGAGTCAAGCACGAAGTAGTCAAGCAAGGTCACGTCAAGTGCGAGAGCGAGCGCTTGACTGAACCGCCGCAGCGCGATACCCGCTTTATATTCACAGCGCTTGAAGGAGAGGAGACAATGGAGGAGACTCGCGCATGCGCGCACTTGCGCGCGCCGGAGCAGTTGTTAATGCAGCGTTACGCAGCGAAGCGCGCCCAAACAAGCGCGCCAGCGGTGGTATGCTAATGAGCCGGAGTGAAAGTGTTGCACACAGCTGTGAGAGAGAAGAACGGAGGAGGGATGCGGACGGACGGCGCGACGACGACGCAGGAGGGACATGCCTCAGAGCAAGAGATGCGTCGCATCTAAAAAATTAAAGCCGTTCTACTCAATGTGAAAGCTGTCGGAAGTGCAGAGCCGTGATTCGCCATAATGGGCTGTGGCGCCACTCTTACCATCCATCGCGCTCTTCGCCGCCCTGCCTCATTCTTCTCCTGATGAATTCAACGGAGGTTTGTCTAACGCATTTCAAATTTCCCGCCTTTGCAGTGCTCGCGTGACCCCAGCCTTAAACTGCGCCATCAGGAGTTCTGTTCTTTTTGTGCTTGCTTTTCCTCCCGCACATGCCGGCGTTTCACTGCCACCTTTTTCGCTTACTATTGTAAAAACCAACCCAACGAGCGCTCCTAAATAAATGAACACGGGTGCTACCGGTTAATTACGTATATTTTACCTCAAATGCACCTGCAGTTTTCTTTCTGCTAAAAAACAGTGAGGTGTACGAGAAGCGCTAGCGGTTCACGAGTTTCGAACGCTTATGACTACATAAACCGCTTGTCTTTCGAAGCTTCTTTGGGACGCCCCGACGACAGCCGCTGCGGCGGCACGCCGTGAGGCTCTACCTGGTTCCAGCGAGCGAGCTACGACGACAAGGCGAGCCCCTAAAGTGCTCCGCACTTAAAAAATCATGGCATCGTTGTTTACAGCAGCTTTCTTTCCATCCGGTAGCTCGCCACGGCATTCACAGGATTGGAGTTTTACGAAGTGTGAGCACCAAAAGCTGCCGAAACATACGAAGCAAGTAGTCTGCAAAGTGTGCTCCCAAATGAGACTGACGCAACCGGGACTCTCCGTCGCTTCCCCCACTTCGTTCGGTTAGCCAGCTTGCTGCGTAAGCGAGGGTACTGTCGCACGGCTCAAGGTGGAAGTTCTGAGTGATACACTCAAGTCACCAAAGGATAAAACAGCTTAGTTTGGCCACTGGAAGGCCACCTGAAATTACGAAGTGACAAGAGTGCAACGGTACGATAGTTTCACCCTCGAACGCACTCAACGCTATCCAAATAGGATTATACTCGCGCCGTAGTGTGTGCGTGCTACTCTTTATATATACCGCGCCCGCGCTTGTTCAGCATGCATCACATGTGCGTGGTGCTGCCCAGAAGAGTATACATATCAGTGCATGCGCTTAAAACAGCAGCGCTGACAAAATTCACGTCACTTGTGGGCGTTGCAGAGTTGGACGGTACCGTTCACGCTGCAATTTATCAAGTCGCTCCTATAAAAGTGTTCTTTGTGTTGAGCAATAAATAAAGCAAGCTCTGAAAGGAGATGTCAATATGCCTGCATGCTCGATGATCGCGGTTCAGCGCACTCAACTACGGAGCTCATGGGAAGGAAAGAGCGGCAGGAAATGCGTATCGGTCACGCTGAAAATAAAACCGATTTATCGGGAACTACTTTGGCGCAGTAACACAAAGCAGCTAAATACCCCGACCACCCTGTAGCTTTCTCTCATGGCCGCAGAAATTTGTCCACGAGTATCGAGTTGAGCTCTTGGGAGGCTAAGCCAGGAGGCTAGCGCGTGACCTCCGTTGTTTGCTGACATGCGCTGCTTTCGCACTCTCCATCCTCGCCAGGAGGCACCGCGTGCGTATTTTTTCTTGTATTTGTTTCTCGCGGGCGCCACCGAAAAAAGCTTAAGGTTAAGCATCTCCGCTGTTAAAATGAGGTTTGGGACACGTTGGGAGTGCAAAACCGTTACTTGCTAAGTTGGAAGAGGCGTGCACACAGCTGGCGTCCCCAAAACCATTCTGCTGAAGGAGGGTCATTTTCCCATCGCAACTGACGCCGGTGCCGACACGTGCTGCGCAAAAAAATATTTCAATTAATTAAAATAAACTGTGGCAGGGATTAGGATGAAACTCAGGGACCCGAGGTGGCAGCCAAGTGTCCTAACCACCTTGGGGTGCAGTTTGGGAAATGCGTGAATTGAACTTAAATTGGCGTCGACGGACAAATGGTTATGGTGGCAATATAGATGCGCAAGCAGCTGCTTGCTCTTCAATAGAAGTGGTGTCTGCAGATGTAAGCACTACATCTTTGTGTTGATAAGTAGGTAAAGTTGCAAAAGATATTATGTACTCTGCTGGTACTGCACGTTCGCGTCGTCGTCGTTGTGGTCGTTGTCGATACAAGAATAGTCTTTAATGCAAAATCGCTATTTTACTGGGGTTGGCGAATGCGTGTGCCCAGCTTGCATAGGGCCATGTAGGAAAAACAATACTTCGGTTAGGTTTCCGAGCTGCCAGATGCGAAATTGTTTACTCGATCTTCGTCGTCTCATCTCATTGTCATTGTTAAAAGAAATTTTCATAGTTAGGCTGTTCAGATTTGTATAGTCTTGTTACATACTTACGGCAGAGTAAGTTACAATCTATCCACACGTTCAGACAAAAGCGTACGCATGTTCGTTGGAAATGTTCTGCTTCTCAACCATCACTATCAACTCATCTTAAATCCCTTTCACCTCCTCCCTCTTCTCTCCAAGACTGGCTCGCGCCGCCGGAGGGACCGGACCGAGCGGCCTGGGGGCGTGCTCTGTTGGCTCACGATCGTCAGGTCCTCCCGTCCGTATAGATATTTTTTTTCCTTTCAAAACCCCGGACTTTTGGGGTCTTTTTTTTTGTGTGTGTGTGTGACAATAAAGTTTATCAACAACAACAACAACAACAGCGTCTTCATTTATTCCGCCTGCAACGGAGAGAGCGTCGTCGGGAGGAGTTTATTTTCCCTTTTTTGAGACTCGTCCCTGCAAGGACCCTGCTCATGCCATCGGAAAGAACATCTGCTTCCTCGAGGCCCACTTTCTCAGATGTTAATGCATTAAAAACTTTCAGTACATTCCCTCTTCGTCCTTCCAGGCACTTGTGCCTTAATCGAGGTTTCGTGAATGTTAATACAGCACCCTGCTTCGTTCATCTACGTTAGCGGTATATAAACGAGTATGAATGATGCTATGCTTTTGTGCGCTCCTACTTTTTACCGTACTTCATTTTAACTCAGAAAACCGTTCTTTTAGCAGCGCTTACGCTAGGCACCGGCATTAAAAGTGCCGAAAGATAGTGAACCAAAAACATACATTATTCTAACGCACTTGCTAAAAGCATGCGCACGGAGCTTTTAACCTTCACTATCTTTTTCAACCTACTCTATTTTCAGCCCCTATTTTGGACCTGTTCCTGGTCTTAAAGATGGGAAACTTTGGAAAAAGAGAACACTCAACCTAATGTGGAGGTGCACAGCCACAAAAACTACGTGCAGCGCCAGCAACTGATCGACAAAGGGTCCTTTATACTTAGAGCGAGGTAGGATTACCCAGGCGGAGATAGGGCGTCGAGGGCAGGATGCGGTTTTTCGAAAAGACGCACATTCACAGAGCCGGCACACACCCGCCAAAGAAAATATGAAACTCAGGTGCGCGTTCGTTGCCGCCGAAACGACAGGACACTTTTAAAGCGCAATAAAGAGTCGTGGTGCGGCTGCTCTGGCTTCACGCGCTGGCATCTTTCTTTCCCGCGACATTTATTTACCTGTCCGCCAAGCAATTTTGAGCGGGTTTCTTCCTGGCTTTCATTTTGGGGTTGCTCGATTTTAAGTGTCCGTTCACCGCATCGTAAATGTAAACGATGGAATAGGCCCTGCGTACTAGCTGACTGATGGATAGTGGTACTTGGGTCAAACTGAGAGCTGTGAAGACTGGCATCTGTGTCACGCTGAATTAGTGAGAGGGTTTCAGCACCGGTTAAGCCATGAGTGCGGTATAAAAAACACGTCGGGTCGTAAGTATGATCACATGAGTCATCTGACGGCAAACGTATGCCCAAGGTAAGTGGAATGCTGCATCAAATTCGCACCGTGGCACCTACCAGCACAGAGCTGCTAATTTGGTAGAAGTTATTTACTCCATTTTTGACTTTGTCTATTGATTATTTTAAACCAGGCCCATTTCCTACCCCGAAAACAAAAGAAGAGAATAGAAGACGAGTTCATAACGCACGTTCTAAGGAGCTGGGGCAGTGAATACATACCAAACTTCATATGGCTTGAAAAACCTAGTAAACCGCCTTTCATGCTACTTGCATCAGTTGGCTGAAAATATTTTTTTTCTCACTCAACACATCAGTTTTAGAAGCCTACTATCGTACTGTCTTTTTCATGTTGTTACTGGCTCAGTTCAAGTGATCCTTGCATGCTTGTGGATTCTTACCTGGTCCATCTGCAGGTGCTTTTCCTGCTTGCTCCTTCATTTTTATTGTTGCTGTTACTATATTTTTTATCATTCCTCTTCGTGCATATAGATCAAACCCCTTTCTTAAGTGAAACAGGGTTAATACGCGAAGCTTGCTCCCATGCAAGTTGAATCAAAGTCAAAGTCCGACATTCAAACTGTTTTGACCGTTTCAGAATAGCTCAGTCGGATAGCCGTCGGCTTCGTAACGCGCGAAACCCAGGTTCAATAATGACCACGGGGAGCGTTTTTTTTTACAAAGCTGTCGATGGCTGTGATCCAGAAGATCGTCTCTGGGAACAGAGCGAAGTAGACAAAAAATTAAAGCCGTTCCACTCAATATGAAAGCTGTCGGAAGTGCAGAGCAGTGATTCTCCATAATGGGCTGCAGCGCCGTTATCCGCTCACTGCTGCATTTCAAATTTCCCGCCTTCGCAATGCTCGCGCGCCCCCTGCCTGAAACTATGCCAGCGGGAGTTCTGTTCTCTTTTTGCTTGCTTTAATTTCGTATGTTGGCACAGTTTTGCGTCATTTCGAACGCGTAATTTTTTTCTTCAGTGAATGGAGCCTTTCTGCGTCATTTCGAACGCGCCATTTCTTTTTTGCGCGGCCGCTTTTTTCGCTTACTATCGTAAAAAAAGCCGCCCGCATCTTCCCACGGGGGGAACTCGAGTAAATGCGTCGCATCTACTCGAGTCAAGCAAAGCGTCACGTCAAGCGAAAGCCAAGCAAAGACGCCCTTGACTGAACTCCGAACGCGCGCTCCGCCGCTTATATACGTTGAGGGGACTGCGTAAGCCGGTCCCAGTCGACGACGTTGGCGTACTTGTAAAGCGGCGTGGACTCTAGGTGTTTGAGTCAAGCGCGGATGTTGCTTCGCCGGAGAACGGCACACCGGTTATATGCGCAGCCCGCCCAAAGGAGAGGAAACCGCGGAAGAGAGAGTACTGCACATGCGCCGGCCCCAGCGCGTCTGCCGCGGCTATGACGCAACGTGCCGCGGCTATGACGCAACACAATCCAACGCAATCCACTTTAATCCAATCCAATCCCATCCAAACCAATCCAAATCCAATCCAAGCCAAGCCAAGCCAATCCAATCCAAGCCAATCCAATCGAATCCAATCCAATGCCCCTCGCGAGAGAGTGTTCGAATCCAATTCAATGCCCCTCGCGAGAGAGTGTTCGCTATCGCCTCGACTCGACGCGCATGCGCAGTGAGCGTGCGGACTACGGACGCCAACGCGGGTGACATCGTGAGTTACTGAAATGCTCTGCATTTAAAACCAGCCTAACGAGCGTTCCCAACTAAATGAACGCGGGGGCTGCTTGTTATATAAACAGCTTTTGCCTGAAATGTTCCTGCAGTTTTTTTTTTCGCTAAATTACGGGAAGATATATGACAAGCGCCCGCTGTTCACAAGGTTTGAACGGTTATGACTATTTAAACCGCGTGGTTTTCGAAGCCTCAGCCTGACTCCCTGACCCCGGTACAGAAGCCTCTACTTGGGTCCCTTATCTCGCTCCGCCGTCTGATTCCGGCAGTCGCACCGACCGTTAGCGAGCTGAGACGACAAGGCGAACCCATAAAGTGCTCTGCACATAAAATCGCCCGCGAGGGTAGCGCCACGTTGTGGCATCCACTCAAATGTCCGGTATCGTACACACGGTTCACAGAGCGGCGGCCTGGGCGCAGCCATGTTGTACGATGTGACGTCTCCCGGCATTGCTCAACAGTTGCAATACTCTTATAAAATTGCATGCACTGCACTGCCGAGGGCGACCGAAATTCGGGACTTGGGAGTACTATTTGATTCTTCTCTGACTTTCTCTTCCCACGTTGCACAAACTACCCGGCGCTCTCTTCGATGTCTGTGTTCTGTTTGTAGGTAGTATTCTACAGATTTAAAAGTCCTCTTCTTTCCTTAAAGTTGTATTCGGCTCTCTGCTTACCACTCCTCAAAAACGGTTCTGTTGTTTTGAATGGAATTGGCAGGTCAAATAGTCACCGTTTCGAAAGGGTTCAAAATAGGTTCCGTTGAATCTTTCGGCACCGTTTCCGTCATGTGCAAGGAGACGGAAGCGCGAGCACGTCTTTTCTGAAAAGTATTCCTTCTCCTTGGTGTCGACGAATGCGAGCTGATATCTTTCTTTATAAACTTCTTCATGGCAATATTTTGTGGGATGCATTTGTTACACTTATTAATGTCAACTTGCCGAACAAACTTTTTGTGAACATTTCGAGCTGTCAGAACAGTTGCTTTATTAGGACGACGCTCGTGCATCAGTAGAATACAATGTCCACATAATGAATATTCCGATCGTCTTGACATATTCCAGAGCACTTTTACTTTGTTTTCTAATGAGTTGAAAACTGTCGTAGATTAAGTACATTGATGTCACTGCAAATGTAAATGCCGTATTTATCATATGCAGATAATGTTCTTGCTTGTTTGTTTTCATTTTTCCTGGTTTTCTGTTGCTCGAATTCCTGTAGGTTTGAGGGTCAGGGCTCCTAACGCAAAACTTTTTTTCATTTTGGAACTTCCCAACACTTTGTTACAAAACCTGCGTTTTGTACGTTTACTGTATCTCTGTTATGTTCATTGAGTATTTGCTTGTATATTTCCTATTTTTCACGTGCCTTGAACGCTTCGCACGCCGAGTGTGATGGATTGCAACACTAGGCTTCTTTTCTTTTGCTTTTTTGCTGTCTGAGATTTCTGCAATTATTTTCAGTTTATTGTTTCTGTCATACATACGGTTTTTGTGTGTTGTGTCGTCTTAATTTTCGTGTTTTTTGGTTTTATATACGGTGTACCAGCACCAAGATAATGTAACCGGCACCGAAAATAAAGATTGATTGATTGATTGATTGATTGATTGATTGATTGATTGATTGATTGATTGATTGATTGATTGATTGATTGATTGATTGATTGATTAGACGACTGATTGACTGATTCACTATTGCACGCAAGTACTCAACAGTGGTAGTTTTTTCAACACAATGTTTGCATTGTTTGGGTTGCAATGACTGTACTTGCGATTTCAGTGTGTGCCGGGCAAAAAATTATCTGGGATAGCAAAAAACTAATGTTCGTTTTTCTAAGGCTGAAGTTACCTATAAGCTAATGCAACAGGCCTCACTACAGAAATCAGGCACGTCCTAAATGATTACAGTAGAACCTGGGGAGCCGCGCTAGGAATTCAGGCAAAAACACTGCATCTTAGAAGACGGCACGGGTAACCCACGCTAGCTGAACCCCAACCGACGAAGCCTGGAAGTTCGAGCAGAACCACATTACCAGTTCTCGGTGTCAAATTTTGTTTGTTTCACGCAAAGGGAAGAATCTTTCAGGTGCCCCAGAGAGGCGTGGCTTGTACGAGCACAACGTAAACCCCCTGAAATTGAAAGGCGTCACGGGACTTCTCTCTAAAAGCTTTCGAGAATTATGGCAGCTGCATGAAGAGTTCAAGTGCTTTTCTGACTTTTTGAGTAGATTCCAAGATATAGAAACGGCAGCTGTCGAACAGGAAGAGTACGGATGTTGCGAAGAAGACACTTCTGTCCGCATCTAGTCGTGCTCTCAGCACCCAGTGACCTCTGTTCCAGTGCAGCAATGGATTGCCGCTGAAAAATGAGTCATATTACTACTTTTATGCAGGTTATTTTAAATTAGGTCACAGTTTGCTTTAGATCATTTGTGCGCGGGAAACCTGTGGCGTGGCCTGGGAAATTTCGAGAAAGCAAGAAACGCAAATGCTTGCGGAGATGTTAACTAACTAACTAACTAACTAACTAACTAACTAACTAACTGACTGACTGACTGACTGACTGACTGACTGACTGACTGACTGACTGACTGACTGACTGACTGCAACGGCTTACTTGCATGAATGCTTTGCTCTGTGGACAGCCAATGCACTCGCCATTTGTACAAGTGCGGCACGCACACACACAGCTGGCTGGCGCCGCATCTTTTCAAAGTGCTACGAGTTGTGCCGCGCCTCCGCCAGATGGCGCCACGGGTCCCGCGACCGAGAGAAGACGCAGTGAAACATCCCCCTCGCGAGGGGCACGATCAAATGCGCAGTATTTCCGGGGGCGCACGACGTTAAGTAGTTTGCGTTACGTTAATGTTGTTGCACTTGTGGCAGCTCCTGACGAGAGAGCGCTCGTCAGCAGTAATTTGAATGAGTCAACGATATAAGGCGCGTTCGTAGCGTCCCATTCTGTGTCGGCTTTGTGGCGCAGTGGGTAGAGCACCATGTACATTGTGTTCCGCCCGCAGGGTCGAGGGATCGACACCGTGCGCCGGATAGTATTTTTTTTATATAGTAGGGAGGGGTGCGGACAACGACGGTGCGGACTACGGACGTCAACGCGGGTGACATCGTGAGTTACTGAAATGCTCTGCACTTAAAAATCCTTTCTTCCTAAAATTAACACCAGAGCTTTTATGAAATATTATTAAAGATTATCTATACTGAACGAAATGAGAACCAGGTCACCATTTATTGTTCGGTGTAAACGGAACCTTCAAGGCAAGAGAAATCAAGCTGGGCTGTGAACCTTCGTCGCTTTTCAACATGACCGTCAAGCGATTTTCCCGAAAGTTTTGATTTGTATAGAAACGTTTCTTTATGTTGATGATATAGCCATGTCTTGCTCGCAAAGCACGCAACCACACACCCACAATCCCCCTACAGTAACACCGACAATTCATCAGATCTCCTCCATGTGGTAAGAATTCATGCCTACATTTTGTCAAACGTTGCCCAGAAAGCCAAACAAACATTTATTCAGACACCCTGCACCAAGAGTACCACTTAATTAGGAAAATATTTATTACACGAAACGGGTACTTCTGTATTCTTGCGCGAGTACTCTACCTGAGGACGACTCTGGTGAATACTCTTTCCTCGACCCTTAATCCTCCATCCAGTGTACCTCGATCCAATCCTCGACCTCCATCCAGTTTTCCAACCTTATGGCGCATTGTTTCAATATAACATTGTCTCTCCCCTCCCTCTCTATTTTTTGGCTAAGGCAGCGGACTTGCCGCTGTTGAACGATGGTAGGTACACCAGAGGGCCATGGTTTCTGTTGCCGCCATACTATCTAGCGTGTCGAACCGTCCTAATCGAATTGAAACCTTGAATACGCAACCTGAAGTTGTTCAATTCTAGCTAACATATACCTTACCTTGAGAAGGAGGAATAGACTTTATTGAAGCCATAAAGGACTTATGATGATCAACATGGTCTGGCCTTTACGTCCGGGGTGCCATTGGTCCTGCAAGCCTCATCTGCAAAGGATATATATCAGCTGGCGCTGACCCTCCTCGTCTGAGGCCCTTATCGCCGCATTGTAGAGGTTGGGGTGGTCTCGCAGTCACGCGGCGTATTGAGGTTCCGGATGGTTGGGGAACGCAAGGACCATGTGGTAGATGGCGCCACGGGCGTGTTGAAGTTGGGACATGCGGGTCAGGGGTAGAGCTGGGGGTAGATTAGGTTCATTCTGGATGGTGTTGGGTAGGTCTTGCTCTGCTGCTTGTCTGTCGATACTCCAGGTTTATTAAGGCCCAACCACATGCACGCGTAAAACCGACGTACTCTTGCAACGACGTAAACCGGCGTAAGCGCGTAAGGAACCGGCGTACTCCGGCGTACGCGGAATGCATTGGCACGCGCTCGTTACGCCCAAGTCAGAGCCTGGCAGACATCGACGCAAACTTTCGGGCGCACGGGGTTGACGTAGACCTCTGGCGGTGATGTTATCGGCGGTCAGGTCGCATAAAACGACAGTGAATTGATAAATAAGCTAACTTCCCTATTAATTATGCGATAAAACGAAGTAATTTGTAAAATACGGAGACCAAACAACCGGACAAAACACGCGAAGCAACGAGCAACTATGGGAGCAAGGCAGTTTATGACAAATGTAGCGGACGGTTTTGTGCCTGCCAAGTATGCATACTAATACTTAAAATTTTCAATGGCCCAAGAACTGTGTTAGTTATTTTTGTATTAAATATACCTATTTTCTTAGAATAGACATTATTTGTTTTATTCGAGTTAAAATGTAGTTGAACTGCTCGCCACCAAGCTGAGTCCGGAGTAGTCGAGCCACACTGCGCGGCGCATTGGTTTACGCGCGTGTTGCGGCGATATGTGGTTACTCGCCCTCTCCGACGTCGTCGGTCGGCGTAAAGACAGCGGCGTATGTCGCGCAGGCGGACGTCGTTGCGCGAGTACGTCGATTTTAGGCGTGCATGTGGTTGGGCCTTTAGGCGAAAATGGGGCAGCTTTATTTGCGTTGCAAGCCTGGAGAGCATTTTCGGCATTGGTAATTTTATCGGTAGCCTTATCAAACAATAATACAGGCGAAACAAGTTTGGGATGCAGAAAATCTGGTCTTTTAGTCTCAATAAAAACACCAGCACAGACCCCGCTGGTTGTCGAAAAGCGTTCTCAAAATGCTTGATAGTGGTTGTCGATTGTAGCGCTTTCAAAGTTTCGAGCGTGAGCGCCCCTTTTTATGCCTTCCTAGACCTTTCGACATTCATCTGGAACGAAGGCTCAAGGGCTAAGACGGGATGCGGGTAACGACAAGCTGATGGGCGATATTTTTTAATGTTGCCGCAGCATGTTTGTATGTAAAACGAAAGGGAAACACGCATTCTTAGACCCGTTGCGCACAACAAGACCGCATAATTGTTAACGCTGTTTCAAACATATTACTTCTTCTGAGGGGTTACGTATTCTTGTAGAACGTCGGTGGCGGTAGCTCTAATGAGCATTGTAATGTCATTAGCGGTTACCCTAAAAAAAATAGTGTTACTTTGGTATTAGCGCTAAAAAAGTAGTCGGATGCCTGAACTGGTGCGTTCAGTGTAATACGACGACCCCACATTTTCAGTAAGCACCGATTAGCGAAGTTGTGAGTGTTTGCGCGAGTGTGCATTCACAGAGCACAACGTACGCTGCACAAGCCCATGCCGACGGCCACCCTGTACTAAGCCCGAGAACTAATTCGTCTGGGCGGGGAGGTTGCCCCTAGCACCTCCGCAGAGCCACTTGTTCTCACTAGTCAAAAGTGTTCCATTGTCCCAAGGTGTGAAAGAGGGCAACAAAACTATTTCTTGAGCAGCAAGCTGAAGTCTGTTGATGAAAGGTGAACTAAGCTGATTGGAGAACCCGACCAGCCGTGCTCCCACGGTGTCACCGACCCTCATTGTCTGCTTATTCTTTCCAAACCAAAAATAACGTTACGAAATGGGGGAGGATTGATATATTACGTAGAGAATAAATATGAGCAAGAGAAAAAGAAAAGAAGGAAAAGCGAAGGAAAAAAAAGCAATAGTAAGCTGAGTTGCAAAAAAATGCATCGCTATAAACTGACTTGAAAAAAGAGAACAATTTATCCGGTGACCCTTAATTATTACGCAAATCATAAAAGCAGATGTCATAGCCTGGCACAAATAACAGCGTAAAGCCCGAACAAAGGGGTATATTTTTAGAGTGTCCTATTAGTGCACTGGTATGGCTTTCCTGGAACAATTACGGCCCACCTGTGCAATACCCCGTCCAGGTGAACGGAAACTTCAGACGACTGTGCGCCAAAATTAGGACTACATATAAGGTTGTGTATATGAGGTTACATATTCATTAAGCTGTACGTGTAGCTTTTGCATTTATACTTCCATTAATATTATTTATTAAGCGTTTTATTTTTTCTTCACCCATGACCGTCACCATTATCAAAAAAAGTTGGATTTCCGGCAGTGCGTCTTGGGGGGGGGGATACAGACGACATCAGTGAGTGTCTGTAAGCTTCGCTTTAATAGTGTAGGCAAGCAAGCATGTAATTGTATAAGCAGAAATTTAATGCACGAAATCACGTAAAACAAGAGCAATACAAGTAGTGCACTCGTGTAGGAATCTCAAAATAAGGCAGGAAAACTATCAGGGCAACAGCGACAAACACTAAAATTCTTATAACCAAGCAACGCTTCCATGGGCACCCAAATATCGGATTAAAGTAAAATCCTCTCAAGCATTGATAACTGCATTGCGAAAAAATAAGTACTTGATTACGTTGACATCCCACTGGCATGGTAGCTTTTCTGAATTGTCTATTCTCACCCACACGTAATATCCTTGTTTATATAAGCATTTTTATTGATTACAGTTAGTTCCTTCTTAATTTAAGGTTATAGAGAAGTTTTTTTGACGAGTCCAACTTTTGCCCCCTGACGTTTTATCGAATATCAGAGCTTCCAATTCCGAAATTAGAGTTACCAGTAGCAAATCGTGCGGCTCCATTCTGCCGTGGCGGTAGGAAGTGCCGTTACGGTAGGAAGCGTCATTGACGGTAGGAATGCGCAACGTGGCGGTTGCTGGAGGTCGTTGAAGAGAGGCATAGAATGGGGGAAAGTCTCAGCGTTCGTGACGGTATTGCACCAATATATTTGTTTATTGCACCAGAGGCCCAATTGTAGATGTTTGCCTGTTGAAAAATGCATCATCACCATCACCACCACCGCCACCATCACCATCACCATCACCATCACCATCAGGCTACTCAGGTCCACTGCAGGACGAAGGCATCTCCCATTGGCCTCCAACCGCTTCTGTCCTGCGCTACTCGAGTCCACAGTTTACCCCAGGGTTCCGCATTTCATCCCTCCATCGTGTTATCAGCCTTCCCCTTCTTCTATACCCATCTTTTGGTATCAACTCTGTTACCCTATACGTTATATATAACGTCCACCGGTTGTCCGTTCGTCTCACTCCATGGCCAGCCCAAGTCCATTTCTTTCTCTTTATTTGAACTATAATATCGTCAATTGTAGTTTGTTCTTTAATCCAGGTAGCTCCTTTTTTACCTGAGTGTTATTCCTAACATTATTCGTTCCATGGCCCGTTCAGCCGACCTAAGTTTGCTTTTTAGTTGTTTAGTTAGGAGCCACGTTTCAGCTCCGTATGTCATCACTAGCACTAGGCACTGGTTGTATATTTTTATTTGGGGTGACGGAAATAACTTACTTTTCATTATTTGTGAGTGCTTGCCGGGTGTTCCGCGGCTCATGCATATTCTACGCCGGATTACTTTCGCATGGTTGGCGTCAGCACAAACTATCTGTCCGAGGTAGTGATGTTCTGTTGCTTCTTCTAGCCTTTAGTTTTCTAAGCTAAAGGAGACGTTCTTGGCAGGCTTATTTCCTCATTACTTTAGAATTATTCATATTTATTCTTACCCCACGGCCTTGCTTTATGATTGTAGTTCCGCAAGCATTGTTTACATTTGTTCTGCAGTCTCACTCAGGAAGACTATGTCGTCCGCAAACCTCAAATGTCTCGGGTATTCCCCGTTCATCCCTCATCCTAGGTTTTCCCAGTCAATCTTTTTAAATAGCACCTTTAGACATGCTGGGAATAGTCTTAATGAGATATTATCTCCCGGTCCTACTCCCTTTCGGATAGGAAATGTTTCGCTTTGCTTGTGGAAAGTTATCCTGCCCGTGCATCCTTTATATATGTATCCTAGAAGTCTCATGTAAATCTCCTCTATTCCCTGGTCTTTTAGTGCTTCCAAAACCGCTGCGGTAAGTACGGAATCCAACGCTTTCTCATAATTTATAAATGCGATGTAAAGCGGTATAGTGTACTCTGCGGATTGTTCTATCACTTGGTTGACGACATGTATGTCATCCATGGTTGAGGACCCTTTCCTAAACACAGCCTGCTTTCTAGGTTGATGGGAATCCAGGCTGTCACACCTATGCGGATAACAACAACTTTGTTAAACTGCTGGTAAACAGTTGTTTACAAGCTGGAAAATCCACCGCACCTTTATTTTTAGAAGATGCACACAAGCTGACACACTTTGTCAGTGTCCTAAGAATATAAACTGCCCATTCTCAGGTAGCATTCAGTGTCACGCTAAGGTATTCGAACTTACGCATGTTATAATTTTACAAACATATAATTGTGAATTTATGTTTAACGCAAGACTTTTTATTTTCAATACGAAATAGCCTTGCTCAGGGACGTGTAATGCAGGAAAGTTGCCGTTCACTTCGTCCAGAGCACTCCCGTACAATGATGTAAAATGGCTTTGAAAGAAAAAAGAAGGGTTCAAAATCTAATCCTTCTACGACTACCCTTGGAAAGCTGATCTTATAGACTATGAAAATACGGAATGGCTTGATGCAGCTACCTTTCAAGGTGCGCAAGCACGACTCATTGGATGCATTCGAATCACTAAGCTGCCCAAAGAGATCTCGCTTGTTCTCGTAAACGTGCCAGCGCCAGCCTGTTTGTTTTCTGGGACTATCGCGCTTTTTCCCTGAGAATGCGGCACCTCTTCTTTCTGTGTCTCCAGCGTGGATCGCGGAGGCGGGAGCCATAGACACAAACACTCGCCTGCCAAACACTGCACAGGAACTTTTCCGCTGTCCCCCACTGCGCAGGCGTGGTGCGTACTGACATGACGCGTCCCCTTTTTCCTCCCCGGTCGACGCTCGCGGCGTGCTACAGTTCGTAGTTCCGCGTTCGTTTATTTTTTCGGACGCTTCAGAGGGCGTGCACCTAGTTAAGACCGCAGAGTACGCGGACAGATTTCTTGATGTCGACCTTCGTAGTTCTGGCGCATTAAAATAAACCGTGATAAAAGAAGACGGCGTGATGATGGCGGCAAGGAGAAAAAAATGGCCGCGGATCTGCTCCTTTCGTTGCAAATGTCGTCAAAAGACAACAGTCTTTGTAGACATTTGCCAAGGAAATGCCCCCCCTTTGCTTTCCCGCTCACCTCTCATGATGTTCCTTTACCGGCGCGCTCATTCCAAGGTAAACACACTAAAGGTTCGCGCAAGGCGATTTGAATTTACCGCGTTCCACTGCTACAGGCCGGGTTCCTCGATGCCAGCGCTGCAGTACGGCGGAGACGCGCGTGAATGGAGGCGGTCGACTAGAAGGTTTATAGAGCCACGTGGCCGTGCTCCACGTGCGTTCCAAGCAGAACGTGGAACCTAGCTAGTGGAACCTTTCATTGCTGTTTCCGCGTGATTTTTCATAAGCCGCCAGGAGGCGGCGGTTTTCTGCAGTAGATGTAGAATATCGTTTGCTATCGAAAAACCAAGCATCCATGAATTTTTTAATAAAGGAACACTGTAAATATCCCTTGTGTACTAATTTCCTGTCTTATATTTGCGTAATGTCTTGTTCTTGTTCAACAAAGTTGACAAGTATGAATATGTAAACCGGGCTTAGACGTTTACATGTGGCTTTGAGTATATAAGACTATTGCGCAATATTTTGCCGGGTGGCTGAATCGAGTCACAGACAGACAGACGGACAGACAGACGGACAGACAGAAGACAGACAGACCAAAATTTCTGGATTTAAGTAGCCCAAGAAAGACAATCGTCTTTAAAATTTCGCAGTGGCTTAGCTCGGCTATGCCCGGATATACGTAGCCTGAGTTAAGGTTCAGCTTAGCTTAGCTTTCGTGGTTGTGTAGGATTAGCTTGATTACCATGCTTACTGCTGCTTTAATGACACACGCACGGTTTACGCATTATGTGACATGTATATTTATCAAGTGGTTCCGGCGCAGCGCCACGAATCGCCCAGAGCTAAGCTGGTTCCACTGGCGCACGCCGGTGTTGCTGCGACGTACGAGCCATCGGTTCCACACCCGGCCACCCTTCGCATGATCAACAAGGGGACTGGGCCGCCACGTTCGGAACGAAGGTCGGCCAAGACGCTGGACGCGTGGGGTTTGGTCCCACAGTCGCACGCCCGTGCTGCTGCGACGCACGAGCCATCGGTTTCACACCCGGCCACCCATCGCGTGATCATCATGTGGAGCGGGCCGCCACGTGCCGCGCTGCGCAGCATGGCTCTTCAGGAGCCACGCGAAACTTCCCAACCTCAGCCAGTGTAGCTCACGCTACAAAACTTCCTTTAGCGAAATATAATGTCTACCAAGTGCGCAGCTCACGCATTTCGATGCCTTTAACACGCCCTAATATTTTTATTACCTTCCTACAATTTCTGTTTCATTGCGAGTGTAATCGGTGAAGTGCAGCACGCCGGTAATGTATGGTGCTCTAATGGCCACTGCCTCTCTGGTGCCTTGAAGTATTTTATGTACACTGGGTTTCCCTAACATGCACTTGTATTTTCTGCACGTTGCCCGGATACGAGGAGCCCGGGAATGGACTTCGCTACATTGAACCCTCCGACATAAGCTTTCTCCAGTGAACCGTAGCTGCGAATCTGCATTGACCTGACTCGCCCAGAATGTTCAGACGGACATTTCGCGTCCCTTCATTTGATATACCGGGATCAATTCGCTTGGTACATATGCGTAACAAGAGTGACGTGCTAATGTTCCTTTTTATCGCCGAAGAAGAGTGAAGTCGAAATGCACACCCCACCACGTTTCGTTCTGCATCGTTTCCACAAGAGCTGCATGTCGGGGAACACCCTGCTCTTGGTAAGCTGATGATTTCGCCACGTTAAATGACCCGCGAAGAACACCATTATAGCTTCTACTTACAACAGCGCTTCCCGGACGTGTTTACTCTAGCAGTTCGGCAATAAAAAGAGAGAGAGAAAGAACAAACAAAAGAACAGCCTCAAGCGAAAATCTCGTTTTTGTTTCTCCATTATACGTCATTTGAAGAGGGATGGTTTCTGGCTTTCTTTCCATTCGTGTATTTTTCTCCTTCCTTCTTTCCTTCTTTCCGTCTTTCTTCCTTTCTTTGTTTGATCATTCATTTTTTTCTTCCTTTCCTCTCTTTCTTTCTTTCACTGTGAAGGTTTTACTTTTAAACGTGGAGTTGTTGTAGCTGGCTGTAATATCGCCGTAACGAGTAACGCCTTGAAAAACTCAGAAATTCAGAAAATTGCAAAAATTCAGAAAATTACCTACTAATACACAGCATTTTTATACCGCTTGTCTAGACTGTCAGTTCTTACAGGCAATTTTTTGTGTTTTTGTAAATTCTGTCCGACCAATTATCTCCAGTTACGCTTGTATAACTACAGGTGTTACTCCTGCCAAATCTGCATTTTTGTGTAAATGAAGGGTGATACACGGTTTCTTATTTTCGCCATTTCTTGTATTTTTCCTTTTTCTCGGTTTTTCAAAATTATGCTGGACCAATTGTTTCCATTTAAGCTATTTTAACGATTCAAGTTCGAACTACCGGGAAATATGAATTTTTGTGGAAATGCAGTAGTGCGTTACACGGTACCCCATTTTTACTATTTTTGTATTTTTCTTATTTCTGAGTTTCCAAGACTCTGTTCGACAATTATAGCCATTTTTTCCCGTATAACGATTAAGGGGGGTACGTCCGCGAGATTTACATTTTGTGGAAATACTGGGCGTTACACGGTTCGCTTTTTCGCTATTCATTGATATATCTCTGATTTTGGGGTTTTTTCAAGATTATGTTCTACCAATTATCGCCATTTATGCGGTTGTAACATTAACGGTGGAAGAACTTATGCGAAATTTGCATTTTTTGTGGGAAGGCAAGGCGGTACACGGTTCGCCATTTTCAGATTTCTTTTAATTTTTCTGTTTTCTGTTCGACGAATTATCTTCATTTACGCTATTACGAAGATTAAAGGTGGAGCTTCTGCGGGTTCTCTCTGTTGTGGAAATGCAGGGCGTTGCAGTGTTCGCCATCTAAAACATTTTTTTTTAACAGCGAAGCTGTTTTCGTTATTTTGCGTGTCAACCGTTAAAAATACCAAGAAAATACCTAGCGCACGCCAGCGCATGCTTCGCGGCGACCTCCCAGCGTCCCCTGCACACGCTTGTCAAACCAAGCACACCCACTTAAGGAGGTTGGCGAAGATTGCGGTGAACGCGCAGCAGTTAAAAAGCCAAGAAAATACCGAGTGCTCATGTGTGTGTGCCCCGCTGCGGCCGCCCAGTATCGCCTGCCACGTTTCTACAGCCAATAATGGCGATTGTCCAAGGTTGGCCAAAATACTCCAGCGTTCGCCGTAATCGTGGCAACACTTGTTTGTAACCAGAAAGACACGTAATAGCGTGCGCCCAACTTTTGATGTAACGGTCATTGCCGCAGATCGGCTGAAAGAAGCAAATCGGCTCTAATCTTGGACTCAAACCGTCGTGATGGTGGTAAAGATTTCGTGCGGCTTCGCTACCTTCACTTCTCAGGCGTTAGTCTTAGCTTCCTTTTTTTTGTTACTGCGAAGCCGCGTAGCTTTACCAGCCAAGGAAATTTTCCTGTCATCGTCAGCAGAAAACGCCAGTCTTAAAAGAAATTACTGCCGCCGCTAGGAATTCCACCCAGACACGAATAGAGAAATTGAGCGAGAGCCCGTCGGATTACCGACTAAGCTACTCCCGCGGGAGGAAACGGCTAGACCGACGGTGTACTCAAATAGCACAGCGGCGGGTCTACCACCTGCGCTCATTCATAGCCTTCGTGGGAAGTGCAAAGCGCATAATGTGTACGGTGCCTGGGAATACTGTGAAGCACGTTCCTTCTCCCCGCGTGTATTTCCCGGTAAATATTAAGGTTGCGTAAGCGACTCCGATTGCAAAAGTACCCAGCAGCATAAAAATGGTGTAGGGACGTCACCACGCCTTCACATATAAAAAGGGAAACCGGTATAGCAACTCGTTCAGTTCCTTCCAGGTTACCATGAGTAGACCACGGAAAGTAAGCATGCCACGTTTAACTATTTTTAGAAACACGTGTGGGCATTCACGGGACTTCGCATGGGTATCGCTGTGGGTGTCGTTTACAGCTTCACAGTACCTCCCCCTTCACAGCGCGGATTGGAGCCAAGTGTTTTCTATGATTTCCTTATTTTTGGTTTTTCGAAATTGTGTTCGAAAAATTATCTCCATTTAGGCAACTATAACGAATGAAGTCAGAATTTAGCGAAACCTGCATTTTTGCGGAAATGCAGGGTGCTTCGCGATTCTTCATTTCCGCCGGTATTTTTATATTTTTCCTAATCACTCTTTAATATTCTGTTCAACCAATTGTCTCCATTTACCCTAATACAACGATTAAAGGTGGCACTTCCGCGAATTCTGGTTTTTCCTGGGAATGCAGGGCGTTACACGATACGTCATTTTTGTTTATTTTAAATTACATAATTTTTTGGTTCTTCAAAATTTTTTTCGTTCAATTATTTACATTTACGCCATTCTAACAATTAACAGTGGAATTTCCCTGAAATCTGCATTTTTTGGAAATGCAGGGCGTTACACGGTTCGCCTTTTGGCTATCTTTAGCATTTTACTTGTCTTGTTTTTTGAAAATTCGGCTCGACCAATAATCTCGATTTAGGCTGTCATAACGAATAAAGGTGTGCCTTCCGCGGAATGTGTACTTTTTTGTGGAAATGCAGGGCGTTATACCATTCGCCATTATCGCTATTTTTATCATTTTTCTTATTTCTTGTTTTTTTCCAAAATTATGTTTGACCAATTATCTCTTTACGCTAGGATAACTATTACTGGTGTACCTTCCACGATATCTGTATTTTTGTGGAAATGTAGGGCGTTATACGGTTCACCCTTTTGGGTTTTAAATGCAGAGCATTTCAGTAACTCACGATGTCACCCGCGTTGACGTCCGTAGTCCGCACCCTCCCTACTATATATAAAAAAATACTATCCGGCGCCCGGCTTCGATCCCTCGACCCTGCGGGCGGAACGCAATGTACATGGTGCTCTACCCACTGCGCCACAAAGCCGACACAGAATGGGACGCTACGAACGCGCCTTATATCGTTGACTCATTCAAATTACTGCTGACGAGCGCTCTCTCGTCAGCAGTTGCCACAAGTGCAACAACATTAACGTAACGCAAACTACTTAACGTCGTGCGCCCCCGGAAATGCTCTGCATTTGATCGTGCCCCTCGCGAGGGGGATGTTTCACTGCGTCTTCTCTCGGTCGCGGGACCCGTGGCGCCATCTGGCGGAGGCGCGGCACAACTCGTAGCACTTTGAAAAGATGCGGCGCCAGCCAGCTGTGTGTGTGCGTGCCGCACTTGTTCAAATGGCGAGTGCATTGGCTGTCCACAGAGCAAAGCATTCTTCTTTCCCGTTCGAAAGTGAGCACATTCATTCAGGTTCTTTCTTTTTTGTGGAACCTTTCGTTGCTGTTGCCGTTTGATTTTTTTTATATATTTCGTATTATTTGGTTGTTCCCATTGTGTTCGAGCTATTATCTATATTTACACGTATAACGTTAACCCTTTCGGCCATGGTGGTGTCACTTGACGCCATCACATAAAAGTTCCTCTAGCGCACAGAGAACGAAACCAAAGCTGCTAGTTCTGGGGGGAATTGTTATTCATTGATGCCTATTGCGATATATATCACTGTTGTTTCATTTTAATGGAGCTCCACGCTACAAAAAAGAAGCAGCTCCGGTGAAGACGAAATTACGACAGTGAGGCTGAAAAAAACGGCGGTCCGAGTTTGGTTCCCAAGCTTGTAAACTATAAATACGTGCACTGAGAACCTAATTTTTTGTTTGTATGTTCATATAGTCATAACGCTTAGGAAAAATTGCAAAAGTGGTGTCTCTGCTAGATATAAAATTGTTAATTGCCGTATATCCTAATTAATTGTCTCATTAATAAATCTGTAATGATTTCCACTTCCAGCTCTATTTTTTTCTGGGGGGGGGGAATTTACGGGACCATAAAATTGGAGAAAACGCACAGAAAACATCGTTTTGCTTAAAATACAAAAATCAGGGCTGAAAGGGTTTAATGTGGACTTTCGTGAAATTTGCATTTTTGTTGATATTCAGGGTGCAACATGGTACACCATTTCGGTTTCTTGATCTTTTTTTCAAAATTCTGTTCCACCAAATATCTCTGTTTACGCTATTGTAACAATTAAATGTTGAACCTCCGCGAAATCTGGATTACTCTGGTAATGCAGTTCGTTACACGGTACTGGCTGTGGGGCCATTCGGAAAAGAATGCTGCCTTTGAATACCAAAAAAAGAATGCCGAGCGCTCATGTGCGCGGGCCTCACGGCGAACGCCAACTGTTCACATCACGCGCAGTCGCTTTGGCAGAAAAGAAAAAAAAAAGCTGTCTTGAACTCCCAGGAGCATCTTGCGTTGCCTAGCACCCAACAACGCCACAGCTGGTGCGACGCCCGCGTTACGGAACCACGACGCGACTCCACGAACGCCGCGCATGCGTCTTGCACGTACGCGCTGCCGCGGCGCCCTTGCTGTCGTCAAGCGCTACAGCGCATATAATGCTTGGCCTGAGGAACTGGACGATATCGATGCATATCACGATGTCTACTAATAGCACAGTGCAAAGCTATGACGGAACTATATACAGGGTGTTTCAGCGAACACTTTAAAAAAATGAGAACATCCCCCTCGCGAGGGGCACGATCAAATGCAGAGCATTTCCGCTCTTCTCTTCCAGCGTAGACATTGTCGATGAAGTCGATGGTGAAACGTGAAACGTGCCGTGAACCCCCTGCCGCGGCTATGACGCAACGTGGAGCGGCTAAGACGCAACGTGGCGCGGCTATGACGCAACACAATCCAACACAATCCACTTTAATCCAATCCAATCCAAATCCAAACCAATCCAATCCAATCCAAGCCAAGCCAAGCCAAGCCAAGCCAATCGAATCCAATCCAATGCCCCTCGCGAGAGAGTGTTATAGCGCCGAAATCGCGCCACCACACGAACGCGTGATGTTGACGTCACGACCACGCCACATATGGTAGCGACTGGAGCGCGCGCGAACGACATATGTGGTTTAAGCGAGAACCGACCGCGGCGAGAGAGCGCGAAGCGAGCGCATCAGCAGCTTCTTGACGTAGTTTGAATGAGTCAAGGATATAAGGCGCGTTCGTAGCCTCCCATTCTGTTTCGGCTTTGTGGCCGAAGTTAGAGCACCATGTACATTGCGTTCCGCCCGCAGGGTCGAGGGATCGAAACCAGGCGCCGGATAGTATTTTTTTATATAGTGTAGGGGGAGGGGTGCGGACAACGACGGTGCGGACTACGACTACGGACGTCAACGCGGGTGACATCGTGAGTTACTGAAATGCTCTGCATTTAAAATTCTTAAAAATAGGCTCTTCGAGAAAAAAAGAAACCCTCTTCAGAAGGAGACTGCTAGCTGCGGCGGACGCCAGGTAGTATGAAGGGCGTGCACATTAGTTAGGTGGGTAATTAAACTCTACTAATTAACTTCTTAATTAGGGGAGTTTAGTGGCTATTGTAAATGGGGATTTTGTAGCCCCGGAGAAGACGTTTTCACATCATATTTTAAAACAACGAAAAAGTCGGTGTTTAAAGCCCTGTAGCACGAGGACACCTGCCGTTGTTTTTCGCTCAAAAACGAAACTCGACGTTCGAGGAGCGCTGGAAGTCTTGAGCGAACGCAACGTCCGCTGGTGACGTGTTTCAATGAATGTGGCGGCCAATTCGAAATGTAAGTGCAATTTTCCCTAGCTAGGAAGTCTCAGCATGCGGCCACAGCCTCGAAAGCCTTCCTCACCCAGCAAACAAACCTTTCCTTTGTCTGATGCGCTTTCTAACACGCTGCGATTATGAACAAACAGCAGATAAACCGGCCGAAAAAAAAATGAACGGATGGTAACGTTTCACATTTTGCACGACTGGCAGCCACTTCAGATGTGGACAAGACAATAAAAAAAGAAAAACAAAACTGTCGCCAACGCCCACTAGGGCTCCTGAAACGGGCGACCACGCAGTGGGCGATATGGCTAGCTTTTTTCTTGCGCCTACCAACGAAAGAAAAGATAACGCTAGCCGTGGTATAAGGTGATCGTTGATCATTGAAAAAATACAGAAGGCGATGGCGTTGATATAAGCTGATTCCCTAGCGTGGGGAATCACCAGAGCCTTCTTGAATTTGGCGACACAGTCACTGTAACACGTCATCAGCGGATGTTGCGTTTTAACTACACTTCTGGCGCACCATGTGCGCTGCGTTTCGGTTTCATGCGGGAAAAATACTTGATTTTTGCGGGCTGCAGGGCTCTAGAGAGTGTCTTTTTCGTTGCTTTAAAAACTGATCGGTTATCGTCTTCCCCGTAGCTACAAACTCGGCATTGGCAAAAACCGCCAAACTCCGCTAATTAAAAAGTTAATTAGACAATTTTAGTTAATTAACTATGTAATTCGCATGTTTCTCATTACTGCTGACATCCGCCGAACCAGACAGCTTGTTTCTTAAGAGAATTCCTATTTTTCTTGAAAAGCCTACCTTCAGGAATTTTTGAAAGTGTTCACTGAAACACCCTGTATATGCCCTGTGGCAAAATAAACGCCCATAAAAAAAACCTGAAAACAAGAAACTTCAAACTTTTACAAATGCGTGGTGATGTGTCCTTCAGTGCTCAAGTTGAAAGAAATCCTGAAACTTCGCTATGGTTTAAACCATGCGCGACTCAGTGCAAGCTTCGCCAGCTTTTTTACTGCAGATACCTGTTCGCTTCAGGTCTCATTAAGACAGAACACGCTTGTCTTCGTTTACTACTATTTTCTTCAGGGTTTCAGATCTTCACATTATTTGCCATGTCAAGAAAATGTACATTTTACGCAATCGAAATATTATTAACGTTATAGGGAGAAAAATACTTTCAAATTTTGCGTAGACGCCCAGAACCTCGCCCAAAATTGTGCACGATGACACAATAGTAGTGCGAAAGCAGTAAATAGTTAATTGACCGTACAAATTCGCGTAGTCGCCGGGAAGACGACTTTTAAACCCGCACCACTGCGGAGCATTTCATAGAACGCGCGTCACAATAATTAAACACGATAATTTTGACTGAATGTGGGGTTTAACGGCCGAAGCTACACACAGGCTACGATGCGCGCTGTAGTGTAGTGCTCCGGATTAATTATGACCAGCTGGGAATCTTCAAAGGGGCCATGCAGACATTTCTTCTATTCGAAAGATCTGGTGTTTTTTTTAGGGTCACAGCTCTTTCCCGAAAGCATCCGATGCTTTATTTACCGATACATTAACGAATTTAGGTTACAGTGTTGATTCTCCCGCCAATCGCGTGTTTTGAGACATCTGCGATGATGTAAAACGGACAGGTCCTCAAGTGAACTTTAGAGCGCTGTTTACTCCGCGGCGGATTGCAGAACGCTTTTCTTACCGTTAGTCCTCGTAGATGGCGCCACAATACTGGGCAGGGCCGCGTTATGCCTTTCCATTGTTTCTGACCGTATTTTCACGCGGCTCGTTTTTGTTACGGTAAGTAGTAATGGTTTCGTGAAACATAATTATATAATTCCCTGTTTTTTTCCAGAGTCGAGATTCAGCACTATTTTCGCTGAAAAAGAATTGCGTATTTGTATAAAATTTTGGAACGGAATAAGATGGACCATGGCCGCTACCTGCCCGTGGGCCTAGGCCAGGTTTTGGGACGCCGATCTAGGAAAATGTTTATGAAGGACAATTCGTAAATTTTATGTTTGAACAAAGTTGGAACAAAATTGCGCTGCTAGCGCAATTTGACATTTTATTGCGAAAAGTGCGTATTTTTTACCCAGCAAAATCTTTTTAGGGACATTTACAGCAGGCGTGAATAGAGTATAAAATTGACGAATTGTCCTTCACAGATATTTTCGTAGATAGATGTGACTAAAATTGGCCGAGGTACACGGGCAGGAAGCGGCGGGGTGCACCTTGTCGCGATTAAATTTTTTTTACACTTGGAAAATTTCTTTCCAATGAAAAATATTGATGAACCTTGATATTCGAATGATCACGGAATGATATAAAAAATGTCACGCAAATTGAAGAGGTCGACCAGTCACCCTTTATTCGATCTTGTATGAAATCGCTTACGCCAATCGCCCTGTGTCGTGTGAGACAACCCCAAAGCTCAATACTCCTGTGCAGATGTAACAAGCGTAGTGCGCGCAGTAACTACAACAGTAAGCACTGGTACTTCTATGTTTACGTGTATTTTCGTAACTTCCATTGTTTACCATACCATTCTTACTGCTATAAATAAATATGCATTACATTTAAGTGTAAGTATCTCTCTCGGTAAGCCCTGCCTAACTTTCGTTGGCTTTTGCCGGCCTCAGTCAATCACACAGCTGTGCATAATACGTCATAAGTTCTAGTGCGGGAAATGACCTATTTATTCGCGTGGCCATGCCGTTTTTTTTATTATTATATAGCTTATTTGAACGAGGTTTACGTTAAAAGTGGTGTCAGATTGATTCTAACAAGGCAATCTCTCGAATGAACCAAACTTGTGTTTTGTCTGCATGGCCCCTTTAACGTGAGCCTAAATCTCGACTGGCGGGTGTTTTGAAATCTAGTAAATGGACTGCACTGCTTTGATACCGGAGGGTGCATTGAATACGCGGCGCGCTGGCCTCGCCCAGTGGCGCAACACGCACCAGCGAGGCAAGCCACTCTGAGTGCAATAAAATGTTCAAATAGAAGTTAACAGACAGAATTGAACACGTGAGCTCGCAGCGTATAACTTCAAAGGGCTGTACTGGAGTTTAATTGAACATTTTTAAAGCAAAGCCCAGCCAACGCAAAGCAAAACCAGCCAACGATTCTTACTTTCGTGGCGTACGGGACAACAAACTCCCAACGCGGTGGAGGCTGTGGTGGGAGAAGAGGGCGAGGTGGAGGGTAGCACTTAGGGAGCACACTATACTCGGTGACAACTTAAGAACGGCACCGGAAGTTGCCGCTGTGCCTTATAACCGTAGCCGGATGTTTCTCCGCGCGGCGCAAGTAGGGCGTTACTGGGAATATTTCGAACATTGCGTGAGCCGTTCCCGTGATTTTTTGAACTTAATATGCTTACAAACGACTCCAGTGACAACAAATAAACTGCTTGAGACAAGGCAGACGAAATCACGCATTCATAACAAACCCCTTTCAAAACGCGCGCGCACCCACGTCACGGGTCCGGCGCTTTAGCGGAGTGATACACTACATGAGGTGGTGCCGTTCTTGAGTTGTAACCGAGTAAAGAGATGTCGCGGCGAATTTACCCAGCGTTCCCCGCGCAGAAATGATTGCTCGCCGGCGGCGGTGTCAGCGGTATGACTTTGTCGTCTGCTTTAGCGACAGTGGTTTTGGGCCTGTTTTGGTGCAGCTTCGCGTCCATTTCGCGGTACCTTCGCACGGCTTGATTAGTTTGTCCGACAGCACCTCCAGGGTTACCCCCACCTGACGGAATTAAAGGGTCATACGGCAAACATACGATAAGGATTTATTTTCCAGGAGAGGAAAACAAAATGTACAAACCACATGCAGACAGCTGGCCGCTAGAGAAACGCGACCTTTAGCGCACTGCTTGCCACAAATGGGACTCCGTTTACTAAATTGGTGAATACCAATTCAGTTGTGTTTTAAGAGGTATTACAAAAGGCGAAAGTAGCAACTGTTTCTGATAAATAGCGATTATAAAAGTTCACTTAGCTTTCTCGCGATTCTCAAACTTGCTAACTAACTAGTTTAAATCGCTACAAATGGGAATCACTAAGCTCACATGACAAATTGTTTCGGTGTCTGCGCTTGTGCCGAGCGGTGGTGTAGCCCCGAGCTAGCGCACCAGGATGGCTAGGTTCCGCTGTCTCACACTTCGAAAGACGCTCCTCTCCGTTTTCTTTCTCCCGACTCACTGGCGGGCTACAGCGGCGGTGTCCGCCGCTCTAGCGCGGCTGTGGCCGACGCTGCTGGCGCTCGGGACGACGCCCCCGCGAATTCCAGGTAACGGGTGAAGGAATCTCTGATTTCACTCTTTGTAGAGCCACGTGTGTAAATTCAAGTGACGTTGCATGGGCAATTGCTGTGGGTGTAGTTTAAACCTTTGCTTTCCAACCACCTTCACAGCGTGGACTGGAGTCAATTTTTTTTTCTCCTTCAGAAATCGGGAAATGAGGTCAGATGTCCCCGTCATTAGCTGTATAGTAGTGCGTAATCTATAGTAACCTGCACAATATCAGAACGCAGCCGTGCAAACACAAGGACATTTATTCCCTTTTCGATCAGCTAGATACTCACTATTTTAAACTGATGTCCTCATTCCACTTTAAGGGAATGAGAATAATTTTTATAGTACTCGTGAGGTTAGCCTGGAAAAGCCACCTAGCTTGCTACACCAGATCTATGAGGAGAAATGAAATTAATTAAATCATGATGATGACTACGATGACGATGATGCCCTCTCTAATGAAGCTTTATTCAAAGAGTCTGATCAAGTACTGTCATTCGCAGGAAAGTCAATAGAGCTCTTGTCGTTAGAGATTCTCGTTTTCAGTAAGACCAAGGGCTGCGCAGGTCACTTCGAGTGACTTGTCTGGAAGGCGGATGGCATAAGGACACTAAAAGGGACGTCCTAGCTGCTTTATGCCCTGCATATTCACGTAATACGTGGTTCAAGACCTCGTGCACGTCGCAAAAAGTGCAGAGGGGGGAAGCGGCCTGTTTCATCTTAAACCGAAAACAACTTGTGTAAGCGACATTTAGTCGCTCGCGATGAAGAAGCACTGCATCATGCTTGGACGGTCGATGCGGCATCTAAAGTTCCCATGCGGGTCTATGGAGTGAAGCGACGCGTAATTTTGCGGCGCAGCAGGCCACGTAGATCGCTGGAAACTCCAGGCAACCTTGGGCGCTTGACCAGAGGCACCTCGTCTTGAGAACGGTATAGGACCCGCCGCGGTGGCTCAGTGGCTCAGTGGCTAAGGCGTTCCGCTGCTGAGCACGAGGACACGGGTTCGTTTCCCGGCCGCGGCGGCCGCTTTTCTGATGGAGGCGAAAAGCACAAACGCCCGTGTGTACGAGATTTCGGCGCACGTTAAAGATCCCCAGGCGGTCAAAATTAATCCGGAGCCCTCCACTACGGCGCGCCTCATCGCCTGCGCTGCGTCGGCGCGTTAAACCTTAGAATTAATCAATCAAGAGAATGGTATAGGTAACTCTGGCCTGTGCAGATCATGCGTGATCGATGCCGCAGTGTCCGCCTTGACGTTTCCAGTTATACCTCACTGGGCAGTGATCCACTGAATATCTATTAAATGATGTGTCTTTAGAGCTTGTAAGTCAAGACATTAATGTAGTAAACACGCTGATCTTTCGGGTGCGATGATAAGCACTGAAGCGCCGTTCGAGATTCCATGAAGATTGCCCACTCACATGCTGGTTGCTCGATCATTTACGCGAAAGCAGCACGCAGAGGGGCAAGTTCGGTAACCGTGATTGTTGTCCTGTGGCTAAGCGTTGCGCTAAAGGAGAACATAAACCAGATTCCTATCACAGATGAGGTGGCTGACACAGATTCATCCGTGAAAAGAAGGGTGTGTGCCCTGTATTTTTGGGAGATCAGTTCAAAGGTTAAGAAGTTTAAGCAGAGTGGAGATATCCGGTTTCTGGGTAATGCCGGGCACTCCTGTTGTTATTTTTAGACGTGGGAGTATCCAAGGCGGTTGCAAAAACGGCGCACTGTGCTGGTAGTATAGCGGCAGAAGGCCTCGCACCTCAGTAGCTGAGCTGAGTTCTAAGAAGTGACCTTTCTGCCGATCTACAAATGGCAGTTGCGCACAAAGGAGCTCCTGCGCACCAAGCGCAAGTGGTGGCAGCCGTCGCCACTCCTCCAGCATTGCCACCGTGGGTGTGGTCTTCGGCACTTCAATGCACACCCAGAACTCTAGCATTTCCTTTTGAACGGGAACAAGTACAGGAAGGCTGTAGTGTAACAATCCAACGCACATGACTTCATACAGCCGAAGAAGAGGCAGGACTGTGCGTCCACCGGCGTTACGAGATAGCATGCGAGAGATGTTGGCGATGGAAGCACGGTTGTCTTTTATCTGGCGGGCCTGTTTTGACCAAGATAGAGACCTGCCAAATATCACACCGGAAAACTTGTGGTGCCGAACATAGGCGATAGGGCAGCCTGCACCGGTGATAATTTGATAAATCACGCTTCGTGAAAACGATAGCAGTGCAATTGCCAGCTGATATTTCTAGGCCTCGGGTTTCAAGAAACACCGCAATGGAATTGATTGGCCGTTGCAGTCTTGCGCGTAGTTCACGCCGGTGCGCCCAGCGCTCCATATGCAGATGTCATCCGCCTACAGTGATGTTTTATCGGACTGCGGCAAGCACTTCTGTGTGCCCATAATAGTGATGTTGAAGAGCGTCAGACTGAGGACAAGACCCTATGGAACACCACGGGTCACTCTGGATAGCGGTGTGTCACCGCTGTACGATGACATGTATCTATCTGTCAAGTAGTCAAATGCCGATGCATACATGCAGCCCCCAAGGCCCGAAGACCTAATTGCCGAGCATTCATGGTACACGCAGTCATATGCGATTTGATGTCAAGGAACACAACGATTATAATTATGCGCTGTTTTGGCTAGCTTTATGCTATTATCTAGGTCTATGACATTATTAACGCTACTGCGTCCCTTACGCAAGCCAGACATCGGTGGCGGGAATACATTGCGAATGATCAGGTCCCAGTCCAGACGATGGAGCACCATTTTTCCATAAGCTTGCTGACGCAGCTCAGGAGGGCAAGAGGATGGTTAGACACGATGGAAGTCGGTATTTTGCCTGGTTTCAGAACAGCCGCAATATCTCCGTGTTTTCATTTTTGCTCTTGGCAGCCAGTTTTCCAATAACGATTGAACATGCCTAAAAGCTGCTTCTTTCTCTTTTCGACCAGAGGGGAAAGGGCTGTGTAGCTGATCTTATCTGGACTCGTAGACAAGGCTTTCTTGACAGAGGTCAGCGCCGCGAGAGGTTCTGCCGCAGAAAACGGTTCATCCATGGGTGATGTTACGGCTAGGGCAGGCACACTCGTGGGCGAAGAGGGTCGTATATTGGATGACGGCGCAGCGGTGATTTTTCTGCAGAATCTGTTTGCATCGTCTAGGTCAGTGATGTTCGTACTTAGCGAACTTAGAGTTGAAGGGATGAAATTGTGTCGATGGTGCGCTGAGACTTCGAACCAGGCGCCATATTGCAGAAAGTGGCTTCCCGGGGTACAGCTTCGAGGAAAAAGATACCAACTCGCGCTTGGTCAGCTTGTTCATGTGCCATACAATGATCTTCTGTGCTATTCTGGCATCTTGGATGTCTGCGGTTGATTGCGTCCGGCACGCTCTTCTTTCGTATGTACGACGCACTGCACGAAGCCTTTCAAACTCTGCATCAGCAATAGTAATTATTTTCGGTAACCTTCAGGAGATACTTAGTGCAGGTAGTCTGGGTCGATTAAAGTTTTTCTACTAAATCGTCATAGCACGACGAACAGTCCACTATCTCCTCTACTCCCGATTTGAAAGACTTTCCGTCAAAGCAACGCGGTGCCCTTTGTGGAGGTTAGCCCGGTAAACCACTCACAGTGACGTAAACGGGAATGCAATCACTGTCGTGCGTTTCAATCTCTGGTATCCAACTCGTTCTAGATAGCAGTTGCGACGACACAATGGCGACGTCAAGGGCGCTTGAAACGATTACACGGAAAAAAAAGTTGGTTCTCCAGTGTTGAGTACACACATGTACCGTTGAGCACAGTCAAAAAGCATCCGCCCTTTAGCTATCACTTTTCTTCCACCCCATGGTGGCCGGTGCGCATAAAAATCACCCGTATGAATTTGGGGTGCTGGAGGGGCGTTAATAATGCATTCAAGTCGGTGTATGTCCAATGCCACACGAGGGGTTATATGCGCAGCAATAAAAGTGAAGGACAAGCCACCGTCTCGCACTGTAGCGTTTAACACCTTATGCAAAGCAACGAGAAAAGCTACACAGGCGCCTTTACTAATTTTAGCACATTTAAGTTTATTCCTAAAACACAGACTGGTTTACACGCGCGTTTCTCGCGAAAACCGACGAAGCAGGTCATCACGTTCGAGCGGCACACACAAGTGCATGAAAACAACTCTCCAAAGTATTAGCGCTGCCCTCGCGGCTTGTAAACAAGTCAGCATTATTATTTGTAACAAAAAAAGCATTGAGAATACTTTAACTAAAGCAGAAGTACTAAACTGAGTGTGCCCCAGTCGTTTTAATATAAAAACAGACATTAAAATGGCTGCTGCGAATATTAATTAGTATCCCCGCACTGAGTAAAAAAAAAGCGAGATAGCCCTGAATACAATATGAAGGTTCCACGCGACACTAGGGGAGCTGCGCAACTGTCATGACCCCACCCCCGTTCCTGAAACAAAAAAACGGCTGCGGCTGAGCTTAGCGAACCCTCCATGTGCAGAGCGAAATCTTGGTTCAAGCTCGCAAGTCGCAGATTCGGCCAAATGCTGCGTTCGTTTACGGTTGTGGGCGTAAACGCCGTACCCGAGCCGTGCGGCGTTTTGCGAGACGCACGGCTCACTCTTCCTCGGTCTCCGATGCTAGATGCGAGCGCTTAGCATTCTGGACGCTCTCCAGTGCAGCAGCTCGCCGGGCGATTCCGCTGGGTGGTCAGGCGCCGCTTGCCGATGACAGCTCAAAGAATCCAGCTTCTGGGAAATTCTCAGAGAAGAGATGACGGCCAGGCACTGCTCTCATCTAGGCAGTGAACCAGATTCGGAGAGCGCATGCGCCAAGGCGGCGGCGGCAGCGGTGGGTAGCGCACGCGGCAACAGTGGAGGTCGGCGCGACGAGTCCCGTGATGCATTGCCAAGGCTGTGGCACATCTGCGGTTAAATTAATGTAAAATTGCTAAAAGCGGCGGAATTCGTCTGGACTAGCTTAGTAAAGCTTTCCTTTAAAAGAAATAAACAGATAACAAGAGGCTGCCAGCGCCGCCCACAGAAGCCACGCAGCTGGCGTCTGGTGTTTACCACGGCTGACTACGGCCTGTCGCTTCAACCTGCTCCCATTGGTCGACACTGACAACAGATTCCGCGCTTGTTTGTTCTTGGCGGCACGTTAAAACTGACCTAATTTTAACGCGTAAGCATTCTCATTCTACTTTGTCCCGAAATATGTCTATCTGTCCATCCGTCCGCCAGTAACGCGTGACAGGATACGCTCCACAGCTATGATAGCTATGCACTGGCCATATGGGTTATTTAAAATAAAATTCCCTCAGGTATTTTATTGATAAAAGACTGTATATTGTGATATGGTCGTTTGACGACATAAAAGGTCTTTAAAGAAACGTTCGGGCATCGGCCTTCGCCTCTAGCTCCTTCAAGGCAAACATACCTGGATGCGTATGTGCAAAGCTGAGCATATGAAAACGATGGTTAGGCAGTCACTGACAATCCCCACTAGAGAGTTCCTACATCACGTTGTAATACAGAAAAGGAGAAGCGTTTGCTTCCGTACCAAGGTTAAATTAGGCGAACACAGGGTTGGCGGGGCGGGGGCGAGGGGGATGGTTGAGGAGAGGAAGGTCCGCGTCGCCCGTTCAAATCCCTTTGAAATTGTGCCTAACTAGGGCGGCGCTATCAGGTACGACTGAGAAGTGGTGTGCATCACGCATTGGTGTCAATGCCTTATTTTTGCTCATTTTTCTCTGTAGGCGGTCGCCGCCATCTTTCTAGCGGGAAGACGGGACGGATTCACGCCGTTCCCTATTCTTTCGCTCTTTTTGTTAGGCGGAGCTATTTTGGGGAGGAATACCTGGTTCTATTTTCAGCCTTTCGCGATGGCAGTGGTGACCAGTATACTCTATGAAATGAGCGATTAACCCGAGTTGCAATGAAGCCGGGAGGCCATCTACGAAGCCCTATGGATTCCTCCAAGATAACGCTATTGGTTCCAGCAGCGTGCAATGGGCTGCAATTAAGTGTTCCATGAACCCAACCCTTGTGATTTCGCGGATGTTCTGTAGGAGTCACGTGTCCAGAAGTGTCCAGCTAAGGGCGCAATTCGTGCATTAAATCAAATTATAACAACCGAGTATGGCTTAAGAGACCCCGGTGCTCCATCCACGTGTTGGAAAGGCGGCAATAAAGTATAAAGAGGACGAAAGCCGAGCTTAGGCCCAGCTGCCACTTGCCGCGTCATGGTTTATTCAGTGTCACTTACGTAGCGGTGTGAAGAGAATAGGCGGGGTGCGATGCTGAAGGAGTGCGAAAAGGGACGTCAAATAACCGGACTGGCAGGGAGGAACAAGCTGAGATTTCGCTGCAGATCCGGGCACTCATGATTAAAGCCCCGGTTTTGTTGTGCAGACGAAAGCGAAGGCTCAGAAGGGACACGAAAAAGACAAAGAAGGGAAAAAGAACGGGCCAACGGGAGATGCGGGGCCCCATGCGCATAATAGGCGTGAATTAGCGCCCTCCGGCGGTGCCGTAAACAAAAGAAACGAGGCCTCGGACGGCGGGCCGGAATGGTACGAGGGGAGGGTGACGGGGTTGCCGCTGAGTGGGTGCACCCTTTTAAAGCCCCGCGGCACTGAGAGGGGGAATTTCGCTTAAAGGTTCATTAAGATGCCCCCCACGCTGGACACCAAACCATTAACACGCGCCGACGACGGCGGCAACGAGTGAAAAAGAGAGTGGGAAACAGCAGCGACCAGACATCGCTCACACAGGAAAGCCTCGGCCCGGCAGCGTCAGGGCGGAAACGGGAGTGCTGGATTTAATGATATTGAAGCGTCGCTTATTATTTCCTGCTCCCCGGTCCCTCTAAAGGAAATGCGCTGCAAACAGGAAGATATCAGTACATTTGCGTAGAAGTTTACTTGTCGATTTATTTTCTTCCACTGAAAAGAAATTTTCTAGTCATAACGTTGTTCCTCGTACAAACTGTGAAATTATGTATTGTCTAAACTTCCTCGGCATTACAAAGCCTTGATTATGCTTGGAAGTTTTGCAGAATAAAGATGGTGGCGCACATTACCTTTACGAACTTCAATAGAAGGAATATTGTCTTTCCTGCTTTAAAATTTCTATCCAGGCTCCTGCTAGGGCAGCGTGGGAAGATGAAAGTACAACGCGAAATAATCAGGGGGCATTTCACGCAGAAACACAGTAAACAGCTGCACAGTAAAACAAGCCTGGATGGCAATTCGAATTTCAAAGGAGTGACGTTAAGGCCAATTCCAATATGATGTCGATGCCGCTTAAGACGAACCTACCATGCAATTCATCTCGGCCCACGCAGCATGCATGGCCGTGCCCTGGCTCCGATTTTTCTGGTCCAGGCTGTACTGCTCCGAACGCCGTTACGTGGCTCCTTGTGATATACTGCACATGAGTCCAGCTCCCATGACTGGTGGCCGACTGCAGACAGTGAACGCACCAAGAGAGCCGTCATATTGGGGTTGCACCTACTCGAACCATTTCCATCTTCCACGTCTGGCTACAAGTGTGTCGCTATCACCACTAACTGTACGACCGGCAACCAATCCGCGTACACCCTCCCTACAGGTCCCGCTACTGACGTTACGGACATCCTCCTGCATCATGTTTTATTTCCGCATAACACCCCCGGTGACATCTCACAGACCACAGCCATTCTTTTTAGTTCAACGTTAATGATGACATAATCCTTCCTTGCTGAAAGCAGCCGAAATCATCCAAGGCCTACCATCTGTACGTGAGTCACTTCACGGATATGCTGTAAATTAAATATCGCGCGATCGCCGAAACTTGGACGTTTTACACTCTACGTGTCATTACGGCACTGCCCCACTTTCCCGATATTGTAGGATACTCATGATGTTAAACTTTCTTTGTCTGCAACTCTCCGCCGCGGTTGGACACTTCGCGATCAAGTGCTACCATTTCGCCCATGGGGTATGCATGGGTACAAAGCTACTGGGCCACGCCAGCCAGTAGCAATATGTAGTGCAGTGCTTCTGAAGCTCACCAGAGAATCAACACGACCATCGGCATTAAAACGGACAGTCTAAGCCCGGATCGCTGGTCGTCCTTTGAATGCTTTGAAGCCGCATTGGTTCATCGGGCACATTTCTGTCCCCGATACCGTTTCTTACTAGGCAGTGAAGTGGGTAGCTCTTGTTACCTGTGAAATACACCCCTTCCCTTTATCCTACCCCCTAACTGGCCTACGGATCAACATCTGGGTCACATTGTATCCGTATTATGCACGGGGTTCGCGTAAAGCCCTGCAACGCCACCCTTGCGGAAACCCATTGATGACCGCCGAGACGGCGTTCGCGGCGCCGGGGGATCATGTCGCGGACCAGCTAGACGCAGGGCGCTGAGGAAGGCGATGTTCTGGAGAGAAAAATTCTGGACCATGTCCCCCAACGTGAAACCTGGGGAGGGGCGAAGCATATAGTGTATAAGTGTATTCTTGGCGCCTTGATGTTTTTGCCAACTGACATGAAAGAATTTCGGGTAGAGGTATACAGCTTCGCTGTAAAAGTCAGTTGCCTTTGAAGCACGAAGCGCTCCAGCACGAGGCGTAAATGAGTGTCCCAGTGTTTTTAAGTGGACAGCATTTGATGGGCTCGCCTTGTCGTAGCTCGCTAACGGTCGATGCGACTGCCGGAATCAGGCGTCGGAGCGAGATAACGGACCCAAGTAGAGCCTTGTGTACCGTCGTCAGGGAGCCACGATGAGGCTTCCAAAACCACGCGCTTTAAATAGTCATAACCGTTCGAACCTCGTGAACTGCTGGCGCTTGTCATACATCTCCCCGTTGTTTAGCGCAAAGAAAACTGCAGGTACATTTCAGGCAAAATCTGTGTATATAGCATGCAGCCCCCGCGTTAATTTAGTTAGGAACGCTCGTTGGGTTGGATTTTACGATAGTCAGCGAAAAAAGCGGCCGTGCAAGAAAAAAAAAATGGCGCGTTCGAAATGACCAAGGAATTTTTCGGCCACGCACAAAAAAAATGGCGCGTTCGAAATGCCGCAGAAAGGTTCCAGCCGTGCTAGGAGAAATGGCAAGTTCAAAATGCCGCAGAAAGGCTCCAGCATTCAAAAAAACAATTACCCGTTCGAAATGACGCAGAAAGCTCCATTTGCGCAAAACAAATTATGCGTTCAAAATGACGCAGAACAGCTCCAGCATACGAAATTAAAGCAAGCAAAAAAAGAACAGAACTCCCGCTGGCGGAGTTTCACGTAGGGGGCGCTAGCACTGGGAAGACGGGAAGTTTGAAATGCACTGGGTGGCAGCAGAGAGCGGATAATGGCACTGCAGCCCACCATGGCGAATCACAGCTCTGCACTTCCGGCAGCTTTCACATTGAGTGGAAAGGCTTTAATTTTCTTTTGTACGCGTTACGTTCTAGCGCGAGGCGTGAACGAGTTTCCCGGTATTTTAGTACCGTGACTACATCAGACGACAATTACGACGACGACAGGAGACGCCAACAGCCCCAGCCCCTAAGGGGATTCACCCGAAATTATCATCTTGTTTGGGCTCACCCAATGCTGCCTTACACTGCCTTTCCAGCTTTCTTTTTTGCGCATAGCATAAATACAGTCCGTTATTTATGCTTCACGTCGCAACAATATGACATAGTTCAAACAAGAACGTGCTACTGCAACTTTCAAACTGAGATGTTTGGGGCTCCATATGAATATTTAAGACAATATTTACATTCGCAGTCGTAACTCGTACTAGTCACATTTTCTAATTTTCCTTTGTTGAGCATATCTGGAATAACTGCTTATTCGATGTGGCTTTCTATTGCAACTCAAAGTATACTGGTTCTATCTGCAGCCTTAACTACGCCACAGCATTACTTGATCATTCACCTCGGAGTACTTTTGCTTCTGCATCTTCATACGGTACCTTATTTAGGTAGTTTCCACCACTTACACGCTCACAGTCGGTTCCCCGCGCGCGCCGCGAACAATTGTGTGGTTTTGTCCAAAAATGGGAAGCATTTGAACTCAACCTTCTCCAAAAGATTTGTAGCACTGAAATATGCCTTTACCATCTCCTCTCATCCAAACACTTTTATTTGGATGCAAACGTAGTGGTTACAATTATATGTAAACACGGCTTTTAGCGAATCGGTGGTATCGCTCTCTAAGCGGCATTGAAGTCGTGTCTGCCTCCTCCGAACTTGCGTCCCGTTTTGTTGCACTCTCGTTCTGGTTGTTCACTTCTAATGCTTATACGGAGGTGCTGGATGCACGCCGACGACGACAATTCGTTTCTAATTAGTGACGCGATTAGGGATGTGCGGCATCAGAATTGAGGCTGACGATGAATGGGCCGGAAGCGACGCGTCGGCCTTCCGCAAAGGATCGCGAGCGCGCGTCTGCCCAGCGATGCGGCAACGGCGGGTATTGCCTCTCGCCTGCTGCAGCGGGCGGGGTAAAGCAGCGATTAAGGTGGGGCCGTGCGCCCATAACCTTAATGCCGACGCTTTATTCACGAATTGTCGTTAACACGACCGACACGACACTGGGTGCCCGCAAGGTACTCCCTTGAAGCCTATGCTGTTTATATGAGCAACATATACCGCATCCATGGGCTGCCAGGCGAAGTGCGTCCATGCGCCTGTTCTGACGTATACACGTATACGATCAGACGTGGACGTGGTCCTGTAAGAATGTGGCAACAGCTTGCCCTCCCCGACGCCTGTTCTCTGTTCAGACAGCGCTTGCTTCACTCACACACGGAGCATTCGGTGTTCCCTTGCACGGTGCACGCGGCCGCTTGTACGCATCTTGAAACACTCGGACGATGATCCTGCGTCAGATGAGACTCCAGTGAAGCAGGGATGTTTACACTGGTCTCCAATTGCCCAAGCGATGCCACGGTGTGTTGGGCTGGGTGTCCTGAGTCGTAAACTCGGGGTACCATGCGGAGTTGCGCTGGGCGAAAGAGCATGGAGGGAAGGGAGCCGGGCTAGTGTCACGTAGGGCGTATATATTGACGTAGGGCGTTATATCGAGCCTACCTGCATCGCCAAACGACATGCCCTCTTGATATATACGATATGCATGTTCCTCGGTGGGACACGTTAGGAAACAGGTATCACAGAACATTTTGACCCTTCAAAAGCACCGTGTTTCCAGAGGTAAAACCAGAAGGAAAATTGTAGATTAAGACACACTAATGTAATGTTTCGCCATAATGACTTACGAATGACTTGGCTCAGGTATTAAACTGCACGCACTACCACTCTTCGCATGCCAGAATCAAGCTTTTACTTCGCACCCATTAGCACAAATACTGCAACCACTCCTTGAAACTTTCATACTCACTTTCCTGAGTTTTCTCGTCGCATAGGATGTAAGGCCACAGTCCTAACCAAATCCAACCAGTAGTCACACGAGGTGCGATAATAACAAGCCCTGTATTCCGCAAGGAGTTAGAAAAGTCTAATATATGTCTGTCGCACGGCCTTCTTCTGTCCGTAACCAATTAAGTTATGGTGGCGCGAACTTCATGACAGGCGTCTCTGCTACGCCAAGCCGTTGCCCGTTGCACTGTCCTCGGCTCTCCCGTCCTGAGGTCTGCGCAGGGATCAGGGGAGCCATTACGAAGACTGCCGTGATGAAACGGCCTGCGTGTCGACTGCCCCACGGAAAGTTCCTTACAGAGAGCTGCGACCAGTTCTCGCCTTTGTTTTCTGTTGGTACCGCGGTGGCGGCTTAAAGTGTCTGGCTCCCTTTAAGTTCCAACTAACTTCACCGAAGTTTTTTTTTTTTTTGTCAGCTTATTTAAATAATACCAGAATTCGGAAAACCCTAACTTTGCCAGAGGGGGATACGTTTTTTATTATTACGCACATTTCCACAAAGAACATCACGAAACGGACTTCTGCGTGCTCATTGCGTCGGGAATGAGGTGGGAATAAAAATCGAACCCCTTTTGCCCAGTGAAAGGGATGCCCGGCGAAGGTGGCGGTCTCGTTGTATTTGCGATGTTGGGGTTTAACTATATAGCGGATTCGCTATATTGAATTATAAGGACAGTCGCTCGATGACTACGTCAGAGACTATGGAAACACAATATTGATAGGTAGAGACTATGAAGCGTTCTTCTTGCGCGGCTACGCCAATCCCAAGCAGGCTCTGATGCGCCGCACAGGTGGCCGCCGGGGAACGTGCAGCACGGCACAGAGGCAGAGGCGAGATAGTCGCCACACTGGCGAGCAGTATACAGAACTCAGGAAAGAGGCGGCAGAGGGGAGGAGAACGATGTTCCCTTCCTAGATCGCCACGCTTTCCTGCGCAATCCACAATGTGCAAAAGCCAGCTTACAAAGACAAACCTTGCACAGACCAACTAAAATCGGCTTCATCCTCTAAACGTAAGGAAATTTCTGGGAAGGCATATTTAGGAGCAGTATAAAACGTATCAAAATAGGTAGGCCATAAGGCTGTTATGGTATTTTAAGGAATTTTTCCTAATGCTGCACACGCACTGCTGAGTAAGCTGAGGCGCACGAGACCGAGCCACCTCTTACCGGTGAACGGCGCAGGTCGCCAGCGAGATCAAATCGTAAAGCACACCAGACGACGAACAAAGTCCCCAACTTTTCAGGGCATTCATGAAGGTTTTGCCTCTGATGAAGTCTGATAGAAGGCCGCTGATGGGATTACCTTTCACAAATGGGCTGTGAACTTTAGGAACCTCTAAACTACAGAAGAACGACGCCATCCCACCCTGCGAAAGGGGTGTCCAGCGATCAAAGCTGCTGCTGTAAACAGCTACACATGCTCATGCGGGAGGGTATGAAATCTTCCTCGTAGCCTCAGCGGGCTTGTTGCTGGCACTCCAGTTCTCTGGTTGCAAATGCTGGGTCCTAAAGCGTGCGCCAAACGTCTTGGGCGGGAACTGCTGTGTCCTCCCCAGCCTGACGCATCCGCTAGCCCTCGAATGACGTTACCCCCCTCCCCTTTCTAGAGCAGCGGCAAGCGTAATCTTTGCCAGAACACACACGGGTGGTAGGGGGGGGGGGGGGGGGGCTTCAATTTTTTACCGGCGCCTTATTATCTATCATGCAATTTCGATGCTTGTTTTGCCGTTTTTTCATTACGCGATTACTGAGCTCTGTGCTGCACGCCTGATTACTCTGATGCATGCTTTCAGCGTCTTGGGCAGGAACTGCTGGGCCCTTCCTCGGGTTTTGTTTACGACACAAAATTTTACGATCAACGAGAGGCTAACAGCTTCGCTGCAAAACCGTGTCTCAGGTTGGAGGTGTCTAGCCCACACATCATAGCCGTCGTGTTGCAGCGCACTGATGCTAATTCGGCAGATAATCAAGGAATCACCAAAGTGCACAAAAATAGGCACGAATCCGAGCCCATTCTTAAAAGTGAGTGAGTGAATAAACTTTGTTTAGACAAGCTTCAGGCGCTGATAATTAGGCGCCCGGCCTCCTCTAGTCCGGGAAGGCATGCCGTGGCCGTCTCCACCAGGCTACGCTGGACTGAGAGGTCGGTGCTGGCCAGCTGGGCCGCCCACTGCTTGTACGTTGCGTGGAGATTGGTGACAGAGGATGACATTTTCTGACACTCCCATACCATGTGGTACAGGGCGCCAGATTGGGGACAGAAATTACTGGTAGCGCAGTAGAGGGTGGGGTACGAAAAGGAGAGTGGCGTGAGGATAAGAATTTGTTTGAAGTCGGCGAAAGGTAGTCCCCTCGGCTTTGGATAAATGGAGATGTGGTGGCGCGAACTGTCGTCGTTCGTGGCGGTAACGGGCCAGGATATATGTGTATGAAGTATGAATAATGGGATTGGGAGAGCGAAGGGACTGCGTGTCTGCGGCTTCTTGAGAAACGCCCCGGTGGGTTTGAACGCGGGCAGCGGCGTATGCCGCCTCTTTCCGTCAAAGGAGTCGTGTACAGGGGTCCAGATAATGTGTATTTCCGGGAGCTGGCGCACACTGGGCAGACTTTTGAGTGCCCCGGGTGTTATGCGACTTAGCAACAAGTTGCGGAAGGCGGCTTGCGAGTCTGTCATCACAGTAATGTAGTCATCTCGAGTGGTGGTGGCCAGAGCGATGGCAAGTTCTTCTAGATAGATGTCGTGGGAACTGTAGCGGCCGTTAGTTCTGCACCGTTGCTGTCGGTTACACTCACGACATGGGCAGGTTGGTGGTGGAACAAAGAGGCATCCGTGTAGTGACTAAAGGGGAGTTCAGAAAGCGTTTTGTGAGGACTTGTATCCGGGCTGCTCGGCGTGCCTTGTTCTAGATGGGGTGCATATTTATAGCAATGCGTGCTACGTTGATAGATCGTAGGGTGGCTAGAGGGATGCGTTGCCTCTGTTCGCATTTTGGGGGAGGCCTGTGGCCGAGCCGGATCAGTGTAGCCCTGCCGGTTGGCGTGAGCTTGAGTCGTGTGAATTGAGATGTGCGATGAGCTTCTTCCAGTTCCTCCAATGTATTATGGACATCGAGCTCAAGGAGTTTTCTTGTTGCTGTTTTTGGAGGTAGTCCAACGGTGGTCTTGTAGGCTTGGCATACGGTGACGTTTAGTTTTTCTTTCTCCGCGGGCTTCAGGGTCAAATATGGTGTCCTGTAGGTACCCCGTCTAATCGGGAGGGCGTTTACGATGCGCAGGGTGCCAGCTTCTTGTAGCCGAAATCGGTGATGGGAGACCATGTGGATGAGGTGCATAAGCTGGTTGAGAGTCCGTTTCAAGGAAAGGATAGTCCGGGCGCCTGAGCCATCTTTTGTTGGGGTAAGGCCTGAGATGCGTTGGTGCGGATCATTCGAGACTGGGTTCTCATTAATGGTAAGTTATGGATCTAGTATGGGATCTGGACGTTTCTTATATGTTCTTTTGCACAAGGTTAAAAGGGCAGATTTTTCAGTGGCACACTCCAAACCTCGATATTGCCGGTAATGTTGGGTGACCTGAATGGCTGCTTGAAGTACGTCTTGCTTACCGCAAGGAGATCGAGAGGAGATCCAGAGGGTTAGGTCGTCCGCGTATATTGCGTGGCGCGGGTTCAGGACGGCTTTTAAAGCAAAGCTTTCTAGCTCTACCAGCCAACGGTTCTTTCGTGGTATGCGGGACAACGAACTCCCAACGCGGCAGAGGCAGAGGGGGGGGGGGGGGGGAGGGGGGGGGGGAGTGGAGGGTTTCACTCACGGAGCACACTATAGATGGCGCGGTGAATTTACCTAGCGTTCCCCGTGCGAAGTGCCCCCTCGCCGGCGGCGGCATCGCCTCTACGGATTTGTCGTCTGCTTTAGCGATGGTTGTTGTGGGCGTGTTTTGACGCAGCTTCGCGTCAATTGTAAGCTGCCTTCGCACGGCTTCATTAACTTGTTTGTCAGCACCTCCAGGGTAACCCGCACCTGATGCAATGAAGTGGTCATCCGACAAACATACGTTAGGGATTGGTTTGCAGGGCGGGCAAACAAAACGTACAAACCACATACAGACATCTGGACGCTATAGAAACGCTAGAGAAACGTACTGCTTGCCACGAATGGGACTCCGTTTTCAAAATTGGTGAATACCAATTCGGTTGTGTTTTAATAGGTATTAAAAAAAGGCGAAAGTAGCAGCTGATTCTGATCAATAACGATTATAAAAGTTCCTTCAGCTTTCTCGCAATTCTCAAACTTACTAAACAAACTAGCTTAAATTGGTATAAATGGGAATCACTAAGCTTACATGCCGAATTGTTTTCGTGTCTGCGCTTGTGTCGCGCGGTGGTGTAGCCCCGAGCTAGCACATCAGGATGGCTAGGTTCCGCTGTCTCACCCTTCGAAAGACGCTCGCTGCTCTCCGCTTTCTTTCTCCCTACTCACGGCCGGGCTACTGCGGCGGCGTTAGGAGCTCTAGCCCGGCCGTGGCCCACAATGCTGCTGCGTCGGGACGCCGCCCCCGCGAGTTCCAAGTAACGGCTGGCAGATTCTCTGGTTTCACTCTTTGTAGAGCCACGTGTGTGAATTCAAGTGACGTCGTATGGGCAATTGTTGTGGGTGTCTTTTCAAGCTTTGCTTTCCAACCACCTTCACAGCGTGGATTGGAGCCAATTGTTTGTTGTTTCTGTGGTAACCCCAGGCCATATGCTGTGCACAGAAGTCCCCGAGGACCGGAAGTTTGAGTCCTCTGGTACGTTGGCGGATGGTTCGTAAAAGGCTGTAGATCCCTGGAAGAGGCTGAGTTGGAGGACTGCAGGGGTTCAGGATATACACAGAGGGAGCAGCACTGCACTGTTTAGTGGTTTGGTCGGCAGCGAGGGAAAAGTCCATACGCTTTGATGTACGCCCATCCATACGCTCATGGATGCTTTCGAATGTTACCACTGCAGGCGTGGAATTGCCCAGCATTCAGTATTCTAATATGCGTGGTCCATTGGTTGCCAGGATTTGGGGTAGTTGGTCAGTGGTGGTGCCCTGTTCCACACCATGAATTATTCCACGAATTATCGCTGGGCTCGGCTTCAGGTAAGGTAGAACTTCATGAGTCGTTGCCCCCAGCTGAACTGTGGATATTTCGCTCAAAGCCAGAGCGCAGTTTTTTTTTTCAGGTGTGCTGGGGACTATTAAATTTTGTGGGGCTTGAATGTGCACGGTAACTTGGGCGTAGGAAACGCGTTGTGGAATCCCCACTCCGCCTCCATGAGCTGTGGGAGAACCTGATTACCAGCGACCACCTGGACGTTCGGCAGCTACTGGCATCTAGGGCGTCGGTCGCCCGGCCATCACTTGGATTCCCGGACTAGGGAACCACTCCTACTTTATAAGGCTCATTAAAGTTTCATACTACTACTACTATTACTTGCCTGTTGCAAGCTCTGAATGATTTGGCGGTCCGTCCAGGCAGTGACCCATAGTCTAGTTCGTGGGTAAAAAACAACCTTATAGTCGGTGTCGGGTAGTCGCAGTGCAGGCGTTCCGCGTGGAAGGCTTGAAGGCTTACGTGGCATTATTGGCTGGGGCTGGTTGGATGGCGGCTTTTCACACGAAAGTGTTTTATTCCGGGATCCACAAACATCTGACTGACGTCATATCCGTCACGGGAATGACATCTGCAGAACAACGCGGCTGCGCCAGGATTCCAGCCGGGGGCTCCGTCACCGTAATAGGAGGTGCCAGGCGCTTTACCGACTCCGCTACGAGCTGAAGCGCTGACAGACGCATGAACGCGCCATACATCTTTCCTATAATGTCCTCTATTTCGATGGTGGTGCCGTTTCAGAGACGTGAAGCGAAGTAGTGCATCGCGATGCTAATGAGTTCCGACAGTTGGTGCCAGCTGAGCTCGTCGCAACGCAATCGTCTGCCGTACACTCCACAGAGCAGGGACGCCGTGGTCGCACATTTGCGGAAGGGACGCGCTAGCAGATTGTCGTTAGCCAAGCACACCCGCAAGACAGCCCTGCAAATCACGCTCTTTCGCTGCAGCGGACCGTGAGTTCACCAAACGATTCGCTGGAAGCCTGTCCGGTTTCGTTCGCATGGTTGCGAGTGCGTGTGGTTTCATTCGGGCTTACGCAGTGCTCCGGTTCGTGCAATCCAGTGTCTAGTGCTGATAAGTCTAACGGCGCCATACAAACGAAATTAAAATAGCGATGTGCAAGTTCATATCGATGCAGAACAAACATTCAACTTATCCTGTGAAGGCACATTTCACTTTCGTGTTTTAGCGATTCCTATGAAAGAGGGATCAACATTTTTGAGGGTGCTGCGCTGCCACAAAATGGTTGGCCAAGGGCCAGCCGGTGGTAGGGTCCGGCCGCTCGGGGAGTCGAACTCAGCGGGATAAATTTAAATGTTCACTACACGTGTTCTAACCTTGACCGATTTTGAAGCCATCGTTTCACTCGGTTTGAATAATTTTCTTCTTATGTGGTTCTAAGACCCCATGAGGTTAACCCTAAATTAGAAAGCAATTTCCTTGGCATTGTCTTCTCGATATCAAACCACTCGAACACCACGTAGGCAGGCGAAAGGGTACTTTTTATGTGCGGGATTCGGTTAGTGGTGACAATGCCGCCATACTAGGAACAAGATGCTAGAGGCAAAGCAAGCTCGAGTTTATTTCGTAATTGCTGGTGGCAGCATGGAAATCGGTGCTGATAAGCTAAGTCGCGGTCTTAAACATGTGGGGAGCGGAGCGCTCGTGGGTGACGGGCAAGACTCTCCCGCCTTCCGATATTCAATACCCTACCTCTTTTTACCCCATTAACTAGACCCACCATTCGTTGGCTCTCAGAAGATAAGTCGCTGCAGTTAAGTAAATAATACGGGTGCAACCAGCAGCTGTCTTCTGCGTTGTATACTGAACAGGAGATAAGCTTATCCCGTGATCACACTGAAGCCCCCCCCCCCCTTTTTTTTTCCCTGCACACAGCTCATTCCAGAAGTTGTTCAAGATATCTTGCGATCTTGTCACATTGAGAACTTGTTCCCAGTCTGTAATTCTGTCTTTCATGTCAAATAGAAAAGCACGGTCCTCAGCTGTCAAACTGGTAACTTAAGCAATCCCGTGTGCATCCTTGTGAAGTCGACCTCCGAAAAGGGATTTATTTCGAATGATTTTCCCTTATAACTGGCAGTCCTAAACGAAGTTTCGGACAAATACTTATTGCTTTTTATGCCGGGGTAAAAAGAAACGCTTGCAGAACGCTGCAACGCAAAACCCTTTGGGTCTCTGAAACCAGGCCGCGACAAAACTTTATGTCGAAAGTTCAGACAGGAGACTACGGCCGCGCCTCACATGTGGGTTAAACGAGCCGTAAAGCAGGAGGCGGCCACAAATTGACGTCTGGCTCCGGCGGGGCAGGGCTCAGGGGGAATCAGCGTGCACCCTATTCGAGCAGATCACAGTTTAAGGGTGTAGGGAAAAAATGGGACTGCGCGGGAAATAGATGGTCGGCAAAGGGGGCTCGACGTGACACCTTGACAGTTTTAGTGGGACTGCACGGCTTCCGTCATTTTCGCCGGGAAATAAAATCTTCATTGGTGGCGTGAACAAAGCCCCTAAGCTTTTACAGGTTTGTTCGGTCGGCGTCGTCATACGCTGTCAGAGAAGAGCGTATAACTCTTAGCGGGCCCGGCTTGATTTTCATTTTTGCAATCCATATTTGACGGACGGGCAGGTGAGGGCCAAATTTGGCAATTTGTGGTTGCCGCCATCCTGTGTGAAGGTAGGCTGCTCAGAATATTAAATTTCTGGTGTCAGGTTCAGCGGATCAAACCTGAAGCACGTTGGAGACCTTCTGTCCTGACAGAGCACATCCTAAGTGACGTTTCCGCAAGTAAGTGCTTTCTGTCACCTGTCACCAACCAAAAAACAAAAAAAAAACCATATGAAATCTCTTAGTGCTTGTATGAAGATGTCAAATGGAACCAGTTATTTCGGTTGCAAAAGGGTAATATAAGCAGATGGGGAAATGATTACTAAAACTAAAATGGAAGCGTTGCTTAGGAACTTAGGAACAGGCAGCAGGAGGACGCGTCTATCCAAAGTGGACATTGAAGGCGAAATTCCTCAGGATCTGACATCATCCCCACCTTGCCCTCAACTTTCCTTCCTCAGCACTTGTTCGGGCACTTAAATTATAAATACTTTGAAATTTGTGCTTGAAGTCAGGCATGGCGTGGGAGAACGCTCAAGTCCACTCAAACTCCGAAACTCCCCTTTCTACACCTTCAAGTGCAAGAGAGACGTGGGGTTGCACCATACGCCCCACAAAGCTGGTAACTAATGGCAATGCTTCAAGGCTTTATTTGTATCAAGGCTCACAAGAATAAAGGAAAAGCAAAAACCCAACACGTACGTGGCGGCTAACGGGAACTATTACAGCATAGCGCTTGTAGGAGAGGGGGAGACAGGGCGAGAGAAAATAAGAGAGACCATTGACGAAAACTGCACAGGTCAGCCCCGCTAATGACACCGCGTGCTATATCAGATGGGAGTGAACTAAATGAGGGGAAACCAAGAATAAAGGGTTATGAGGAGCAAGAATAAGGCACCGTGTTTACATTGCGATATAGGCATTCATAAGCAAGATGATGAGACAAACCAACATCGCCACACAAAACATTATGCAACAAGAAACGTAGATACGTAAATACATGCCCTCATATATTCGTCTTATCCAGCTTTACGTACTTTATTAAGAACTCCATCCAGCCGTGCTTCCGTTAGAAAATTCGGCAGATTTCAAATGCGAGAGAATTAAATGCCTCATAACGTGAAAAACTGACTTCGGGCGTCCGCGTGAACGAAATATTTCCGAAATTACAAGGAGAACAAAACTAAAGGAAAGAAAACAAGGTGGTCTGGTATTCCAAAGTTGCGTCTTCGGGAATCGAGCCTAACATGCACGCATCATCTGCACCACAGCCGATCCATGGTTGCGGCTGTTGAATTGCAAACCGAGTTAATGCTTTGTGGCCTTCCATTTAAAAACGTTTGTTAGCGACACGTACTTGAAACTGCACCAATAATCTGTACATTTAATTACACAAGTAAGGAAGCACGTTCACACTGATAGTGTATACGTAGGCTAACTAGAGGGATTGGCAATGGTTAAATTAATTTACCAGAGAGAAGAACGAAACGACACAAAGAAGTAGTAGTGACGATAATAATGATATAAATCTATACTTTCATCGATGCTGGGACCATTCTAATGTACTCTCTGCCCCACGTCATCGTTGTATAAAGTGGCAATATTTTCATGGGTTCTGAGTCAACTGCGATGACTTCTGGTTGAAAGAACACACTTTCATAATCGACTGCTTAGGATGAAATGTGGTGCTTTAACATAACAGTATATCAGGAGCCTAATTTGTCTTATTGAATTTTTTGTACCTAGTTTTGTAACTGCGCCACTGTACAAGGGAACAGCAAAGTTTCAGTGCGCCTGCACGTCTAATTAGCCCAAGTGCTTTCGACGTTGTTGCACGTTCCCCAGCGATTTGCCGACGACAGAATAATATGTCCTTAATGTCCTCACTTATAGAGCATACTAGACAAGATGACAATTCCACCCAGGCTGGCTTAAACAAGAAGCCGGGGCTGTCTGAAAAGTTCAGTTGCAGCCGGTGCAGCACGTTCTCAGTGCGTTTGGGCTGACCCGCGCAAGCCGGCGTCCGCACTTGCGGTCTATCACGTGAAGAGGTTCGCATTTTCTCCGAAGATCCCGCCAAGCCCACAGCTGGAACTTTCATCCCAGTTTAAACACTGCTGCTTTGCTATCCTCATTTGGAAACGGGAGGCCAACAGTGCACTGGGGCAAGAAACATGTAAAAGTCAACACTAGCAATTAAAAAAAATGAAATTATGGTATTTGCGAGGCTCGTCTTCGGTGATGCACGACATATATTTCTCATGAAGCCTATCGATAGGTTGGCTGTGTTGAACGATGTGTTGCGTTTCTTTAAGTTGTTCCATGCATTTTACCGTTGCTGCTGCAGATAGTTACTAGGATATTCATGGTTTGTAACATTTTCAGGAATCAATAAAACCAGGACCCACATAAAACAAACAAAATCTTCATACGAAGCATCGAGGCACCAGAAACTCGAATAAAACTACGTCCGACATCGGCTATCCATCAAGGGCCGTGACTTTGTGCAACTGATAGACGCCGAAACCATTGTTAATGATATGTGGATCATTCAAAGTGAAACTGAGAAACGGCGCTACAAGTTGTAATGATTCACATATCCGCACAGCAATAGGGCATCTTGTCACCCAAAGTCGTTAGTTGGTATACGTCGCGGCTCACCATAAGCCACATCACATGTACGCTGCTGCGTTCGTCATACTCCTTGCTGCTTTCGCGACGTAACTTAAGAATTGACTTTCGGTCCAACAAAGGTGCAATAATTGATTTCCACGTGAAATTCATAACTTTCTCTGCTGATACCATTATGACGGTAAAACAAAGCCCCGAACAGTGTATTGTTCTATGAACCTTCAAACAGGGTATTGGCAAGTTGAAGCGCACGAGAGAGACCGTGTGAACTGTGAGGGTTGAACGTGATGCAGTAAGGGTTGAAGTGGTGCAGCAGTGTTAGCTCCAGCAGAAAATTCACTTTTTTAGAAACCCCAGTGACTCATCTCGTCCCTTTTTGTACAAAAAAGATCTGTTCATTCTAATATATCAAAGTCAAATCGTCTTCACTCACATAAAAACCGAAAATTGATTCTTCCTCACCCCTCGCTGTTTTTATTGCCAGCTAGGTGTCTCAGTAGAGCGCTGGACCGTCGCTATCTCTACGGCCGAAAGAGGGGTACCTCAGCTTTACCCTTGTAAACCAATAGCTGTCACTACATGACAGGGAAACCGCAGTTCTAAGACGAAGGCAGATTTTTTATTTTTGAATTCAGCGGAAAGTGCCCCAAACTTTCCAGGCAGCGCAATTGCTTCAGCGAAATCCACTGGTAATAAAACGCGAACTGGCTGTCAACACTACGAATCCGGAAGTCAGTACGGCCTAGAGTGATGCAAGGATAAACCCGCAACTATATCGGGCAGCAGTACACTGCGTCATACCTTCTTTCCCCTCAGACGTCGAATGCTATCCGTGGTATACTAAGGTGAATCTCCGGATTCCCTTCCAAATGTCGCCCGCCCGACAGACAGACAGACAGACAGACAGACAGACATACAGACAGACAGACAGACAGACAGACAGACAGACAGACAGACAGACAGACAGACAGAGATGCATGGCCTTGAAACGCACCATAAGAGTCGTAAAAACTCTTCGCACATAAAGTGGCGTCGTCGTTCCGGGGAAGACAAACACATCACTCCACATGATACATGATATAAGTTCTCGGTCGTCACACGCTGGACATAATACAAAACGAAGAGTTGCAGAACGCTATTGCCGGCATGCTCTCTGAATTGATGATTGGTTTACGCATTCAGCCTCTCCGGTTTTGGTAGGAGGCAGATTAAAGGGTAGAAACGAAGCGGACATGCAAAATTCCGGACTTCTATCCGCAGCTCTTGTTGAAAGGAAATGTTTCTGCGATTCTCAAAGTAGTTCCTGGAGAACGTGGGGGGAACTATGGCGAGAAAGTGAGAGCAAACAAATGTCTGGAACCAAGAACACCAACTTTGTATAAAGAGGGAGGGAAGGGATTATTGGGGAAGCAGGAGGAGGCAGTGGAAGGTATACAGAAATCCTCGCGGCGCCGTGCATGCCCGATACCATGCAAACAAGGCGCTTCTGGGCGAATCCTTAATCCGCGCGAATAAATTGAGCCCGGTTTATGCGGATCCTCACGTTCGCATTTATTCTCCTTGGATTCTCCGCCCTCCAGGGACGGTGGCGCGCTTCTTCGCCCGCTGCAGGAGGGCCTCGTGAGACCACGAAACAAATCAATTCCTGCCCGCCCGTTCCCTTTTTTCTCTCGTGATCGCAGTGCAGCATGGCCAAGTTGCTTGCATCGGTGACATCACGCAGCTCCGTGTTTGAGGATCGAGAATGTGACCCGTTGTGTTTTGCTTAGAGGACCCAACACTCGGCCGAGTGCTGGTCTGGGGTGGTTTAGTTGTAACCTGGCGTATTCTCGTGTACTAGAGTTCATTTCACCCGCAGGGTCTACCCTCACAAACTTTTAATGCAGGATAAAGTACTGGTGTGGTGTTCTGTGCTCTTCGAGTATTTTTGTTCTGTATGTGCTGTTCGTCCTATAAGTTCCCCTCAGCTGTCTTTTATGCTTGTAAAAATGTGGAATAACCGCGGAAGTGTGCGACCGTTGCTGGCATCAGAGACAGATTGGTTCGTTCTAAACTTCTCATTCGGTCTGCGTGCTCAGAACCTACACCGCCGTTGCAATTCGTGCTGTAGAAAGAACGACTACGGAATTGTTTAAACCACACGGTGATTGTTAATGGGATCTGATATTAGTTTAAGCACAGGATTCCGGTTTTCCACTCCAACGGAGGAAAGAGCAGCAGCTGGGAATCTAGCACTCGCGCGCCCGCCCTCACGCACGCTCCATGCACTCGCAGACACCCACACACGAACGGGACATTTCGCTTCCCTCTAGCTGCAAGCCAGGAACTTCCTGTGCTCCCCCAGCGCCACCTACTGGTTCGCTTAGAACGCTCATTCTTCCTTAGAACAACATCTAAAAGCATTCCGCCGTTCTGCCTCAATCGCGTAGGGTTAGAATCACGGGTGTTGGAGCGAAGGGCCAGGGCTCTTGCATCTGGAATGCTATTTTTTTGGAATCCTCATTATTTTATTGGTGTAAGATGTTATCCTAGCTCAATTCTACGCATTGTTCTCGTAAATAAGAGTGTTTTGGTACCTCTTAGGTCAGTTTAGCAGCGAGGAGCAGCATACAAGCACGTTTAATAAACGTTGTGAGTCGCAGCGGAAGTGCCAGGCTTGTACCAATCTTGAAAGGGAATTTCGCCACCCGCACACACGCACGCCCTCACGCACGCACACGAACACGAACACGCACGCCGCAGGCACTAAGGACGTGTGTTGCGTGTTACGGTCCTTCGTGGTCAGCTCCATAGTTAGTGAGGCTTCGTCTTTCAATCCCTTTCTTCATTTATTTCTCTCGCTTGATGTTTCTGTATTTTTAAAACCACTTCCTCATTGCCCACGTTTTATTTATTTTTTATTTCTTTCTTTCGCTGTTCCTCCCTTTGTTTCTTTCTTTGTCTCTTTCTTTTTTCTTTGCTTTCTTTCCTTCCTTCCTTCCTTCCTTGCTTCCTTCCTTCCTTCCTCCCTTCCTTCCTTCCTTCATTCCTTCCTATCTTCCTTTCTTTTCTCTTCTTTCTTTCTTTCTTTCTTTCTCTCTTTCTTTCGTTCGTTCGTTCGTTCATTCGTTCGTTCGTTTGTTCGTTCGTTCTTGTACCCCCCACACGTGCACCAGCTATGCAACAGCTTCTCCGGGCAGGGCATGGAACTTCTTCCAACGGAACACTGGCCGGAAGTTGTTACTGCACGTTTTTGCGCATTTACCAAAAATGACTCGCAGTGAAAAGGGGAAACAAAGCGAAACCAGTCCGAGGTCAAGCGAAAGTAGAACAACAAGGTAGTATTAACAGTGGTCAGCAACCCTGGGAGACATTGTCTCTTCCCTTTCTGTGTTTTCCTATGGGGCCTACTACTACCAGCGCGTTCGCGGGTCCATTGCCCACGCCGCTTACGGCCGATTCTTCCCGGTGGTTCAGTGCGCGTGAAGCGCGGAGCATCTTCGCGTTACTCAGCAGTTTACGATGGCGTGGCCCCGATCTTCTCCGCGATGGCCGTCATCTCTCCAGAGGATCTGCTGATGCCCGAAAGAGCCGAGAACACAACGCTAACCACACGCCGCAAATGCGTTGCGGCCCGTCTACAACCTTGCTCGTGATGCGGGGACTCATGCGGAAGGAACACTTGCCTTTTTTTCTCTCGAAGCGCGGCTCATGTGAATGAAAAGTTTGCAAACATACGGTGCGCCGGATAGACTGTCAGTAGGTTCGATCGAAGGCGGGTGGCCCGGGGTGGGTAGCTTTTGAAAATTGTGGTATTTGTGCAGGAGTTGATGACGTACCAAGTTTCTCAAGCGAACTTATAATCGCTGACTAGTGTCGCCGTCTGTGTCGCTGTTAGCGTCGCACGCCAAAACTCCCTCTTCACCACCCTCCCCTATTTCCTCACTGCAGCTTGTGGCGGGATCATGCCTTACTCCCAGCCCGGTGCTCCATCCGCCCGGGGAAGGGAAGGGGCGATTAGTTTGCTCCGCGCGCATCCTTTCTCGCCAAGTTAAGGCCACCTGCATCATGGGTAGGCCATACTTGGTCAGGTACACCGGCGAGCACTCAGTCCTGGAGTAACGACAAATTCGTGCCAACAGTTCGACAGGCATTCCCGAGGGATTTGCTGGCAATTTCACAGGGTTTTTGCAAGCTTCGCATGCACCAATGCTCCCGGCCGGGAAGGGTTTTAATTCTTTTTAGTAATTCTGGTATTTAAATGTCAGATTTGGTTCAGTAAATAAGAATAGGTCGACCGGAGAAGTTTATACAAGGCTCCCACATGCGACCATTGGGCATAATGAATGTGGGAGGGTCTTGAGCACGTGCTGTAGAATATCCCAACACCAAGTGGTGCTATTCTAGACAAAACCGGGCATAGCATGCACTGCAGACGAGTTATCCCTCCCTCAGCTGTATCAAAGCTGCCATTAAGCCGACTTAAGGAAAACATCAGTGATGGTGTCCGCAAAACGACGCTCTAATTTCAGGTGCCCTTAATGTGGACGGACCGAGGAGCCGACATGCTGGTTCTGAGGAAAGCTGTCATCATCCACAGTGAAGCCTCATGGTCTGTCCCCCCTTTCTCTGTTTCTTACTACAGCGCTTTCTTGTAAAAAAATATCGGCAGAGAACATCTGGGCGGCACGTTCTCTTGCATAGCAATAACGAGAAAGGTGAATTTGTCATTTTAAACGCGTGCTCTTCTACTAAAGCTCATGTGAAAAATCTGTTCTATTGAATTCGAACCTCCCGAGGTGCATATACTGAAACCAATCTGGAAACGACATCGCTCCGCAAATTAGTTACCGCCTTATGACTGAAGCGCTCTTGGAGCGGCCGTTTTACAGTTATGAAAGACAAAAGTCGTTCGTGAGTGGGTCACAGCAGAAATTTTGATGTGTCTATCAGTCTGCCACCCAAGCCAAGAGAAATGTTTTTGGTTGGTCCGTTGTGACTATACCCATAAGTCGACGATTTATTATGGATTTAGTGAGCGTGTTCCCAAGGATACCCCTACATTTCTCGTTTCTTCCAACTTCTCCCCGCTTCCCATCATGAAGAGTGGTCCTCTTTTTCATACCACTACTACTGGGACTACACTTAGAACTATCATGCGGTGGCCAGAGCAACTAATGAGGTGTGCGGCGGCACCGCCGCTCGTAAAGCCGCTCTTGACTTTGGCCTCCGATGACCCTCATTCCTGTTAACTTCAACGCATTATTTCACCGTAGCCCGCTGTAATTCCCTTAGAGCCACCAAACAACGGGATTTCCTATTCCATGTGCTATCTCCAACAGCTGTACTAGCACAAAGCTGGTTAAACAGTCGCTTGATTTAATCATCATCGGGCAATCACGCAAGTCAGACGTATCGAGCTACATATTAAGAGGAGGGAGATAACTGTCGAGTCACCACCCTCGCTTGTTTAATTGAAATTCTCATTGAAATTTACCTTAGTTTTATTCCAACGAGTCAGTGCTACCATTCAAGGTAAGGTTTATCTCATCTTCAAGGACACTTTAACGGCGATAGTCCTTCTCGGGCTGAGTACACGATGAAATAGTACGGTATGCCTGTTCATCTGTTCGTCTGTCTGTCTGTTCGTTCGTTCGTGTGTCTGTCTGTCTGCCTGTCTGTCTGTTTGTCTCTATGTCTGTACGTCTGTCTCTCTGTCTGCCTGTCCGTCTGTCTGTCCGTCTTTCTCTCTGTCTGTCTATTGGTATTTTAGTGCTCTTATAACAAAAATAGAAGACCACGTAAAAAGATGCACACAGGAAATTAGGAAGGGTTACAAAGGGGATGGGGAAAAAATATTGTGAAAGGGTACAACTGTATATGTACAGTAAGGTTTAAGGAACAGAGGAAGAGATATAGTGGCCGCACCCGCTTGAAAATATCTGAGGTTAAGTGGCAGATATAATCGCGTAACGGGGTGCAAGAAATCATATATTACTGAAAATGAGCGATAAACACGACATAAGACCAATAGGGTGAAATAAAGTAGGCAGTACAAATTATAAAGTGAGTATAAGTTGAAGGAGTGGGAAGCAGTGGAAGTCTAACAAATTTTCGTAAAAAACGAGTTGCAACAACAATCAAGATAGATCAGGTAGGGATATCAGTAACAGAAACAACGTGAAACCACAACCAAGATAGTTCGGGTTGGAACATCAGTAACAGCAAGATTCAATATGATGTAAAGGGGAGGAAAAATACGGGGAAGGGGGGTCGGGGGAAGTAATCAGTTTTTGAGTTTTACAGAAGGGCTACCAGGACACAAGGGACAGCAGGACAGGGGAAGATGAAGATCGGATCACGGCAGAGAACGAAGACGGCAGATCAAGACAGAAGATCAAGAAGATTTAACGTTGAGCATGAAATTTCACCATCGAGGAAGCACTTAAACTGCATTTGTGTTTGCACATCAAGATCACATGTATGAAGACCGACATGTCGACTCATAACCGAGCTTCCACATAATAGTTTAAAAAATATCACTGATTGCCACCCGTCCCCTCCCTTGACTTCGTTTCGCGTGATAGATCTTTCTTCTTTCTTCTTTCTTTCTTCTTTTCCTCTCGTAAAAACACTCTTTGACTTCGGTCCAGTTTGTTTATTTTTAATTGGCGTCACCAGTGATACGTATGTGGTACGGGTTGGGCTTTTATTTTATTTTATAGCCCTTTATTTTGTCTGTCTCTCTGTCCGTCCGTCCGTCCATCCGTTCCATAAATCATACACAAATTTTACGGGTGGCTGTGTGGGTCGCGCACTCACTGGTGGGGCACGAGTTGTCCAGCAGTGACTTAGTCGTGGCTCGCAAGAGGTCACAGATTTGTAACCCGTTACAAAGTGGGGTATCAGTAGCGACGTATTCGTGGGTCCCCCGTAGTTCACGTCACCCACTCCCATGTCAATTGGGACGGGGCCGAACGGAGCCAGAAAGGGTGAGTTAGGGGAAAGCAAGAAAGGCGAATTAGAAAGGTCAAGCTAGAGAGCGACTGAGAGCGAGAGAGAGAGAGAGAGAGAGAGAGAGAGAGAGAGAGAGAGAGAGAGGCAGGGAAGATGGGGTAGGACATATGGGGAAGTAAAGGATGAGTGAAAGTGGATAGAGTGTGCAGAGGTGGAGAGGGGCAATTAGGTGGAGTAAGGGTATGTTGCTACAGTTAATGGACAAATGAATGCAGGACGGAAATGAGCTGATGGGGACGAAGAGGAGAAATATATGAAGTTAACGGTAGTAGGGAGTGGGAAGGAGAGCAAAAACGTGATTTACATGAGAATGGTGGCAAACCAGCTACCGTTACTCAGACGTCATTTCCGGCGATTGAAGGAGATAGGTTAACCAATTTTCTTGAACAAGCCATACAATTCAAGCCCTTAACTTGGTCGACCAGAAAATAAGTGTAACAAAGCAGTGGCAATAACTGATGTTATAGAATTCAAGAAATCGCTGACGTACTTAAGTATATCAAGTTATGCAAGAAAACATGTATATAGAAGGATAGGGTCTTTTCAATGTACTGCACGGTGATTCCACAAATGCCCAAAATATGCTGAATAACTATACACGATTTGGCTAAAACGTAACAGCAATGTTTAAATGACAGCATTTCAACTAGTAGTATTATTATAGTCCTTCCGTCTCAGTGATCAGACAATAGTGGAGCTTCAATCGCCTCATCTGCTTCTCGCGTGGATTCTGCTTCGCAGACTTCAAACACCACAACGGCTGGCATGCAACACTCCTCGTCGAACCCCAGCAAGCCGGCAGCAAGAGCAGCCCACTCACACCTCAAGCTCCGCATGGCAAGTGCTGCTGAATGCTGTACGGTCTTTCTTGGCTCCGTTCACGTCTCGAGTGGTGCATGCCATCTTAACATTACTTGATGTCGTTGCTCCTTTCATACAGCAACGGTATTGAGCACTGGCACCAGAATGAGGCTACAAAATATCCGCAATCAGGCTACCATATTTCAATGGAATGCCTTTGGAATAAATTCACGACTATATAGTCTCCGGCAATTCGTCAACAAGCACCGTTTCCCAATAATTGCAATGTCTGAATCTAACATGCGCGTTCAGGTTCGAATTTCTGGCTATTCGCTCTTAGAATCCGTGACTGGCAGGGGTTGAAGCAGAGTTCTGTTGGCGATTCGCAATGACCTGACATTTGTTGTCACCAGTGTGCCCCGGGGCTTTTCTAATGAGTTTGTGGCGGCAACGGAAAACACAATGACGTGAAATTTACAGCCAGCACAGGTAACATACCACCACGAGCGAACTTTGACGCCAAGCGCCTGCACTCCATATTGGTAAGCAGGCCATCATCGCATGTTCTTACGGGTGACTTCATTGCACATCACCCGGCTTGGGGCAGCAGAAGAACGACACCTCGGAGAAGCCGCTTTCTAAACTCTGCTAGCGATGCCGGATTACACATCCTAAACACGGGCAGCGCCATATTCGTCCGTGGAAAAACATCGGGTGCTTTGGATGTGACAATGATACCTGCCTCCCTGATGACATCCGCGTCGTGGTTTGCTGACGTCGAAAGCTTCGGTAGTGACCATCTGGAAACTTACACAGTAATCAAAGAAATTGGTGGTGGTCCGACAAAACTCACAACGTGCAGCATGAATTCGGAGAAGTTTATGATATCCTGGAGGATGGCAGTGCCACTTTTACCACGCATGTAAAGTTTGCTGGCGCTATCTCTAACGCAAAGGCACCGTATTTCGGAAAAGACGCTGTTTCCTCCCCAAAGAGGTATCAGTGAGTACGAGAGCTTTCGCGCCCTCCGGAAGAGAGCAGAGCGGCGAGCACAGAAGACGACGTCTCCGGATGACATTCGAGCTGCTATACATGCGGAAAATTATGTCTAAAAGCACATCCGCAAGCTTGCTAAACAGCGCTGGACCCACTTCTGCTCTCTTCTAGATCCACGAAAGCCACTAACACGTATTTGTCAAATTTTTCGCACCTTAAGAACCCCGTCAAGTCCGCTTCAACCGTTTTCAACGGTTGCTCTTCAGAAGGGTGTTTGTGAAGTGAGTGTTGCAGAAGAATTTTGCGCGAGGATCGCCACCTTTTTTTTTTGTTTTCGCTCTAATTGCTGCCTTCCAAATCTCTCACATTCACTTCACTGCATTGCAATCATCCCCATCTGGCGTAGCAAGCATTGCCGTTAGCAGAGCTCACCTCTCCAGCTCCCATTAAAAAGTCTCTCTCTCTCTCTCTCTCTCTCTCTCTCTCTCTCTCTCTCTCTCTCTCTCTCTCTCTCTCTCTCTCTCTCTCTCTCTCTCTCTCTCTCTCTCTCTCTCTCTCTCTCTCTCTCTCTCCCCATTGAAGGCGCATTTAAAATCTTGTTGAAAAAAAAGGGCACTATTGTCGGAATTTTGGTGGAGGCGTCGGTGTAAATTCATTGAAACAAAACACAAAACTGCATTGAATAAACCTGCACAACTTGGCTAGCCTAACATACGCACGTTACCACAGCCATTTCGAGATTCTCAGCCCTATATACGTCTGGTGTTAAAAAGCGCCGCAGCTGCAATTTCATTTTCTTCATTTCCCAGCCTGACATCCTTACGGGCCTTGACTTCGGAAAGAATAAAAGGCAGCAACAACACCCGTGCACCCGATCCATCTCCGCTAAGCAGATCCCCCTTCGGGATGGAAGCTGGATGACGGCGTGTTGCCGGATCGCATATACAGACCGGAAGACTACGCCAGTTCTCCCTTCCGAGGCTAGTGACGCACAAAGCGGACTCACTCGGAAGATTCTTCCTTTCTGCGTTTCCGGCAGCGCTTCAGTAGCTCGATGCTGCTTTGTCAACATCAGCGTGCGTGCCCGGGCTCTCAGCCAAACTCGCGCTTAGAGGGGCGCGGTTCCGGCAAACGGCTGCTGTCTCGTTTCCTTCCCCCGTTTGCTCTTCCCGTTACTTATGTGTTTCATTTGGGAGCACTGGCGTAGCCCAGCTTGCCTTCTACTCGAACGCCATGGCGTCCCTTCTGGAAGCGGTGCTGGCTGCTCCGCTGCTGGCCTGTTATCCCCGGACTCTCAAATTACATATGCCTGCTGTGGGTGTTCTCGAAATCTACTTACGACTTCCGGCGATGCTTATTAGGCGTACACCCGGATGAAAATTCAATATGCCCTCCTCCCTCTAAACGGGATGCGCACGAAGAACTTGAGGAAGCAAATTATAAACTCGGGCGTTATCGGGTGAGAATGTGGGAGAGGAGCGTCGTTTGGGTTCCCAGCTTCCACAAGGGCTGCGAAGCAAGTGGTGGACACCCAGTGGTAGAAGATGCTAAGCCCGCACTGCATTCTTATTGACTGAAACTAATTACGTTTTATTTTAGGCGACCTGGTGGATCTGAGATGACAAAATACGTCGTGTGGACCAGCCCACAGCAGTTTTTCGCATTGGTCAAACCGAGTTTTCTTGTGCTTTCCTTGTGTTATGTCGGGCTCCGCTAGCGACGGCGCGATCTTTGAGAACAAAGATATTAATGTGTAGCATTCTTTGCCTAGTGCCCCCGCCCACAGGACCGTATAATGCCCTCCATTTCCACAAAATGCAGTTTTAGATCGTTGCGCACTCAAGTAACTGATATTTGTGGTGGTGGTGGTGGTGGTGGTTGTGTGGAATCAAACGGGGTTAGCTTGGCTGGATATGCCGGCAATTCCTCCGCCCAAGCTCCTCCTAAATAGCTTATGTTAGGGTCCTTTCACCACGAGTACGCCAGTTCCGTCGCCTGAAGAAAACTTAGTAGAACGCACCACACGTCTCTGCGCTGCATCCAATGACCCCTTGGGAAGACGATGTGGTCGAAGGTGTCGTGTGGGGCTGCCAACTTTCGAATTGCTGAGAGCATTGCAGGCCGCTCGACATCATGCTCTGCGAAACACATTACGTAGTGGTGTACATCCCTTAGCACTGCACATGACGAACACAGAGGCGATCGCACGAGGCCCACCTTGAATAGCCATGCTGTGGTCTTCGCTGAGCCCGTTATGATGCGGCACAGCAATGTTACCTCCGATCTCGTAAGTCCCTTTCTGACGCAAGGCTCATGGTAGGGATCTCCCAAGTACTTGTAATGTTCGACGACTGTTCGCCTGAAGTCGTTCCAGTAATCGGCGGAAACCTTAACATTCGGTGCAAATTGCAGCGCATTACGTGCCAACGTGCCATTACGTGCCATTACGTGCGCATTACGTCTCATTGCCCTTGACACCAACATGAGATGGAATCCATTCTGCAGTATATATTTATATACTGCAGAAAAAATTTATTCGTCATGTCTACAACGCATCGTACCGATCCCACACTGCTCAACTATTCCACAATGCCAGAATAATCAGAATAATCAGTATTCACAACTTGTATAAATACCGACTGAGCGCGAAGTTCAAAACAGAGATAAGACACAACCTGACTGCCTTACAAGACCTTGCAAATTTGCCAAAAAAAAAGTTCCACACTACCCAACTAGATATACAGAAAACTGGTTAGTGCATACTGCTCGTCTAAATACCGGTCAACAGCGTTTATCTTACACTTTACCGTCTCTTTTGAACGCCTACTAAGTAGATGGTTTTGGTTTGTTTTCTTGTTCTTACCGGAACCTCCGGCTCATGTATAGTGCCTAAGTTTACTGCCTTCCTGTGATTTCTGGCTATGCCGTGTTTTTTTTGTCACTGGAACTTGTTTTTTTTTTCTTCTTCTCCCAAGGAATGGAGAGGGTTTTTTTTTCTCCAGTGTGTTCAGTTCATTTATAATGCCACGTACATGCACTGTACTGATTTGCAACTGTGAAGCTGCGCTGAACCAAATAAATCAGGGGCTGTGGGCTGGTCGAGCTGCCTGTGACCAGCTTTTTTCTCGCCGCCCTCCTATCTACTATGTATGATGGCAAATAAATGATTTGATTTGATTTGATTTGATTTGAAACCGCACATTAAAACCCTTGCAGCTGAGTTATTGCACAAGCCGTAAGGAACGCTGACAGACCCTTTCGGTGGGGATCCCACGCTGCAAAACTTTAGTGCTACTTTCGAGTCATTCAGAATTACAACTTCCTGCGGCTTATATGACGTACGTTTCCTTTTTTTCTCCATTGAAAGTCTACTTGAGTCACCGTATTAAAGCAGGGTGTTTCTATTCACCTGGGCATGCTGCCGGTACTTTTTTTGGGACGGCTTCTGATAAGCCGAACACCTGATAAGACGAACGATCTATCATGGTTCTTTCGGGTTAGTTTTAAAGGGAGTTCAATGTAACTGCATATATTTACATCATTGGCGAAAATAAACAAAGAAAACCTAAGCAGAAAAAAGTATTCCAACATCTTCCGCTAGTGATAGCCATATTTGGTTGTAAAGAAATCCCACTCTAGACAAGCGGCATAGGAATGCTATGCATTAGTAGACAATTATCAGAATTTCTGCAAATCTTTAACAAACATCTTTGAGAAAGGTCGATCCTTAGTTGAAACGTCAGAATTAATCTTTTGTTTTTCACTGCGATTTTAAGTTGTACACTGGTGCGCGCCGTCACATCAGCGGGGCGCGTATATTTGGCGTGCTTACCTCATCCTGAAACGGTGTAGCGCTTGTAGCGTCGAGCGTGTCTTCTGTAATGTCCGGACCACGGAATTTTCCCCGCCCTACATTTACATATGACATATCTGTTTGTATTGATATACTCATTCTTGCGCGATTCGAGTTATTTTGTTTTGTTTGTTTTTGGCGTAACTCCCGTCCTGCTCTTTAAATATAAACGGAAAACACCCAGACTATTTACCTTAAACGAAATAGATTTTCCCGTTTCTCTTAATCCAGTTTACCATTCCCGGGGAGATGAGCAAACATTTCCGGGAAAATCTTCCCGCGTGCGCAAAGTCAGCGTACAAACACTAGACAAGCGGGCGAGGTGCTAGTTCCTTTAAAAGCAAACAAAACCGACATTACGCTCGGGCATTGGAGAAAAGCACTAACGTGGAAGCTGAGAAATAATATAAGGTGTGAAGATAGTTTTGCTGCAGTTCGTCGGGCTTCTCAGAGCATTAGTGGCGGGGGAGTACCGTTGAAAGCAAAAAATTGCGAGGAAAAGGATGAGTGCACGAAGCTTATACTGGTCCGAGATCCTCGCGCTAATCTTCTTCAGATTGGAAGGACGAACCACGCAGCGTGTTTGGTTTCGGCGAACGCTAGTTTTGTAAGTTTTGAAGGTTTCTGGGGACACTGAAAAGGATTTTGCCTTCACGGAACTGTTAGCTGAGCTGGGAGGCGGAATTGAGGGGCTGGAAATAGGATGTGGGTCTCAAAGGGATTAACTTGGAGAAATACGGGGAATGTCAGGTTTTCATTGACGGCCGGTTATTCGCAAGGTTACATGTATCCCCTGTTTCGACAACAGCTTTACCTACAGAAAAGAAAGCCTGGTTTTCAAGCCGATGTTGTCAAAAAACATGTTGGTGAAGTATTTTTCAGCAGCAGTGCAGGCTCAATTGGATTAGTACAGATGAGGTACCTTCCCCTGTATCAACTTACAATGGCCTTGTCTTTGTAGACAAAATATAGAGAGCACATACAGACATCTGGCCGCTGGAGAAACGCTAGAGAAACGCACTGCTTGCCACAAATGGGACTCCGTTTTCTAAATTGTTGCATAACAATTCGGTTGTGTTTTAACAGGTATTACAAAAGACGAAAGGAGCCACTGTGTCTGATAAATAGCGATTATAAAAGTTTCCTCAGCTTTCTCGCAATTCTCAAACTTACGATGCTACCTAGTTTAAATCGGTATAAATGGGAATCCCTAGGTTCACATGCCGAACTGTTTCAGTGTCTGCACTTCTGTCCCGCGGTGGTGTAGCCCCAAGCTAGCACATCAGGATGGCTAGGTTCCGCTGTCTCACCCTTCGAAAGACGCTCCTCTCCGTTGTCTTTCTCCATATTCACGGCCGGGCTATGGCGGCGGCGGCCGCCGCTCTACACGGCCGTGGCCGACGCTGCTGCTGCTGCGTTCCGGATGCCGCCCCCACAAATTTCAGGTAACGGCTGTCAGAATGACTGGTTTCACTTTTTCTAGAGCAACTTGTGTGAATTCAAGGGACGTCGCATGGGCAATTGTTGTGGGTGTCGTTTAAAGCTTTGCTTTCTAACCACCTTCACAGCATGGATTGGAGCCAGTTGTTTGCTATTGATTTGTACCATAAATTGAAAATGAAAAAAAGGAAAATCGGTTTTGAACATACCTGACAAAGCTGCTTGCAGCATGCTGAATTTTTATGCCCGTTTTCAAGTTTATTTTTTGTGTGTGAAAAGGAAAACGATCAAATACTCAAGCAGCGCAAGTGGCGCGGACTTCATTCTACAAAATGCGCTTTAACAATGTGGTGTTCTGCGCCCACGATGGTGTCGACCTGCTGCACTAGAAGCAGTTGTGCCCCCCAATACGCCAGTTGGAGTCCGACAACCAGGACGTTATCGTCCCGGCATCTGAGCATTTTTCTGCACTTCGTGGCAACAGTCGGCAAGGAGCAGAAAACAGCGGGATATCTACCACGCACGGAGCATGTCATTGCCCCTACGCGGCACATTAGCTTAATGGCTGCGAGCTGCCGTCAACGCACAAGTCGCGAAGCTGCAGCTCCAATTACAGCAACGCCATAACTGAGCGCAGTGCTATTACTCACGATACATTCTATATATGCTCAAAGATATTTGTACATATATCACGTCTACAGCGCTAACCTACCGTTTAGTTTTGAGTGAACCATTCTTAAACCGTGTAGCAATATTTAGAGCATTGTCATTTTAGTTTTGAGCGAACACTTCTAAAACCGTGTAGCGATATTTAGGGCATTGTCATCGTCCTGCAGATATTTTTATGGAACTGCAACTTCAGGTACAAAAAGTGGTTTGTCACGGGAGTGCTCAGAAAGGAACTTATGAACACGATGACCATATCTTTTAAGTGCGAATGCACTTCTTAAGCGACCCTGAATCACGCGTCCACCGCCGTCCGTCCGTCCGCACCACATACCCACTTAGGGCGATTGGCCAAGAAGAGTTCCTAATTTCTTTAGCACATACCCACTTAGGGCGATTGGCCAAGAATCGGGCGTGAGAAGGGCTAATGCACCCGCTTAAAGGAGTACTGACACGAAATTTCAAAGCTGAGATCCGCTCTAGCAATCAAGTACAACGACAACACAAATAGGTGTCTGTGAATAAATGCATCTTTCTTTCTTTGTAGTTGTGTGTGTGTGTGTGATCTCTCTTTCGCGAACATTACCGAACCGCGCAAATTCAACTCCTGCATTCGCACTTTCACATTCTTCCCCTCGGGGAAATGCGGGGAAATTTTTCCTGCACGTACACCCCAAGCACCATCAAACCAACTCCCCTTCAAACATACATGGACATTCCGCCCCAGTACCGCCACGAACGACAACAGTTCCGGCCGCCGCACCTCACCTACGAAGGGCCGAGTGGAGTGCTTTTTCCGGCTACAAACGAACTGCTATTCTCTCGGTACTCTACTGCATGTCATGTACCCCGCCCTCTACACCGCTACCTGTAACTTCTCCCAACCTGGCGTGCACGGTATGGGAATGTAAGCAAACGCCATTGCTTACCCTCAATCCCCACCAAATCTACAAGCCATGGGGTAGGCCAGCTGACCAGCTCCGACCTCTCCGCCCGACGTAACTTGGTAGAGCCTTGGCAGATTGGGGTGACCAGGGCGTCCAGTAGTGGAGGAAGTCCCCAACGGATGACTCCCAACCATTAGCGCTTCAATCCTCCCACGAATCCTGAACGAGCGTTTCGAGTGGCAAAAGCTCTATTCTTCAAGTTGTCTTTACCACACATTCATCACATCCACTTTTTCTTATACATTTCACTAGCAAGCTAGACGCCTTGGCCCAGCTAACCTCGCCTGTCTCATTAAATACAACTCTCTCTCTCTCTCTCTCTCTCTCTCTCTCTCTCTCTCTCTCTCTCTCTCTCTCTCTTTCTCTCGCTCTCTCTCGCTCTCTCTCCCACTCGCACACATACTCTCTGCAATACCGTTCAGGAGTTTCAAGATAGGCCTGTTTTATATATTGTTTCTGACGTGGAAGCAGCAACTTTGAGATTTTGTTAAAAAACGGGTGTTAGGGATCATTTAGCCAGACAGAAAACGTGAAACGTATTAGGTGTCCACACTTCAGCGTGGCTGAATGACATCAGTACAAAACAACATCAGTGTTATCGCCAAAACCTGCCGAAATGCCGAGCCCGTTCTCAGGCAATTTTCTAGGGCGCAATGGCGGTTAATCGTGGTGAAAGTGGGTTGAGTTAGGCGGTATTCATAATTAAAGTTGATGTAACCCTGTTATTGACCTCTGATGGAGCAGTACCTGCCAATTGTTTGCGTACTTTGAGTTTTATACAAGTAAAATATGGCCAGTATTCATTTACGCGAGTTTTTAACGCAAATTAAAGAAAGATGCCTTTGATTGCCGTTCTTCTAGGTATTTTAGTGCTTAGCAGCATTAAAACAGCAGGCCGACGGTATCGAGAGAGAGACTAAACATGTTTATTGTTTCTTATTAAAGAGTCCTTAGGGTGGCCTCCTCATTCCAGAGTTCATTGGCACGGGCCGCGTCTTCTGCCCTCTCCACCAACTTGCGCTGAACTTCGAGGGAAGAGCTGGCCAAGGCGCTCTCCCAAAGCACATAGGTGTGGAAGGGATTGGGCGGGTCAAGTGGGCTTTGTGTACAGCCGCCGACCATGTGAAAAAGTGTTCCAAACTCCCCGCAGAAGCGGCACAAACGGGGATACAGGGTGGGGGCTATGTAGTGGTTTCTGCTAGGGTGGGGGTAAGTATTAGTTTGCAGGGCACGAAGTATTCTATCGTGACCCTTGGGCAGTTGTTTGTGCGGTGGGGCGTACGTTTGTCTTTGTAGCCGATAGTGCGTGGTAATTTCATGAAACGAGACTAGAGGAAGCGGACGCAGATCTTCTTCTTCAGGTGCTCGGCCGGTCAATTCTCGAGCTGTGAGATGGGCAATCTCGTTCCCTGAGAGTCCAATGTGCGCAGGCGCCCAGATTATCTTGGCTGGTCTTCTTAGTGGCTTCTGTTGAAGTATTTTAAGTGCAGTTTTGTGAATTCTCCCGCTGGAAAAGTTGCGACAAGCCTGTTGAGAGTCAGTAATTACGGTCTCAACCTGAGTTTGGGTAAGCGCCAAGGCAATGGCCGCTTCCTCGGCGAGTAGAGGGTTGGCTCGGTCCAGTGATACGCTGGTGCGGTGCTCTTGGCCTATAATAACTGTTGCTACTGAGGGCCGCCTTCCGGGATAGAGGGCCGCGTCCGTGTACGCCACGGCAGGATGGCTTCCATACCGCTTTGAGATAGCACGGGCTCTTGCTTCTCTGCGGTCGGCGTGATGCACTGGGTGCATGTTTCGCGGTAGCACAGGTACTGTAATGTGGCGCCTGATATCATGCGGGATGTCTGTGACTTGGGGTGTTGGGTGTTGAAGCGGAATCGATAGTCCAAGTCTCGAAAGGATGGATCTGCCGGTTTCTGTAGTGCCTAATCTTGCCCTCTGGTGGGATAGATGTGCCTCTGTGAGTTCATCAGCTGTATTGTTGAGTCCGAGACGAAGCAGTTTGTCTGTCGAGGTGCTGACTGGTAGGCTCAGAGCCTGCTTGTAGGCTTTTCGTATAATGGTGTCCAGTTTCTTCAATTCCGTTGTTGAGAGTAGAGCATAGGGTATTGCGTAAGTGATCCGCGAGATGACGAACGCCTGTACGAGTCGGAGTGTATCGGATTCACCCATGCCCCTTGCCTTAGTTGTTATGCGCTTGAGCATGTGTGTGACTTGCTCCGTCATGGTCTTGATCTTGTTGATTGTTATGATACTTTTCTTGCCCGCCTGAAAGGTGACGCCCAGTATCTTGATGCTTTGAGCAGGGGTGATAATGTGTCCATCTATGTGTATGGCGATGGTGGGTGTCCCTGAAGCTTTCTGTTTAGTTGGAGACACGAGCAATAGTTCGCATTTTTGAGGGGCGCAGCTCAGCCCGCATGACCTTGCGTAGCCATTTACTACGTCCGCTGCTTCCTGTAGGCGCTCCTCCATTGCTCCCACTGAACCTGTGGTGGACCAGATGGTAATGTCGTCCGCGTAGAGACCATAATTTATACCCTGAATAGAATTAAGTAGTGCAGGGAGTCCTATGAGAGCAATGTTAAAGAGGGGAGATAGTACAGCCCCCTGAGGAGTTCCACGTCCTCCTATTGGAAAGGGGTCCGTGGTGTGGTCCCCTACTTTGAGTATGGCTTTCCGATCTGTGAGGAAAGACTTGACATACTGGTAGGTCTTGACTCCGCAGTCCAGGGTGTTCAGCTTCGCCAGGATGGCCGTGTGTTTTACATTATCGAAATGTGCACGCGGGTGTGTTTCTACATCCCAAATGAAGTGAGGAATCATTGCGTTCCTAAAATCGCCGGTGTCATTCAGGGGGACCTGGATCATGTCTGCTTGAGCAGATCCACCATGCATGAGATTTTTATTTCGAAACTCTCAAGATAGAAAGGCACTCTGAGCAGTGGAGGAGGATCGCAAGCCCTCTCTACATCTTGCGTCATTAAGGAGAAAATATTTCACATTACAGTCGCAATTTTTGTACCCCTTTTAGCCGGTAATGGGATGAAAGGCCGTTACGCGCTGACCAAACAACACCATATTTATCGCTTACCAAACGTCCCTGTATTGAATCCGCCACTCCTTAATCGCATTGTTTCACGGGAAGCGAAGACCATGGCAGTTTTGTTGAACGGTGAAGGTGCATAAGTAAGCACTCGCGGAAAAAAGGTGACGGCGCAAACAACGTTCTCGTAAAAAAAAATGTATCGCTATATATTCGAAGCTCTGAGAGCCACCCAGATCAGGCTGTCGTGCGCAGCCGTGAAAATAACAGACCGCAGTCAAACCCGCCTATATGGCAGGGCCTATTTTGTGCACCAGTGGCCTAAAATAGGCTGCTGATGTTGCTTCTGCTGACGATGATGATGATGATCATCGTAATCATCGACAGAGGATAATGTGCAGCGTTTTTCTGTGGACCAGAGCACAGGATAATGTTCAGATTTATTCTGTGAGCCGTGCCATGGTATACTTGGTCCTTATTCATCTAAAGCGACCTAAAAGATAACAATCCACACTTATTTACATAAATATTGCGTATACTTGACTTTAGAGAACAGGTTAAAGCAAAAAAAATTACTTGAAAAAAAAAAGCTAGATAACTGCAGGGACTTGAAACCAGGGCGTTAACGTCGAAACCCAAGACCCTACCCCTGGCCACGGAAGCCGAGGAGCGGAGCCTGTTTAGCACTGCTCAAGACTAAACGTAACCCTGTGGTCTGGTCCACAGAATAAAGCTGGACATTATTCCGTAGTCTGGTCCACTGAATAGGCAGTGCGTGCCAAAATTCCTGTAGCAGCGTCGGGGCAACGGCAGCCGGGTGGGGAATACCTGTTCAAGACATTTAAGATAACAATGCTTACACGAGGAAGGCGAAAGGCGAACCGCATTTGACGAACGAAAATGTCTCGCGAACTAACAGTAAGCTTCGAACTTCACTTTCGTGATGCCTGTGGGTGTTTGCATTATGACTTCAGTCATGAGTGAAAAAGTATAAAAGCCCACGGCCTTCTCTCGACGTCACGCGGTATTCTGTAAATAAAATCGGTACAGTATTTCGCGGCACATATCAGCTCTTGTAATGATTTAGGCTGCCGGCGTAGAGCATAAGCAATAGTTCCGCGACCTGCAGCCCCTGGGGTAACCACCTGATTTGATCTTCTCTGCAGTAGAGCATAACACACCGCGCTTTCATCCACGAAATCTGGGAGGAAAAGTAAACAGGCAATCACCTTTCATTTCCTTTTTTTTTTGGCCTAAACTAAACGGGCCTAAACCGGCCTAAACGGGCATAAACGGGCAGCGGCAGTGGCGGTTGGCGTGCTCTGCGGAACTGCGCCTGAATCAACGTGCATTATCTTTGCAGGTTAGTGCAAACTGGTGTTTTCTAACAATTTGCTCAGTGTTAGACTGAATCACCTAACGCCACTGCCTCAATTTCCGGCTGATGTGTTGCCTGTTGACCTGTCGAACTTTGATATTGCAACTTTTTGGTGTCTGCTCCTATATTTCCGAATGGCTTCAAACGCGTGTGTCAGTTGCCGATTTGTTTTTGAAGATGACTAGGAAATTGTGACATGTGCTGAATGCGGGTGTGATTTTCGCGTTGGGAATTGTTGCGGCGTTAGCGAGCGCTCGTTTAAAGCGAAAAGAAGCAACTAAGAAGGCACTGAAATGTGCGCAGTGTAAGCTTGCCGCAATGTCGGATGATACTCCGACAAAGTCCGCAGGCTTGGAAGCCTCACTTGAGGAAATAAACGCGAAGCTATCAAAAATGGATGTGCCTGAGAAAAAGCTAGACGCCCTGATGACGTTGAATGCGACGGGGGAGAAGATAGAAAAGTCGGTGAAAATTTTGTCCGACAAGTATGACGACTTCAGCAAAACGATAGTGAAGCAAGACAAAGAAATCGGTGACTTGCGCCGCAGACTGGAAGTGGTCGAGAAGTCGCACACAGCGTCAACCATTCCAAAACTTCAGCAGGAGATAAACAAACTCGGTCAGTATAGTCGACGCCAGCATATGAAAATACACGACTTGATCCCACGTGTTTGGGAATATCAATTCAATTCAATTCAATTTATTCAATTCAATTTATTCAGCATTCTCAACAAAGAACAACAACAATGCTAGGGTAAGAACAAAAAGCCGCCATGCAGCAGCTTGACAAAGGTCCTTGCCCCTGAGTTTCACAATGGGCCCATTGGCAACGAGCACTGAACACACACAAGAAAGGAAACCAAAAATTTCTAATTAGACAACTAGCAAATAAATATACAGGAATATATAGTTCTACGTAAACAAGGATACCAGGATATACAAGTACAAAAGGAATTTCACATCAATTTCCTCAAACAGAAATTACACAAACTCTAAAAATTGGCAACAAACAAAATTAACGCTTTAACATCACGTAGAACGCAATGTGCAATATATTAGAGTATCGCTAGCCAAATACTGTAGAAAAAATGGTTATAGATTACAAAAATATTTCCTCAATTCTTTAAGCTTGTAATTTGTTATATGTTTATATTCATTAAGAATGTGGGGCAAGTTGTGCTGCAGTGACTGCCATTTATAGTTATTACGAAATTTAGGTATGGACCAGATATCACTATTCCGCGTACACAACGTGCTTGATCTATGCTTAAGGGAGGCTATGGTAGTCAAAAAATGCTTAAGAGAATCGGAACTAAAATAAAATGCACGTAAAATTCGAAACCGGTACATGTGTTCTACTTTGACTAAATTGAGGTCTTTGAAGGCTGTGTCGGTTGAAGTGAGATATTCCAGGTTAGCAATGTGGCGGAGAATTTTCTTTTGAAATATAAAAATTTTGTTAATATTCGTTTAGCTTGTAGTTGCCCAGACCAAACTGCAATACTTAATATGCGACATAAACAAATCATGGTAAATTTGAATCTTCGCCTTCACAGGCAAAAGCCGTGTACAGCGAGATAACACTCCGGTAACTTGAGCGAACTTTTTACAGATAGTTACTACATGTGAATCCCAGTTCAGATGAGAAGTAAAATTAATTCCTAGAATTTTGTGTTCATGGGTAATACAAATTTCATTTCCATCGTATTCAAGGACATGATTAAGTTGTACTGGTTTATTCTTTGCCCAAAATATCATAACTTTTGTTTTATTGGAATTGATTTTTATGCGATTTATTTCTGACCAAATAGAAAGCTTGCGTAATATTTCATTATATTTCATTGCTAAGGTATTAACATCAGGCCCAGAGATTAATATTCTACTATCGTCTGCATAAATTACAAATTTTACGGTGGCATCAATATTCACGATGTCATTAATGTACACATTAAATAGAAGCGGGCCCAATACGCTTCCTTGGGGTACGCCATGTATGACCGGTAAATAAGAAGATTTGTAACTGTTCAACTGAACAAATTGTTTTCTGTTGTTTAGATAGGATTTCATCAACGCGAGAGGTATACCACGAATTCCACTTAATAATACCTTATCAAATAAAATGCAATGGTTCGGATGGTCAAATGCTTTACTGAAGTCTAGAAAGATACCAAGAGTAAAAAGATTGTTTTCAATGTTTTCTAGTACGTGTTCTTTAAGTGTAAGTAAAGCTGTTTGCGTTGATTTTTCTTTTGTGAAACCAAATTGTGCATCTGATAACATATTTTACACATGAAAGAATTTTGATATGCGAGTAAACAATATTTTTTTAGACCCTTAGAAAAGACTGGGATGACCGATATTGCTCGATAATTAGAGGGGTTATTTGGATCACCGCTCTAGAAAAGTATAGTCACCCTGGATTGTTTCATATCATCTGGAAATACGCCTGACTCAATAATCAAATGAAAAATATGAGTCAGAACAGTAGTGATAAGCGGCAAAACGTATTTTACTGGTTTTATTTGTATGCCGTCTGCGTCTAACGCTTTACTATTGTTCAAAGCCATAAATGTTCTGTATTTAATTCGTTGGATCCTGAAATATGCTATCAGCAGGGGTATATTTTCAGTGTTTCTACAGTTGGTCCGGCAGAGACGGGCACACCAACATTCGTGAAATGGTTATTAAAATACGCCGGACAACTCGCAGTTATTGTGAATTATCATTGTGGGGGAAAGGCTTTTCTGTTGGCGTCCTAAGACGTCATTTATCAGCTTCCAAAATCTTCTTGAGAAACTAAACAAGATCGCTTCACAGCTCGAGCTACCAGAACTAAGGGAGGATAACCTGGAAGGCATACATCGTCTACCCATAAAAGAAAATAAAGACCCGGTAATCATCGTCCGATTCTCAACTAGGAAACTGAAGGCCTCGTGGTTTGAGAAGAGGCAGCTGCTAAGACAGAAACTGCCAGGATAGAAATTTTTCGACAACCTGACTGCTACAAACAGGCATCTACTGTGGTTAGAAAAGGCACGGCGAAAGAAAAGAACTACACGGTTGTGTGGGCTTCGCAGGGAACGGTGCTTGTGGAGAAGCACCCTAACGGTCGTATTATCAAAATATGCTGTGAGGACGACCTAAACAAGATCGTGTAGACCAAACCGTATGGTTAACATCGTACGACTAACTCTTACTATGCCAACTTATCATGATGTTATTTCCTTTAATCAACTGGTGAAGACGGAAACTTGGTTCCTCTGAGGGGGTGTGTCTCTGTTCCACATGAATGCCAGAAGCCTAAAAAATAAACATGTTGACGTAGAAACATACTTGTCCAAGATACAGTGTTCGTTTGACTTTCTAGCCTTTACTGAAACTTGGTTCGTGAACAACTCAGACGTGCCTTACTTTTCACATTACAATCATGTTTCTGTACATCGTGCGAATAGACGGGGCGGGGCGGTGGTGCGTCGCTCTACGTTCGGGGGCACTACCGTTTCGAATCGCTTTCCGATTTCACGTGTTCTTGTGACAGTTACGAATTCGTCGCTATCATGCATCGCAATATTGCCATCCTTGCTATCTACCGGCCGCCACATGGTTCACAGTCAGACTGTTTAGATTACTTGGGTTCTTTTCTGGAATTTGTAAACTTAAAAAAGTGGCATGTAGTCATTATCGGGGACTTTAACATTGACGTCTTTTCCAACAATACTACAATGGTTAACCTAGTCGAAGGGATGTTTCTAAGAGGCTGTAATAATCTGATTGAACAGCTTACTAGGGTTACTCTGACTTCAGAGACAGTTATAGACTTATGTTTTACAAACTTTGCGAAGCACCTGACCTGCTCCGGCGTTCTTGCATCAGGAATAAGTTATCACCTTCCAATATTCGCTGTTCTACCTATGTATACCCGCGTACAAAATACCACAGCTACTGTACGAGACATAAGCTGCCAAAACATCCTTAAATTTAAATAGTTGATTGCCTGTGAAAATTGGGATTGTGTTTACGGAGAGCCTAACCCATCAAAATCATACGAAATTTTTATCAGCAAAGTAACGACTGCCTACGATCGGTCGTTTCCTTTAACGCCGTTAGTAAAATCAGAGTCCTTCAATGCTTCTCTGGTCATGAAACTCTCGGCCAAGTTTCGTAAGGGGACAAAAGCTACCGCGAGTGGCGCCACCGCATATCGGAGGGCATCGGGCGGCCGCCGCTGCTCTGTAGTAGCTGGCTGTAGTAGCTGCGTGCCCATTCGCACCACATTTTATCGCCACTCACGAAATGACGAGTCCATTTGAGCGGCCCACGACACGTAAAGCGAAAGCGCACTGCTGATAAAGCGGCGAGCGTCTGTTTTATCTTACTACGCGGTCCGTTTCCTGCCAAACGCGCTCTGACCACGCCCCCGGCTGCCCTCCGATCAACACCAGCGGCGCGGCGCGGCAGCGTACGAAGCTCTCCCATAGCGTGACGGCGAAGTTTCATGACCATAAAGGCATTGAAGGACTCTGGTAAAACACAAAAAGGAAGGAAATAATTGGTTACACATAGCCTTTATAAACGCATAAATGAAAAGGATCAGTTATTCAAACACTTTTTACAAACTCGTGACCCTGAAATCCTACGCCTATTTAAGAAGATTAGGAACAAGCTTTCTTCCGATTTAAAAAAGCCAAAGCAGAGCATTATATGCGCTGGCTGGAAATTTCCGCTCAAGATACGCGCAAAGTATGGAGCATATTCCATGAATTGGTTGGAACAAATATTGCAGCATTACCTTCTGAACTGAGAGTCAATGGAGGGCGCTTATCTGGTATATCCCTCGCCAACGCCTTAAATGAGCATTTTGTGAACTCGGGAGCTCAAAATTCAACACCGCCCACTTCGTTTGAACTTGACTATGAAAAATACATCAGCCATTACGTCACTGACTCGATATTTATGGCTCCAATGTCGGAAGCCGAGATAGCTTCTGTTATCATGTATTTTGACAGTAAGTCCGCGGCTGGTGAAGATGGCATCAAACCTGAGCCCATAAAAGTTGTTTCTTTAGTTATCGCTGGCCCATTAACACACATATGCAATAATATTCTAACATCCGGCACATTTCAGGATAGGATGAAAATTGCGCTGGTTACAGTAATTCACAAAGGGGGTAAAAGCAGCGAACAAAATAACTTCTTACCTATTTCTGTGCTACCATTTTTTTCTAAAATAATAGAAAGGGTCTACACAGCCGCCTACAAAGTTTTCTATCAGCAAAACGCGTTATTTCTGACAAACATTAAGGATTTCAGAAGAACAAGTCAACTGAAACGGCGTTAATAACAGTTAAAGACCAAATTATTAGTGATATCGAAAATCACCTGTACACTGTTGGCATTTTTCTAGATTTTCGGAAAGGCTTCGATTCTATCAAGCACGATATTTTATTACATAAACTTGAAAAGTATGGCATCAAGGGCCCTGCATTAGATCTTATCCGCAGCTATCTCGGCAGCAGATTTCAATTTACGTGTTTACGCGGACACAGCTCCGACATCCGTCTTATTAAATAGGGAGTGCCGCAAAGGTCAATTTTAGGCCCTTTGTTATTTAATTTGTGTATCAACGACTTAATTAATATCCCTTTAACAATTGACATAGTTTTGTATGCTGATGATGCCAATATATTCTTTTCTGGCGGGAACCTTCAACAGCTTAAAATTATCTCTAACAATTATCTCCATGAGCTCAGTAAATGACTTCATATAAACAGACTCGCGCTGAATACAAGCAAAACCAAATTCATGCTGTTTTACCCAAAAAACAAAGCGGTAAGCTATGAAATACGGCTTCAATATTGCTGTACAACACTACAGCACGTCAATAGCCACTCATTCTTAGGCGTAACATTCAACAAACACCTCTCCTGGACAAATCACATCAACAATATTCGTGTAAAGATAGCACAATCGGTCGGCATGCAACGCCGTCTTTATAGTTTTTTACCTGGTTGGTTTAGGGTGCAGGTATATTACCCTATTCTACACTCGCATTTTACATATTGTGCGCTGTTATGGAGTATTGGTAACAAATGTGATATTGATAATCTTTCTGTGTTGCAGCGCCGAGCCATTCGCTTACTGAACCAGTCAAACAAATATACTACTTCGGTGAATCTTATGATGCAATACAATATACCAAATATAAAAGATACCTTTTTGCTCAAACTTGCTGTTTGTTTACAAGCAAGCCTCCTTAATCTACGATGTATTCTTTAATAAATTCTTGAATAGAACTACTGGGTATGCGCTACGTCACAAATATGTTGTTGTAGACAGGCCACGTACAAATTACGGTATGCAGATGATGGATTATTTGGTAATGAAACTTTGCAATGACTACCCTGATGTTATTTCAGTTGTCAAGTGTTGCAGGAATGTTCGCAAATTCAAAAGTGCTGCTCGAATCCTGTTTCGTTCCGCGAGTGAGTTATCATTACAATGATGCAACTTTATATGTTCCAGTACTTTTAAGCGCTATCTTTGTCCTCGTGATTCCTCGTATTGGTTTATGTTGGCTGAGCTGATGTGTGCTCTTACTAAAAATTACTACGGCATCATTGCTATATATTACGTTACCCTACGGGTATTGACGTGAAATGTGTTATTTTTCCTTCATATGACTGAAGACTATTTATATATTGTATGTTGTTTGTGCACTACAGCTGCTTCTATGGCTGCTCAAGAGGGGTGAAGCCTAGTCAGGAGGGTATACCTCCTTTTGCTTTGCCTCGCCGTCATTTCTGTACTCTACTGCCCAAATGGAACTATAAATACAAAAAATACAAACATCTCCCGCCTTTAAGACCCTGTAGGCCCCTCGTACACAACAAACAGTCATTAGGCGCTGGTACAAACTTCTCAAGCTCTTTGAAGACGCCGTTTTGACATGAAAGCACAAGAATTGGGAATCTTTCTATCTTAACGTTTCCCGTAACTTGGGTTAAGGTCTCTGAAGTAAATTTTTTTCTTCGCTATGTCTCGAGTGCCGTCCCACGGCACTCCAGCTCAGCGCTACAGCAAAAAAGAGAAAGGAACGATGCAGAATTAAGAATGAAGGGAGCTCACACTAACAAGACTTGAAGGTAGCGAAGCTGTACGCAACTTTCGCAACCATCACGACGGTTTAAGTCCACGATAGAAGCTGATTTGCTTTTGCTTCGCTGCCGCAACGACCTTTACGCCATTATTGTCGCGATAAGTGTGAGCGTCCTCTATTTTTTTGGAAGTGATAATTATTAGACACCACCTTGAAGGGGCGTACGCTATGACGTGTCTTTCTCGTTCCGAGCAAGTTCTGCCGTGATTGCGGTGAACGCTGGACTTTTTTTTTTCGGCCAATCTTGGCCAATGCCCCATAAGTGGGTAGGCTTGGCTTGCAAACCTGCGCCGGGGATGCTGGGCGGTCGTCGCGAGAAACGCACACAGGAGCGCTTGGCATTTTCTTGGTTTTGTTAACTGCCGAGCGGTCGCCGCGACGCCCACTCACGTGCGTGCGCTCGGCAAATTCTTGGAATTTTTAACCGTGGACACGAAAAATTGCGATTTGCCAAACAGCTCTGGTTTTAATATCTGTTCAGGCATCCAGAGAGGCTTCCCATAATTTCACTAGCGAACCACAACATCTCAATCAGCAAATCAAAATTGCAATTGCCGGGTAAAATTCGTATATCTTTATTGTATTTTTGTTGCATTTTGTTCTCTGGATGTCTTTGCATTTGTAAAGGTGTATTGTTGGTGTGTTTCACCAATGCTACCCCCCCCCGTAATCCCCCACAGGTCCTTTGGGTGCTTAAATAATTTTTGTGCCACACAAAGTAATGGATTACTGCTACCAACTAGCCCGAACCCAAACTCTGCTAAGCTGCACTTACATGAAAAATGAGATTATCACTACAAAAGATACAGCTTTAATGTACAAGTCCGTCCACCACAAGTTTACCCCCGGCTTGCTCTACACCATCCGCGCTGTCGTGGAGGCCAATAAAGGATGTTGAAGTTCTGCGGTCGTGCACCACTTTTTCCACGAATCTCGCTCATGCCTCTGCTGTATACTGTGGCGAAAGCTATCAAATCAGGGCAGTAGAACACAGAGCCAAGCTTGTCCCCCTCTGAAGACGAAGATGGCAAGATTGGGAGAAAGCCCGGGGTCCCTGCTGTCATGGCCACCAATAAAATCCTCTCCGCATCTTTTTTATCCTGCGTGGTTTACCAGTATCCACTGGAGGAGGGCGATTTTATCTCAGAATACGATGTACTTCCGGCTCCGAGAAAAACTTTGTTCCCATACCCGTACGTTATACAGTGTAGCCCACTTATAGCGAACCCGGTTTTAACGAAATAGCGGCTATAACGAACAAATCTTCGTTTCCCGTTACCATTGGTATACATAGATTTTCTGTCCAGATATAGCGAAAAGCGGATATAACGAAGTGATTTCGGTTTCCCGTTGTGTTCGTTATAAACGGGCTCGACTGTAGCATCACCTCGCTAACGTGAAGGGTCGAAAGGATAAGTCCGATCATAATCTTATTCATAAGAGGCAATGGACGTAAGTAGGCTATGGATGATGATGAAGAGGAGGAGGAGGCAGTCGTGGTCATCCTCTAAATCACTGCTATGCGGACAAAAATAGGAACAAAGCGGCATCGGCAGCGCAGGATGGCGAGGCAATTGTCTGTCTAGAGGAAACAAATCATTATCGCGCTTCTCATACCGTTCAGAACACGTAACGACGCCCTAAATAAATCAGCAGCCCTCCGCGACTGCACAGCAGAGAACGGAAGTGGAACATGTAAGTGTACAACCCCAATTTTAAATTGAAAGCACACTCTACACAACTTTTTTTTTTTCTGAGCAGTGAGAATGCTGGCTCGACTCAAAGCAAGGTTTTCTAAAACGCATCCTACGCGAGGTTCAAGAACATAAGAAATTTGCCTTTGCCGCTGTAGAACCTCCCCCCCTCCCTCTCCTCCCCCCCCCCTCGTGCAAGCAGTTATGTACGTATCATTTGCGAGACAAACACCGCACCGTTAAATCTGTTTTATTACGGGAATACCCGCATTATACAGAGCAACGAAAAGTGAGACGCCAATGCTGAAAAGAGGAAGGCTGCGTAAGAGAGAAACTTATAAAAATGAGCAATGGAATGGGCAGATAAAGTGATGCAGGCATTCACGATGCCTCGCCGGAAATGCGCCCCCGGAAACGGCCAGGCTATCTTTTTTATCCCCAACCTCTCCAGGGCTCTCTTCTCTGCTTCCGGTCAGCTCGTAGAGAGACAGCTCTGTTTTTTCTCAATTTCATCAGTTTCTTTGAGGACAGCCTATTGCATACCCTTGGAGACAAGCGCCGAAAAAAAAAGCATTGTGCAACGGACCTTCTTGGAAAGTAATCTTCGTGTATTCCGGCAGATTTGATATTCTGCGCTATTTCCACGCTTCTCTCTTCTTGGGAAGCGTACAGTTCCAGCTTTCACGCCCCGGCAGCTCACAACTGTTTCTTACTGCATTGCCCCTGGGATAAATTTTCCTGGGTCTTTATGCCATCGTGTTTTCCCCAAAGCACGTCCTACTGACTTAATGCACCTTTTCTTTGCTCGCTTCCATCGCAGGCTCTATTTACACCAGCCCTGACCGGAAAGCCCTCATATCCTTGTTTATTTTTCCGGCAGGGATAAGGCATGAGTACTGCCAGAAAAAGCAAACAGCTCTCAGGAAGATGGTCAGAACAATCATGAACCCTAATATTTCCGCGAACCATGTATTGTTACTGCTTTGCTTATCTTGTGAAGCTGTCGCCAGGCTTCATGATGTACTGTCTAGAAGTGAGATATCCGTTTTCTGCTGCCGGCGTCAGGTTGGGGAGAGTTATTTTGTATCTATTTCATTCCGTGCTTAGATCATTTTCACCGAGGTCAGGTCTCGATTCGAGTTCACATGTCTGGGAAGGCCGGTGCTCTAACATTTCTAGCATTAGCACAACCATACAACACGACACTCCAGTAGACGTGTCAACTTCCCACGTACATTTATTTATTAGACCGCTTTTTAGCTGTTTCCTTCTTGTTATTAGTGGGGCTGGAGCAGGGCTGCTTTTAGGTGAACTTTGCTTAGTTCTTGAAGCTTGTGTCTTGGTGTCGTCGTGACGCTGTTTACTATGAACGGACAGTGTAAGATTTGGTGAAAGCTTGTTGCCAATTGTCTTCCTATCTAATGAGAGAAAGGCACTAACTTTAGGGACCACCATAACGTTTGCCCACGAGAGGAGGTACCCCTGAGACACGAGATTTCAACGTACTGATTTAAACGTGGTGATTTGAACGCAGATCTCTGTGCACCATTTTTAATTTTTTGGTTAATTTGGTGAGGCCAGCGTAACCAAGAAGTGAAACTGGAAATCTGCCGTCGAAATTCCCACTGTATATGTCCGCGGATATGCGGCGCCACAACGTCCCCGTTGGCAGGGGAGTTAATGGGGTATGCCTCGACCATCGCGATTACATTCCCGGTTCGCACAGCGAAGACGCTCCTGCTGGCCAGCACCCCGTTTAGACGCCCTTAGTTCTGAAGCCAGAGAACGGGATACACGCATGAGGTAAGGCTTCCCCGCCGCCAGTTCCTTCGTGGTCCCGCAGGTGGGATGCGCGGAGGCGAGCGTTATGTGGTGTAACTTCCCCGAGCGCCCCCCCACCCCCTTCCCCCCTCCGGTCGTTTTCCCGTCTCTAGGGCGTGCTACGCGGAAGCCAGGGTTATCTGGCGTAAGATACAGCGGCGCACCCTGCCAGAAAGCAGCAGCAGCAACACTAGCTCTCTGGAAAACGGGGCGAGAGGCTCAGATAGCTTCGCTTTAAAATTTGTTCGTTCCAACCTACCTACGTCACGTAAATTCACCGCCATCATATTAATCATAATTATCAACGCCTCACAAAAGAGAGAGAGAGAGTAAGAGAGAGAGAGAAAGAGAGAGAGAGAAAGAGAGAGAAATTTGTTCATCAACAAACATTTTTGTGGGGTGGCTTGCCCGTCTGGACATCCATGCGCTGCTTGGCAACTAAGATAGTCTGGTCGACAACACGTGCGCTGAGAAGTCCACTCTCCAAGTTCTCACAGGCCGCTGAAGATGGCGTAAATGTAAGGGTTAGGGTCACAGTCTCAGACTATGTGGTATAGTGTGCGGTAACGAATAGACTGTTGTGTTGGTTGACGCAGCGCTCTGAACTTATCAGTGTACAATGCGACGCCGCACCATACTACGTTCCCGCATGGCATTAGTAATGCGAGCCGGATATCACTTACAGGACTGAAACCTGCAAGTCGGTACACGCTGCCGTGCTCATGCAACACCGAGAATGCGGCTCGGCCGAAGCCCTGTTTCGTATGCACGGCCTTGCTCACTCATCGTCTCTTTCACTCAGCGAGAGTACTTTTGCTTGTGTGTGTTTGACTGTGCTTCGAAGCTGCCAGCCGTTGTTTTCTCTGTGGCATTAGAGACAACAAATAGACTCTTTCTGGCGAGCCCCAGTGCGTCTTCGGGCCCCGCGGAGAACTCTTGAGTGCCCGTTCGAGTTGTTGTGTCTTAAAGGAGCCATGAAGACAAAATACAAGTTGGGTATATTAGAAAGACTGCTTAGTCCCGATACCAATGATACCAATATCATCGCAATCTTCGGACAAATAACGGAGATATTAAAGAAAACGTGTGAAGCAGTCGCGACCCCCTAGCCAATTTCCCGCAACTTTTCTATGACGTCACGGAACCTTGTTTGTGCGATTGGCGGCCGCCTAACTGACCGGTCGCGACGGCACATGACTGGATGTCTGTAATAAGGCCTCCAGTTACATTTGACCGCATCACTTGAATGCTAACGTGCAGTTAACGCACTGAAAATTGTGTTTTATTGTTGGCCCGTATGACGTCATTCTTGCTCATAACACGTCACTGTGGCGCAAAATTTGAAAGTTTTTAAATACTTCTTGCTTTTTTTCGTTAAAAAACATCTTTTGTGGCTGTAATGGAGCTGAGTGAGATACTGAATCCTAGATCTTTCAAATTAAACGAAGTTGTATGTTCTCTTCTTGGCTTCTTTAAAGCACGTCCGTGTGCTGCTCCCTGCACCACCGCTTTTCCCTACACCCCTTGCATTAAACAATTTATGCTTTGCTTTGGCTCTTCATCGTCGGAACAGAGGCAACTCTACTGCAAGCCGCTCGCAAACCACGCTACCTCGACATGACGGAGGGCCGTGCTCGTATGACTTCTTCCTTGTAACAGTGCCTAGATTGCTACAGATGTACACCCCTGGGAGAACTCTTTAGGAATAAATGACTGAATAAAATCCCTATTGAGAACAACAGGTGCTGCTGTTGGGCACCCTTCCGGTGAAGGGCATTCCTAGTCCGGAATCCCCTGGCTGCGGCTGGCTGCGCGGGCAGCCATCCTGAATTCACATTCAGGATGTCAAGCTGGAACGTAGAGTTGTTGCTGGTCCACTGCGCTGTTCCCAGTCCTACGGAGGGGTGGGGATTGGTGGCATGTCCAGTGTTTGCTGGGGCTGCCACACCTCATGGTATAGGGTACCGGTCGCTGGGCAGTAGTTGCAGGTAGCTTGATAGTCTGTTGGATAAATAGCATGAAGAAGTGTGCGGTGCGTATGTGTGTTACTCTGTAGTCGTGTTAGCGTTGTTGCTTCATCCCTTGTGAGTTGGTGGTGTAGGATGGGGAAAATTCGCCGTTTGTGTCAGCAGTCCGCCAAGATATCCGTGTAGCGCAAGAAAGGTTGTGGGTCAGCATGAACAGGTGGTGACTACCCCGTGGTAGAACCGGCCCCGTGTAATCAGCGCGGGCAGTGGCGTGAACTTCCTCATTCCCCACAAGGAATTCCTATCTTGTCGTAGCGCTCTGTCTATATACATTTCGTGAGGGCTCTGTCTTGTTAGAAGAACATAAACTGCCGTTTTATAAATGCGACCTTGTAAATAATTTCTTTAAGCTGTCTGAGGGTCACCGACAATAATGATTGGGTCTTAAGTATTGGTGATGACGTGGGCTATCCCGACATCTTCCACAGAATCAATCGTTGTAGTATTGATTGTGTTATTTATTGTCCCCTACCATACACTACAATGGTGGGTGGGACGGTGCGGATACGGGGGTACGACGTACACATAACAGGTATTTGGGTCGCTTGTGTATCTGGCGGACATGACTCGTGCGCCAGCAATTCTTCTGGCCTTGTTGCAACACAGATGCATGTTTCTTGGTATTGAGGAATCGTATGTGCACCTGCCGCGGTGGCTCAGTGGCTAAGGCGTTGCGCTGCTGAGCACGAAGTCGCGGCTTCGATTCCCGGCCGCGGCGGCCGCTTTTCTGATGGAGGCGAAAAGTAAACAATCGCCCGTGTGTACGATATTGCGGAGCATGTTAAAGAATACCAGGGGGTCGAAATTAATCCGGAGCCATCCACTACAGCGCGCCTCACCGCCTGCGTTGCGTCGGCGCGTTAAACCATAAAAAACTCGTATGTGCTGTTGGATCGTCAATGGTATGCTTTTTTTGCAGCAGCAACGTACTTTGATTTATCCACAAGATCGGCAGAAGCTCTAGCTATAGCCCATGCAACCACCACTCACCACAATCAACCCTATCTTACCATCATCTCGGACTGTCAGGAAGCCTGACGAATGTACCAAGCTGGGCTGGCACCACCCCAGGCCATCCCAATCCTACAGAGATTGCCTGAAGATATAGAAGTATCCATTGTCTGGACTCCTGGTCACTCGGGTCTTGCTGGAAATGAAGCGGCGCACGCTTCCGCCCGAGAACTCCACTCCCGGGCATTCCCACCCTCAACGCAAGCTACCCTGAGGGGCACGGAGAGTGGAGCTACACACCTGGCACCCCTCGAAAACAGCTACAGCTCACTCTTGTCACATTACACCTACACGAGAATAACAAATCCTCCCCCTCACCACACGTTATCTAACTACGAGGCATATATCTACCGCCGACTACAAGCTGACACCTTTTACAACCACACCATCCTCGCATACATATTTCCATCCACATACCTCTACAACTGCCCGCATTGCGACACTCCTCTCACCACCTATCACCTCGTCTACTCCTGCCCACGCAACCCTGAGCCCGTCCCCTCCTCTTCCCCTGAGCAGTGGGAGTCTGCGCCGACCAGCTCGGCACCGGAGCGCCAAAAAGCGCTTGTGCAACGGGCCCTGGAATCAGCAAAGGCTCGCGGCCTCCTGGGTGTAGGAAGCTGACCACCACCCCTCACTCCCGTCCTTTTGCTCAATAAATGTTTACTCCTCCTCCTCCTCCAATTGGCGTGGTCGTTTAACCTAATCGGTAAAGAGAAGCGCGCCCCGTCGCTGTTTTCTTCAAGCGCTCTATCTGAGAGGTGTGGTTCTCTTCCTGTAATTCCTCCCGACTGTTACGTGCAACTAATTGTGATAGTTTTGATGTCGATATCTTCGAGAGCAGCCCGAGTGCCGTCTTATAGCCTTGGCGAATTCTTACATTAATTCTCGTGATTTCATTCGTTCTACGGGTAAAGTACTGTGTTTCATAGGTTATTCTGCTAATAACTACGGCGTGTACTATTTTGAGCATGTCGTATTTTGTGAGGCCATATCGACGATGCGCGACGCGCTGAATAACATGTGTAAGCTGGTTCACAGCCTTTGGAGAGGAGCGATTGTGTAGAGTCCTGGGCAATCTTTGGGGACAAATCTCAGAATTCTCGAGTGCGACACAGTCGGGACGGGTTGCTTAGTTAGGGAAAGGTCCGGGACAGGGACAGTAGACTTATTGTTTCGGGGTACCAGCACTGTGTCAGAAGTACCGATTTCTCCGGGGCGCATTCTAGACCTCATCCTTGAAGATATGTGTGCGTCTTGTCTATAGCGGCTTGAAGTTCTTCTGGTTGTTCACCCATGGATCCTGTCGGGGTCCAAAAGGTGAGATCATCTATGTCATGGCCAACCTTGTCCACCCGCCGACGGTTCGTACTCAACACCGCGCTTCCCGCCGTTACCAATTACACGCCCAACGCCTATCACGTACCCTGTACCCACCCCCCAGTTCCCGTCTAACTCGTGAGGCTGCGTGCCTCATTCGGCAGGTTCAAACCTCTTCACTCCCCTCCCATCACATTCTTCACCGCATCTATCGGCGCCCTGGTCATCCATCCTGTCCCACCTGTTCTTCCTACCCATCCATCCCTCATTCTTATTGGGACTGCATCCCGCCATCACTTGACCCATCCCTCACCTCCATCACCTCCTGGGAGCTCTGGTTGTCTCCCCCACCGACAGTAAACATCCAGGCTGCCCAGGAAGCTCTCTACAAACACGTGCACCGGATCCGCACGGACATTCTGGAGTACTCCGTGGATCCGGTGAATTTAACTTTGAAATTAGGACCTGGACTTAGGTCCTGCGGAAAATAAAGTTTGTTCTCTCTCTCTTTCTGCATAGATGGCATGACGAAGATGGATAATATCTTGCAAAAACGGTGGGAGGTCCTTCGTGGCAAGGTTGATAATAGTGGCACATGACTGAGCCCTGTAGGGTACCACGAGCAATCATCTTGAAAGGGGAAGTACGGAATTGTCCAATTATAATGGTCGCGGTGCGCTGCGCAATGGAAGCTTCAACTTAAGTGTATACTCTGCCCATAATTAGAGGATTAAAATCCATGAAGGATAGCCTGTTGACTGATGTTACCGAAAGCACGTTTGAAGTGCAGAGCACTTTATGGGCTCACCTTGTCGTCGTCGGCCAATGCGACTGCCGGAATCCGGTGGCGCATCAAGATAACGGACCCAGGAAGAGCCTGATGTACCGTCGTCAGGGAGTCACGCTGAGGCTTCGAAAACCACGTGGTTTAAATAGTCATAACAATTCGAACCTCGTGAAGTGCTGGCGCTTGTCATACATCTCCCCGTTTTTTAGCGCAAAGGAAACTGCAGGTACATTTCAGGCAAAATCTGTGTATATAACCGGCAGCCCTCCCGTTCATTTATATATTAAGGCTCGTTTGGTTGGTTTTCACGATAGAAAGCAAAAAAAGCCGCCGCGCAAGAATGAAATGGCGCGTTCTAAATGCCGCAGAAAGGTTCCAGCCGCGCAAGGAAAAAATGGCGCGTTCGAAACGACGCAGAAAGGCTCCAGCCACGCAAGAAAAAAATTACGTGTTCGAAATGACGCAAAACAGTTTGAGCATACGAAATTAAAGTAAGAATAAAAAAACAGAACTCGCGCTGGCGCAGTTTCAGGCAGGGGCGCGCGAGCACTGCGAAGACGGGAAATTTGAAATGCATTGGGTGGCAGCAGTGAGCGGATAACGGCGCTGCAGCCCATTATGGCGAATCACTGTTCTGCACTTCCGACAAATTTCACATTGAGTGGAACGGCTTTAAGTTTATGTCTAGATCAAGAGTGTAACGCTTATGGTTCTTTGGAAGCTGGTCAAAAAGCTCTTTTTAATTTGAATGAGTACTGCCTGATTTAAAGGTATGAACGAAAACCATACATGTTGTCTAGGACGAGAAAGTTTAACGGTACGGTGTAAGGAACGTGCTAGTTTAAAGCGTTGTGATGTGTTTTCCTGTAGTAGATAAATTCGATTCGTTGTGTTTTTGTGGGAAGGGTGATCCGTTTAGCCCGTAAAGGACGTTTCCTAATTTCCTGATTAATCGGCGTTGCGCCGTGCTGCTCCTCCGTAGTTCTGTTTGTGAGAATGCCAGCCAGGACGTAGGCAAGGTCATTGCCCAAGCGAGAGTATTGGGGAGGGGCCCAGAGACTTTTTACAGGTTACAGGACCACAGGGAAGGGATTTGCGCAGGAGGCGCAGGGCTGTTGGAAAAGCTGCAGCAGCCGCGTAGCTTCTGCGTGTTGCTTGGGAGTCTGCGATAACCGCAAGGACGATGGTATATGTTAAAGCTAAGGTGGTGGCGACTCACACTGCTTTGCGGGTGGAGTATCCTAGTTGCGAAAATGGTGAGAGGTTTGGCCCTTGAGTGGACTAGTGCAGCCGCTGATATTGAAGATATGTAGCTTAATCAGTGCGCACTGCTGGGGAACGTTTTGGAATGTAGTTTGTCAAGTGCCTCGACTCTGGGTTCTCCCCCTGCTGCGTGATGCCCTTCATGAGGATACAGTGGTAGGTAACTGGAAAGTAAGGTACAACTGCACCCTGCCCCGCCCAACAGACGAGTCACCCTTTCTCTGCCTATGTTGTAGGATGTGGATGAGAAGGGGGATGAGAAGGCGGAATCATGACCGACGCTTCAAGGTGGACAACAACCTGTCATGGGGAGTGTATGAAGAGGGCCTACGCACACCCAGTTCTATGCGAAGTTCAGCAATCACTTGCCGTTTATATGTGCTTACTAATTTCTTATGAGGTGATAAATGAGTTACCCCTCAATAACAACCAACCTGTAAATTAATCCTCGTATTTCAAGTGTAGCGTTCTAGCTCTACCTTCAATTTCGCTCATGTTGACAACAAAAACGTACACGTCGAATGAACAGCATTCAGGTATTTCGAGAGATCTTTTCTTCAACCTCTTGTGGTATGAACCCTACTTAATCTGGCATGCAGCTCATGCCTACCGACAAAACTATTTTAACAGCGAAGCTACATATGAAATCGCTAGAGTTTGGCGTCCGAAGTTGAAAATACTAAGAAATTGCCGAGCGCACGTGAGCGCTTGCCTCGCGACGGCGGCCCGGCAGTTAAAAAACCAAGAAAATGCCAAGCCCTCATGTGTGTGCATGCCTCGTGGCGACCGCACAGCATCTCCGGCTCACGTTTGTCAAGCCAGGCGTGTCCACTTTTAGGGAGATTGGCCAAGATTGGCTCAAAAAACTCCAGTGTTCACCTGAATCGTGGCAACCCTTCCTCCGAACGAGAAAGACGCGTCATAGGGTGCGCTCTCCAAGGTAACGCCCAATGATTACCACTTCAAATAAGTGACGGAGTTTCACACTTATAGCAGCAATGATGGAGTAAGGTCGTTTCCGCAGGGAAGAAGGGAATCGTCTGCAATTGTGGACTTCAACCATCGTGATGACCGTGAAGGTAGCATTGAGCTCCGCTACCTTCAAGTCTTACACATTAGTCTGAGCTTCCTTCCTTTTGTATTTCGCGAAATGATCTTCGGGAACAAACTAACAGAAAATACTGATAAAGAGCGTGTTCCGTTCTGAGAACTGTGGTCAATGAAAACCAAAAAAAAAAAAAACCAATTGAAGGTAATCTGCGGATTATTCTTTCCCGTGACCTTATCATGTCAACTTTCTTCCATTCCAACATTTGAACTCATCGTCATTCCTTTTGAGCTTCATTACTCGAGTGCATGCGAACAGAAATGCAATCGGCACAGAAAAGAAAAGGCCTTGAAGAACGTTCTGAAACTGTTTGTGGATCTAAGCCACCGTATGCACAATGAACCACGAAGTAAGAATCGTATGTGGCAATGCAGCACCGTCGCAAATGGCGGAGTTAATAGCCCGAACCTGTATAAACGGATTCCATTTAAAGCCCACATCCCGCACAATCTCACCCAAAACTGTCGTTGCTTAAAGTAAGTGACGGGCTTATCAGGAGCCAGCGGAAACCGTTGCAAGTGAAGGAAGATTTACCAGAGTGAAATACGAAAGAAATGACCATAAAATCCGAGAAATCGTAGCAATGAAGTTGTAACGTTTCGGCATTTTCTTTCTTTGGTTATTCTTTGTTCGGAGAACTTTTGCTAACCATGCGTAATATAAAGATAACCTTGGACCGAACACCGTAACTAATGCAGCTTATAGTAACGGGCGCGTCATTGATGGTCGTTTGGTTTCTGAGGACCGACTTTCAGCACAAACTTTAAAATGAGCGGAGGCACCATTTAGCAACATTTATTCATGGATGAAGCGAGCCCGCTCCTAGACCACCAAGGTGCGTGGTGCACTGCCGTTAATAGGGACATCAAGCGGAAAGCGAAGTTACGGTGACGTGAATGCAAACAAACCTATCGCAAAAGCGGTTTATTGTTGATTGATTGATTGATTGATTGATTGATTGATTGATTGATTGATTGATTGATTGATTGATTGATTAATTGTAGGGTTTAACGCGCCGACGCAACGCAGGCGATGAGGCGCGCCGTAGTGGAGGCCTCCGGATTAATTTTGACCACCTGGAGATCTTTAACGTGCGCCGAAATCTCGTACACACGGGCGCTTTTGCTCTTCGCCTCCATCAGAAAAGCGGCCGCCGCAGCCGGGAATCGAACCCGCGACCTCGTGCTCAGCAGCGCGTCGCCTTAGCAACTGAGCCACCGCGGCGGGTAGCGGTTTCTTGGGCACAGGAAGGGGAAAACACCTGTAGATAAATGTTGCCGCATTTTTGCGCCCTACGCAAAACATTTTTCTGCAATTTGTGAGATTTAAAATGGCGAACGCCGACATGGAATAAGATGAGCTCCTTTAGGAGCTTTTATGGATATATCAGAATTGGGCAACTTGGATTGGCTGCGATTAATTAGGCATTTCTCAAAAGCAACAATACTATCAGGACTTGTAGACATAAAATTAATGTACCTGGTAACTCGGTTGGCCTTAAATGCCTTTAAGCAGACACAGTTCAGGTTTAGAACGTTTCTCAATAGGCTGGGATGCTAGGTTTCGTGCTATGCTTTATTTCAATCTCGATTGCTAGTTATATTATTTTGATGTTTTACCTCTAGACGTTCAAAGAATTCTTAGTAAAGGCGAAATTCTACGAAATGTGTAGTCTGTCACTCTAAACAAAGTTTTCTTCGGTGTCTGTTGTTCCCTCAAATTGATGCTCACGATTTGCCTGGCCACCATATATGGTGTCCCTCAAGGAACGTAGCGCAATGTAAGACAAGTCAAGGAGATGCTCGGTGAAGACGTTAGACATTTCTCTAGATGTTCTATAGACGTTAGACATTCCCCTGGAAAGACTACGTACGGAGGCTCATAGCGGTGTTTAACTAAAATTAAAAACAAGGAGTGTTTTTGAAGCACCTTAGGGCCGGGATTCTTATATGTTGTTCATTTATTATTGATGTTTTCGTGCCGTAAGCGTGCGTTCTAGTAACACCTTTTTAATCTGAACTCGTTCAGGTACAGCGGCCGGCTCACAGCAAGCCAGAGATAACATTCACAGTCTTGTAAATTCCACGCATGCACAGACTACGCATATTGAACCTTCATTCTTCTTCACACCTTTGCTTACGCCTGTCTTGTGTACAAGCTCAGAATTCGTGTACATGGTGAGAATTTGCTCCATGAGTCTAAGAAGGACTAATATTGCTCTCCACAAATCAAATGTTGGCAGTTATAAAGCTGACAAATTTATCGCAGCCCCAAAAATGCTCTGCTTCACAGCAGTTTGCCTGCAGTGGGAGTTAATCGTAATATTTGAACTACAGGAAGCATGGAACGACCATTTAATGTTTGTTCTGTGGATTTTTAGTGATAAGAGACGCACTTTAGGAGAAACCCCACATATAATGTACGTTACTGAGTGGCTGCAGCCATGCAAAGTAAGATGATGGGGCCTATAGCGTTAAGAAGTAAGAAAAGAACGGATTGCTAGCATGCAGAAAAGAAAAACACCGTGAAAAAGTAAATGTCCTCTCGTCTTCCCCGTAGGGGTGCGTGTTTATCTTCGACTTAGCCCTTTCAAATCCCGTTGGGCGCCTTTGTGTATACTTCCGGGTTTGAAAAGGGCTTGTCTTGAGCAAACAAGCCTGAGATTTTCGAGCAAGTCGCCAAGCTGTGCCGGAAGGTAAACAACTGCGGGGCCCGAAAACAAATGCAAAAAGTACAGCCTGGTGTCTGGCAAACACGAATACGGCAGTAGGGCTACAAAGCATGCATCAACGCATACAATAAAAAAAAGCATCAGGCAATCCTCGGGCTGGTTCCGTAAGGAAGGTTGGGCGAGTTGGTGGGTGGGGCTTTGAAAAAAAAGGAGGCACCCAATAACCACTTTCAAAGCAGTTGTTGCTTTATTCCTTTTGTAGTGGTTGTTGCATCGCTACTTGCTATTTTTGCTCTTGTCAATCGAAAGTTCCGGGTGCTACAGTCTTCAAGAAAACTGCTGTCTCAAAAATTGCAGCGACTTTCCCAAAACAGCGATGCCAGGGCTCTGAACGAGAAAACCATGCAGCGACTGGCACGCGCTACGAAGGCAAATTTTCTTTACTTTTAAAATAAAAAGTACAGAAAAAAAGATAACCCGTAAGTTTGGCTACACCAAGCCAACACGTTCTTCGAGCCCCATATAACCATGAACACCTTAATTCACTCTTCTTTTTTTTTCGTGGTGGTGGGCCGGAACGTATTTAACTGTCGAAGGAAAGCAGTGCACGTTTACCGCGTAGCTAAGAATTTATTCCCCTCGACTTCAACGACGCATGTAGGCGGAATTGCATTAGAGTCATTATAGAACAGTCGGTAATTATTCACATTCCGATCCCCGAGTGTTCATTACCCTGGAATTTAAAACATGCACTCATCATTATGAGGCCTCATGTTCTTCTTTGCCGGATCACGCTAATTTACCTTTCCTCCCGTTTTTCTCAGTCTCGTGCCAATTACAGTTGTGGCTAATAACCCCATAAATTCCGCACGTGAGCTCCCCATCCGTCTACCACCAATTATACCACGCAGTGCTGGATGGGAACATCTCTCTGGATGTTTATCATCTGTTAAATGGTGATTATACAAGCTCATTTTTTTCAGATTTACATTTGCCCCATTGTATTGTTTTAAACTACCCTGCTACATTTCTCTCTTAGTTTCAACTTTTTTAGTCCTGTGGCTCACTTCGGGGTGAATTTAAATAACAAAAGCCACGGGCACCACCGCAATCGTTCGTGCATACCTCTCAAGTCCGCTTCTCACGACAAGCATGAAACTAAAGACGTCCTCAAACAAACAAGCAAAAAATAACTGTAAAAACATTCGGGCGTTGTTTACAACGAGGCCGCAGATGCAACGAGCGCGGCAACCGGACCAGCTCTCGCTTGCCGCACTGAGGGTCGCCGCCATGCGCACAACGGAGCAAGAGTAGCGCGAACGTATGCTCGCACCAGATGCAGCAGCGGGCAGGCTTCCTTCTGCGCGGGGGCGACGTTGGTGTTTCGAATGCGCGCCTCCGCGCCGTTGCACCCGCCACCGCCACCGCTCTTTGATTACATTTTCCTCGCCGGGGAGCACCGCTACGCCCATACTCCGCTTTTCCTCGCTCCTGTCGGCGCCGAGGGGCATCTCGAGTACAAACACCGGCGACCAGGAGCTTCGTCGCCGGCGTTTTTGCTTCCCATCTCTCCAATGCCCGGAGAGACGTGGTCTCTTAGGTCTACGAGGTGCGCGGGGCTTCTTACGCGCTTTTTTCTGATGCTGGCAGCTTTCTGCGTTGTGTTTTTTTTAAGGCATTGTGTCATGTTTTTGTTCATCATATGTTTAGAAAATGCACTGTTCTCCTGCCCCATTGCAATTCAATCCCCAATTTTTCCACACCCTACTTCTTCAACGTGGCATACTTGCCTAGCCTTGGACCAGCTCTGGGACCAGTTGGCGGTGGTGAACGTGGCCCGGGACATTCTCGACGCTTAACCTTACGTTTGAACGAATTTTTTTTTTTCCTTCTCCTCCTCCGCATATGCTTAGAAGTCACGGTGGGTGACAAAGCGCTCGGAAAGGTCTGCTCATCTTCCCCGTCTCCTTTGTCCTGTTTGGTTGGTCATTGGCAATGTCATCTTCTAAGACCACGGTTCAGAAGGACACACTTGTCTGCGCTATGTTTGCTTGTGAAATGTAGCTGGAATGAAGCTAGACTGGGCAGCCTACCAATCCCGAATTTGGTTAATACGTTTAAGCAAGTTAATTAATATTGTAAGCTAACGCTGCTCAAAAGGTGTGGGCAGTTCATCCACAGTTTCCTCCATACATTCGCACACCGGTTCTCAAATGAAGATCCGCAAATTCCTCAGCGGAAATACCGCCCCCAACCACCGCTGTTTCCTTTTTTTTTTTTTTTTTTTTTTTTTACAAAACTGTCGCCACCGCAAAAAAAGTGGCTTCACCTCATGGCTTGTAACGTGGACTCCCCCCACCCCTGTTACAAGAACGGTAAAGTCGGCTTTCTGTATAACACACAAATTGTGCGGGAACGCCACAAGCAAAAAAATGCGGGTATAGCAATATCGTCATATGGTACTGCAGCTGCAAGGGCCGATTATTTGACAATATGACACGTTTTTGCAAGCCATCACCCTTGCAAGCCCGAAAAGTCTCCGGCAAGCTAATGACGACTACATTACTAGATATCATAGCTATATAACACTATCGATATCACGAAACAGCTTGCATAGCCGGTCCGGCGGCTGCACATAATTCGGAGAAGTAACTGTTAAACAAATTATGGGGCGAAATGCTCTAAACAATTTTCAGCCTGATTATCCGTTTTAGATGAAAAGTTCAACCCTGCCCGGCTTCGCGACCCTGATTAGCTCGAAAATGTGCTAAATTTGCGTCGAAAACAAATATAATTTCGTATAATACGCCCATTTATTGAAAATCCTTACAAAAACTGCCATCGTGACACATTCTCCGAAATCTACGGATCAGTTCGTAAAAGCCGGCATTGTTCAATGCGTTTGACTTCTGGTCTCGGCTTCCTGTCTCTTTTGTCAACATTCTAATTGTTTCATTACTCATTGCATCAATATACAATCAGTGCTCCGTTTTTATATCTTGAGAGGATAAATGTACAGGAATGAGTAAATGAAATGCGAACATGAAAATATGAACGGGAGCTCGCAAAATTGAGAAAACCTGTTCTCGGACGTCAAGTAATGACGAGCTATGTGTATATTTGAAAAGCCACATTTCTCAATTTTGTTGACGTAACAAAGCCACGTCTCAGTTTCACCTGCGTGGAAAGAAACCACCCTATTTGTGCGTTGTGGTTAATATATTCGTGATCGCGTTACATTTGTCGATGACTGTACACCGCAGTTATAAAAGCGGGCTGAAGCATTCTACGCACATTTTCAGCGTCATGTGGCTTACATTGCAGTAACAAAAAGTGTACCCAGGTATTTTCCCAGTTTTGTTGGAAAACAATGGGGTACGCTTTTTCTTACTGCAATGTAAGTCAAATGAGTCTGAAACTGTGGCTCAGTGGCTAAGGCGTTGCGCTGCTGAGCCCAACGGCGCGGGTTCGATTCGCAGCCGCGGAGGCCGCTTTTTAGGTGGAGGCGAAAAGCGAAAATGCCCGTGTGTTCGAGATTTCGGTGCATGATAAAGATCCCCAAACTTAACCCGATCAAAATTAACCCGGAGTCCTCCATCGTGGGTGTAGCGTCGGCGCGTTAAACATCATAATCAATCAATCAGATTTGTGGCAATATTTCACGCAGTTAGCGTAGTCCAGGCGCAACTCTCGCTTTCATTTTTTATCTCATTAGGCGTCAAAAAGGCGCACTTTTGTTTTAAAATGAGCTTCAGTCTTTTTGTATTCAAAACGAAACTAAAACTGACTTTTAGTGGAAGAAGTTCCAGTGAGACCAGAGGATCGTACGTTATGGGAATCATTTTAAATTATCTTAAAACGCGCTAAGTGTTTTTTTTTTCTATAGAAACAATTCCGCCCATTAGATCTTCAATACCTCGAAAAACAATAACAATGCGAAAAAAAATAAACATTGGCATGAGCTCAGTCCTCGTAATCGGCATGGGGAGGAATGAGTGAGATGATCGCTCGAGACAGCTAGTTCAAAGAGGCTCATTAGCAAACTGGTTCAGAAGTTCGTACCTTGCTCTCGATCGACATTGTAAATTGCACATCCTACTACGTCTATCTTTATCCTCTCCCTTCTACCCGTCTCTTCGCCAACGCGCGCTAATTAGTCGTGCACGACTGATCGGTGGGGCACTCATTACGGCGACCGCAGGTCACCTTACCGACCCTGCTGCGAACGAGTCACAATTATCCTCGCTAAATCGTGCTCGAATTCATCATTAAGGAAGACCACTTTCCCTGCGCTTGAAATAATCAATTAACCGAATGCCGTTGAACGAGTGACCCAGACGGGTTTGTGCCGCTGATGAGAGCAGAAATATCGAACTGCCTGCTCTGCCCCGAGCTTCTAATGCGGTGTCATTTGGACACCACCGGCATCCGATATTTTCTTTATTGAACCCTCTCCGCTGAGCCAAGCTAAGCATTGACCCCTGTCCCCCTTTTTGGCTACGGATTTTTTTCAGAAACTGAGTACAAACAACTTAGAGCGCACTTTTATAGCGTAAGCTACACTGACCGAGGTTGAGCAGTTGCGCGTGGACCCTGAAGGGACGTGCTACGCAAGCGCAAGGAGCATTGGATTGAATTGGATTTGGATTGGATTGCATTGCATTGGATTGTATTAGATTGTATTGGATTCCATTGGAAACCCAATCCAATTGGTATACGGGTGTGTAGAGAATTTGTTCTGCACACTCGCCGGTCCGCGCATTCCAGAGGAGTGACGTCATAGCCGCGGCAGACGCACTGGCGCGGGCGCGTGACCAGCTGTGCGCCACCGTTGCGCAGTAGCCAAGTCTGACGCTGCGCCGGAGCCGCTTGATAGCCGTTTCGCGTGGCTCCTGGAGAGCCGTGCTGCGCATAAGCGAGGAGCAGTGACTGGACTGGACTGGAATCGACTGGATTGGATTGGATTGCTGAACCTTAGCTCACGCTAAGTATACCCTGCCATAGCCGAGCTAAGCCGCTGTTCATTTTTTAGTACTTCAGCTGAATCTCGTTATTGTGAACACCGATATAGCAAATCATCGGATATGGCGAACTAAATACGGAGTTTGGTCATGCTTCATTTCAATGACACCTTTTCCTTTTATAACGAAACCGAAACCTCAAGAGCCGCGCGATATCGGCTATAACGAAGAAACATATGGTCCCCTCGAGGCTCCAAAGGCAACAGCTAGCATAATAAGAGAAAATTTAAAAAAAAGTAAGACGAAACAAACATTTATAGTAGCTTAAGGCCCCTTATTGCGTGGACACTGTGAAAAACTTCAGTTAGCTCAGACTGAAAAGCCACCAGGTGAAGGCCACATCCTCCTTCAAGTAAATAGGAAGGCGGGCCTGTTTTGCCGAACGAAATTTGTTTTGTTGAAATTTCGCATTCTCACGTCTCGGTCGGTTTAGCTTGAAATGCCACAAGGAGACAGATAAGGAGAACCTTGTTTATAGTGGGTTCGAAACCTAGAACAGTGCCATTTTAATCTAAGATTGTTGCTCAGACCAGATTGCCGATTTATTAGAGCCGCTTTTTACCTCTACGGTTATAAAGAATATCGGATATAACGAGCTAATTTACTGCCCCCATACTACTTCGTTATAACGATGTGCGACAGTATAACACCGCGCCTCCCTCAACAGGGCACAATAAAAAACGCATCTGATTTTCTGATACAATTCTTTAAATTTATTCCATTCAGAAATAAATATGCAAGAAAAAAGCGTTTCGGTTCATGTCCTTATCTTAAATGTAAAATCTGTCTAGTTTAATACACGGTACAAGCAGCAGGTACCAGGGGAGTTTGCATGGTTTCAATAGGGGCTTGAAGAGTACAAGCTCTCTTGTACTGTGAGGCCCTCCTTAATGTAGAGCTACGGATTATTTAAGACGATTTACGAATACCTAACCAAAGTAAGCGCATCATATACAAACCGATGTCTTTGTTTGTGCTTTATTCTAAAATACAGATCCGTATGTGGGAAACGTGTCCTCGACATGGAGCGTATGAGACCAAGGTCTCCCCAACAGATGCCTTTTTATAACACGAAAACGTTTCATTCCCGAATACACGAAGATTTCGGTGACATCATATTCGTCACGGAAGTGACGCCAGTACAACGGAGCAAGCGGCCTGTAAAGGGTGCATCCCCGCAGCTGGGATCTTCTTGCGGGGAAGCAACCTTTAGTACTAAAGAGTACATTATACTCGGGGTTCTTCGTTCTCGGGTTTTATATTTTAACACGAAAGTGTTTTATGCCGCAATACACCAACATTTCACTGCCGTCCTATCCGTCACAGAAATGACGCCAGAACACCTTTGGCGAAGCGACCCGACAGCAGGACGTCACTCGTCAAGCACATAAACAAGACCTCAGCCGACCCGAACTCATGCGCAGCTGCAGATTTCGCTACACATTTCACTTTCGTGTTTTACTGATTCCTTTGACGAGGAATCAACCACACTTCTGTTTCTGGAAATGCTTGAAACATTATGTTGTTTACCATAGTGCGGTAATCATTCATCAACGTCGCAAAATCAAAGTAAAGGCGCACAGCCCTATCGTCGGGCCTTCTATGAAGTTGGAAAAAACGTCAGTGCTGTGGCTTCTATGTTGCATTCAAGTGCGTTTCTTGTTAAAGGTAGAAGATTTGCCTTTACGCCCACCTACGCCAGTGCAATTTTATTGGGCTTGCCGACCTCACGATGCTGGACAATCTTGGAATTTTTTAGACCCCCACGAAACGAATCCCACCAAAGCACCCTTTAAAAGGGGCGCAGCGTCTCGCCGCATTGGGAAAGTTTCATTTTTTTAAAGCCCGGGAGGCGACAGAGCGCTTTAACGACCGTGCCGCAAGTCGTAAACGCCAGGGACAAAGCGCCAGTGCTTGCATACCAGACACAGCTTTTGGGAGTTTCAGTAGTTCCTATTGAGACAGGATGCACAGCATCCTGTCGTAAGGGCAAACATGGCAGCATCCTGTCGTGTTTTTTTTTCGTTTTGTACGCCTTGTGCTAATGCCTTACGGACGCGGCCATTTTTCTTTCAGATCATCTTAGTCGTTGTATCCGGACCGGTGTCGCTATTTAGACGAGGAATAATAGGAGAATCGCGTTGCACCTTCGGGGCTCAATGGCATACCTTTATAGAGGCCGTCGCGATGGATGATGGCCTCTTAAATAACCCACTTTTATTGCCTTTGACTGCAGTGCAATTTGGTGGACTGGAGTCCCTCGACAAACGACCCAATTTCCAATTATTCGGAGTCGCACGCCGATTGGCGTTGCGGAACAGGGCCAAGCAGCGAGCAAGTTGATCTTGAAGACTCGAATAAACTTCATGATTGTATAGAATTGTATACTACACAAACTAAGTAAGTATATAAGATGCTGGCCTGCTTAATGGCACGTTCTTTTTAAAAAAGAAGCTGACTCATGTGATTAGCTATGTGTTGTACCGTTGAAAATTGCTTTTCATTGATAAGTGTCACTGCTGTTTTCTCGCTTTCACCCACGCCGAGGTATGCTCCAGAAATTAGTGATGTTTTCGCAGTGGCCTCGTATACAATCCTGCTCAACGTTCCGCTCCTAGCGTTAGGAAGTAGCGGACAGGGATTGTCCTTCAGTTAGTCAGGGCTGGGTAATGATGCCTCCAGTCGTCCACACGTGCGGACAAATTTGTCTCTTATGTGCACCCTGTTTTACGAAAACAAAAGGAGCTGATTAGGACTATTACCTGTTTGGGTTGCATTGTACAGGCTAAGAGCGCGTGCGTGAAACCATCAAGTAATTTAACTGTCGTGTAACATAGCAGCGAAAAGTGTTGCATTCGCGGGGAAGGCACGCGTCAAGATTTCCCGTAACTTTCGAATGAAAGTAACGCGTTATCGTTACCGCAATGAAAAAAAAATCATCGCCACCTTTCACTTCGTGAATGGGAGTTTCACGCAACCGCGTGGAAAGTTTTATATATGGTTTGCTTGTACATTCGGCGGCACTAACCCCAGAATATCGCGCGAAAGCAGCACACGATCTTGCTCATGAATCGTTGTCCAATACAGCCCTGGGAATGGGCGCCACCTACGGGTATGTAATAATTTCGTAGGCTTCAAAGCACGCGCGCACGATTCGGTGTGCGGGTAAGGATTTTGGGGGTCAACCATTCTCAGGCTCCTACTTTGCGTATTTATTTATTTATTTATTTATTTATTTATTTATTTATTTATTTATTTATTTATTTATTTATTTATTTATTTATTTATTTATTTATTTATTTATTTATTTATTTATTTATTTATTTATTTATTTATTTATTTATTTATTTATTTATTATTTTTTTTATTTATTAACTGATGTAGCTCATCAGCTGTTTAACGAAGCATTTTGCAATGCGCCTCTGCGGGTGTCTGCCATTGTCGGATAGTTCGATTCCAGTAGCGGACTTTAAGATTGGGGCATGCCGGGAAAATTGTCATCCTTCTGCCTATGTGTCTTTTTTGTGTTTCCTCTCCGTTATCATGACTAAGGGCCTTTACCAATCCCCCTCTGCTTATGCTTAACGTCTGGCAGCCTTAAGTTAAAACAGCTGGTTGCGCTTAACGACCTGCCAAGCAAATTCCCACGCACTGTAAGTCGAGCTGCGGATACCATTACACAACGTCATGCATCAAAACGTTGCGCAAGGCCTAACGTAATGCCCGCGCATAGACCACATTCACGCGATAAATCAGGTGATAGAGAGATGCGCGGAGTATACTCAACCGCTATATGTTGCCTTCACCGATTATGAGAAAGCATTTGACTCAGTCGAAACCTCAGCAGTCATGTAGGCATAGCGGAATCATGGTGTAGACGAGCATTACGTAAGAATACCACAGGATATTTACAATGGGTCCACAGCTACCATCATCCTCCATAAGGAGAGCAGTAAAATACCTATAAGGAAGGGTGTCAGACAAGGAGACACAATCTCTCCAATGTTATTCACAGCATGTCCACAGAAGTATTCAGAACGTTGGATTGGGAGCAGGTGGGAGTAAGGGTTAATGGAGAATACCTCAGTAACTTCAGATTTGCTGATGACATTGCCTTGCTAAGTAACTCGGGCGACGAATTGCAAAGCATGCTTTCCGCACTGGACGAACAGAGTAGAACCGTGGGCCTGAAAATTAATATGCAGAAAACTAAAGTAATGATCAATAACCTCGGGAAAGCACAGCGTTTTGAGATGGGTGGGGAGGCGGTGGAAGGTTAAAGCAAATATATCTACTTAGGTGAAGTAGGGACCCCGGACCCCAACCAAGAGGCCGAAATATATAGAAGGGTAACAACGGGGTTGAGTGCATTCAGCAGGCATTCTCAGATAAGGAATGGCCGCTTATCATTATCCCTGAAGAAGAAAGTGTATGACAGCTGCACCTTACCACTACTCACCTGCAGCGCAGAAACTTGAAGGCCCAGTAAAAAGAGTTCAACTTCAATTGACGACGACTCAGCGAACAATGGAACGAAAAGTATAGGTGTAACATTAAGGGACAAGAAGAGAGCGGAGTGGGTCAGGGAACAAATGCGTGTTAAGGACATACTAGTAGAAATTAAGAAGAATAATAAATGGACGTGGGCAGGGCATGTAAGGCGAAGACAAGATAACCGTCGGTCATAGAGTGTAACAGAATGTATTCCTAGAGAAGGCAAGCGTAGCAGGGGCGGAAGAAAGTTAGGTGGGCAGTTGAGATCAAGAAGTTTGCGTTTCTAAATTGGTCGCACTTATCACAGGACCAGTATCAATGGGGATCTCTGGGAGAGGCTTTTGTTCTTCAGTGGAGGTAGATAGGCTGATGATGATGACTTTCTGACTAAAAGCAAAACCAATGAACATGGTCAAGCACCCTGTCAACGTCATGTGCACTCATATCATGTGCACTCAGTAAAAACATTGTCTGACAGATGACAGGTGCAAATTGCTTTCATCTGGAAGCTGTCCCGCTTCGAGGCGTAACAAGGTGTGCGTAGTGTTGTCCTGGTAAGTGCCCTCCAGTATACCATACGGCCAACTGACGGCTCTGTGGAGAGCTATCCGATCCCTATAATAGAAGCAGGCGTTGAGAACAGGCCGTATAATGTACGACGCCAACGTCCAAGGCTGTCACCGTCGCATGTAAACGTATATGCTCTCTTCCTTCAGGAAATGCGCAGCCATCGATGACCCGAGCGCGAGTAGCGGGAGAATGATGTTCCCTGCCGACCCAGAGCATGCACACGTACCATATTTCGTTCCGGGATAGCGATTGCTATGAGGTAATGGGAGCTGCCAACGACACAATTATTATGCCGCCATAGACTCGCTTCCGTGGCTTACCCCTCCTTTTCAATTTGACTCGTGCGTATATTTGCGTCGAAGGCAGCGTCGTAATTATCACAAACCCGAGGATAGGGTTGAAGCAGAAAAGTTGCACTCGTCTTACGTTAATTTATAACTTAACGTTTATATTACCGGCGACCGTGCAAAAACAACCTCCGTCATACTTCAACAAATTGAATTGACTTTTGGTAACGTCTCAAAACTTGCGAAAAGGAACAACGCCAAGACTGACAAGAACACTCGCGAACAATCTCTAGGACATACCTAGCTACACATACTTGTGCACATACGTATGCAGGCGTATAAGACCCAAAATATGTAGCTGGGATAATAACAATGAGAGAGCACTACACTCGTTTTTATGCCCATATAAACGAGTGTAGGGCTGTCTCACTTTTATTATCCAAACTACTCTCTCAGTATGAACCCGCTTATTTAAAATCTTTTCTCAACATGACGCTGTGTATTCTCTATTAAGATTGTGTGTTATGTGTACCCTAAGATGCAAGAACGTATATTCGAGCTGGAGCATTGATTTAAACCTCAAGAGCGCTTAACAATTTATTTGTTAGAAACAACACGTGCAGGTGTCTTGTTTTGCGTAACATTTCAGCACCAGCTTTGGTGCCTGGTGCTAGCGATGTCATACACCTCAGAAAGGTGCAGGGTATCCCGCTCCTACCGAAGTTATTTTAAACGTTCCAACAGCTTTTTTTTGCAATTCAGAATCTATTGAATTTCAAAACTAACGCACAATAAGAAAACGTGCAAAGAGAGAGATCAAGTATTACATATAGTGGGCTAGAATATAAGAGATTTATAGGTTTTTATAATGCGTTTTACTAGAAAATAGGCATGACGATGAAAGAAATAAACAGAGAGAGAGAGCTTTGTGATGAGGTCTTTGAAGGTCAACCTTGCTACCGGCAGGTACTTCTTGCGCTAGGAGGGAACGACACGTAGCTATACGATGACTACGCATGATAGGGGGACAGCAGCCAGATAAAAACGAAACAGTGTTGAAAGTCAAATTCAGGAAAATACTAGTGTGAACAGAAATTCCAGTCTGAAATCCCTGGAAGAAAAAAAATGAAACCAAATAGAAAGAAAGCAGTGTGGAGAGAGGGGGGAAGGCCAAAGCAATAAAAGCAAGGCTGTACCTATGATGATACAACGACTGTACCGGGGGGATTAAAAGAAATGCGAACAACGGAGCGCACAGCCTCCGACGCATGCCGCTCCATCTGGCTGCAAAGTCAGTAAACTGCGCGCATGCGTGGTTCTTTCAGAGCGTTTGAGACTGTGGCCTACTGTCAGGGGAAATGCTTGATAAAGAAGCAGCGCCGGCCGTTTATTTTGAGGCGTCTTTTCACGCTTCGTCGCCACCGAACAGGATGTTCGTTGAAGGGCATCATGCTCGCTGCAACCAGCCTGCTGCGCGCTTGGCTCCCGAATGTCGTAGATAACAGGATTCTCAGTGGCGACAGACCATAAAAATACTCCTCAAAATAAATGACCAGCGTCGCTTCTTCATCAAGTATTTCTCCTAACAGTAGGCCCCACTCTCAAACGCTGTAAATGAACTACGCATGCGCGCAGTTTACTGAAAGAGCAGCCAGACGCTGCGGCATGCGTCGGAGGCTGTGCGCTCCGTGGTTCGCATTTCTTTTAATCCCCCCTGTATGTTTAAAGTCACTTAACCCTTATGCACCTTTTACGGGCTAAATAAGTTCAATACTAGAGTAGAATCCTGTAGAAAAGTAACAAAGTTCCCCGCCCCCCGCCCCACTAATTATTGACTAGATGTCCCTGTTGGTTCAGGGTCCAAAGGTGTGGTGCAGTTGAAACATTCCCCCACGCCGACCACGAAACAGAAATTATAGCTGCTGTTCCTCACGCTGCGGTGAATAGAGGGCAGACACAAAACAAACGTTCCATGCATTCACGCGCACAGAACACGTCCGAAACAGCGGCGAATGCTGCCACCCAACCTAAATATAAAGCTGCGGGTATTTGTTTTTTTTTTTGCGAGAGTTTGCCTTACGGCATAACAGTTATATGTACAATATCACATTTGTTACACGCAGAAACGCCGGCGGAGACCGGTACTTATGGCCCCATATCCACCGCTGTAGATCAGGCGGTCTCCCAGGATGGAGCCCTGTGCCTCGGAGGTGTTGCAGGCGAGGGGTTTGAAGGACAGGGCAGGTCCATAGAAGGTGGCTCGTGTCGGCTTCGGGCGCAGGGACCGTGCAAAAGGGACTGGTGTCCGCAAACGATGCGTGATAGCGGGCAGGCCAAGCGGGGGTCACTGCTGGGGAAAAGGCCACCCGAACTCGAAGAATCCGCAGCAGTACCTCCCCCCAGCGAGCGAGCCCACTGGGGAGGTCATTTCCACGCGGTGGAAGCAAAGCACGCGTGGCGCAGCGGAGGTTCTCCTTTTCCACCAGCAGTTCTTCTAGGGTGGACACCAGAAGAAGTTGTAGCGGCCTTGGAAGGTCTGTACGGTGACAGGCGCGATCCGCCGCTGGCTTGACCCATGCAGCCGGAGCAGCGCCATTCGTCGAGACCACGCGGAATGAAGATTGACAGTCAGTAGCAGGCGTATGCGCGGCTATATTGCGAGATAATCAATGCATTAATGCTTTCTAGAAGTGGAAACTATTCTTGGCATACAGAGGAATTTTTGTGAGTGCTCTACTTAGCTGTGACGCCCTGAACTTGTGCAGACAAACGCTCCGCCGAAGCATTTATCCTATCGACATGGGTAGAGACAGAGATAAGCATCTATAGGAGAGGTTAGCTCCAACGAGAAGAGAGTGGCTACAGCAAACTTTGAAGTAGGTTAATTTACTCTCTTGGGTATTTGGGTTAAGTTATTTGTTTCCTGCGTTTGGGGCTAGTAGCCAGAGCCCCTCCTAATATTCGGGGCGAAGGGGACCTTCTGTTTAAATCACCGGCCGTGAATTGAACGTCTACGACGTGTCGAAAGGCGTCGATGGTTCAGTCCACCCAGCGGGCATGTTTTTTAGTAGGCTACAGGTTTGGGCGATTTGATCATCCATGCAGTATTTCACTTGCGCAAAAAAGAGACAAAGAGTGAAGCGAGACGACAGGACACAGACCGCACTTTGAACAAACTTTATTAACAAGAAAACACACATTTATACCGCCTGCTCTCTCTCTCTTACGCACACATAGAAAAAACAAGGAAAGGTCACTTCTCGCTCTTAGCATTACCGCACTCTTAGGGCACGTGCCACTGAGATAGCGATTTCAATATATATACAAACCCGAAATACTAACCAGATATACAAACCCGAAATGGCCGTGAGTACACATACGTTCAACTATCACATATTCAACTATACGCAATACAACACAAACACCAGATGCGAGTTACCACACTTGTCCAAGAGGACGTGCAAGCATGTAGTAGCTTTCGCATATCTTCGTCGCTCAAAAGCATGCATTTAGGGCAAGGAAGGCTTTTAGCCTCCACAGAAACAGGGGTGTCCCAAGTAACCGCTACGCCCAGCTTTCCACTGCTCTTTGTCGCACAAAAGGCATAAAGGTTCATTGAAGTAGTGCATGACGCATGTTATCAGTACGACATCCGCCTGTGTTTCAGGTGTATCCAGTGAGTCGAACATTGCGTTGGCGACGTCATGGCGAAGGTGATATAATTACACGTAATTACCAGTGACTGAGATGAGACCTACAGGGACCAATCTTCAGCGCATTAGTGATATGCGACCTTCATTTTCTAGGCAAGTTTTCAGACTAACTTGTGCTCCAGTCGTCCCAAATAACTGTACACGTGACCCCGAGTACAAGCAGGATCCTACATGTAGACTTCGAATAATGTGTCAGAAGGTTGGTCGGGTAGCAAATTTCGTCGAATTACAATGTTTCCGGGAATCGTCCGTACTCTTAGTGCCCACTTTTACAGTAGTAATTCAGATGACAAGTGTGGCTTATTAAAAGATTGTCATCGTACCCCGCTATTGGATTGAGGTCAGGAAGAGCCCCTTGTGTGTTTGCAAAGCTTACCCATTAAGTAGAAAAATTGGGGCAGCAATATATTTTAATGTGAAGTATACATATAACGCAAAGCTCTGCAGCCTTTGATGATGTAGGGTGTGAACGATCAACCACGTAATCTATTTTGAGGGTGGGTAGGTTGCAACCTGACAAATTCATAAATATAGGCGCGTAATCAGCATGATTGTCATGTATATAACTAAGCGTTATCTGCATTGCTACCGGTGTAGATATAGATTGGTTTTTATGCGCCCCAGGGATTTTGTGGCGGATGTCAGTGGTAGAAGCAGTCCATGAATTCAACCAAGGCTTTGATGTCTTTCAGGCACCAGGGGCAAGGCCGCCATGTCCCCAAATTCGACCTCATAAACACGGCACGCAGAACGCTGTCGTAGGCGGGAAACCATAGGATTCGACTCATTCAAGTAATGGTGGCACGCCTCTTTCACTCGCAAGGCACTCTTTAATGACTCATTTAAAGGGTAGCAGTCTTTGCTGAGTACACCCGCAGCCATGACCGCGTAATGCAATGCACCCACAACAGAAATGCATGTTTAGCGGAAGTAACACTTTAATCGTTATAATGGCGCAAAGGGAAATAGTTGGACGAACAGAATTTTGAAAAACCAAAAAAAATAAGTCAAATAGAAAAACGGAAATTTTCATGAGAATGATCCAACAAAATGGAAAATATGCATCTTATACATCTCGCCCAAAACCGAAGAATGAGAAAGTGTGCAAGACAACGTTCAAAATAAGAAGGAAAAATAGCTACAACTACAATGAAAAAACTGTGTAACGCCCTGCATTTCCACAAAAAAATGCAGATTTGGCGGAAGTAACATTTTCAACCGTTATGGCAGCGTAAGTGGACGTAATTTATCGAACAAAACTTTTAAAAACCAAAAAATAAGCAATAGAAAAAATAAAATGCTCAGAAAAATGATCTGACAAAGTAACAAATAGGCGTCTTATACACATCCCAAAACGGAAAAATAAGCAGAAAAAGACCGCCAAAAAGGCGGTTAAGCTGGTACTGTCTCCTTTTTGACGACAGGCCCCTGACGTTGATTGTTGCCACCTTAAGTGCTGAAAGGAGATTCGTTGCCATTCACATTAATGAGCGTGTGGACAGGATGGTGGTTTCATTAATGCCAGGAAGAGGAGCGAACCGCTGTAGTCAGCCAAATGCGCCGTCGAAATTACATAGAAGCTGTCATGTGCCCCATACCAATTTATGGCACCTGTTCCGACCTCGACAAAAGCAAGCACAAACGTTTCCTTGTTTCTTTAGCGTTTTTACGCTTCTTTCATAGATGGCGGCACCATACCACACTACAAGCGCTTTTTAGACTCTTGTTGCGCCTGGTAGATGGCCGCACCGCTGCAACAAACATCCCCCTCGCGAGGGGCACGATCAAATGCAGAGCATTTCCGGGGGCGCACGACGTTAAGTAGTTTGCGTTACGTTAATGTTGTTGCACTTGTGGCAACTGCTGACGAGAGAGCGCTCGTCAGCAGTAATTTGAATGAGTCAACGATATAAGGCGCGTTCGTAGCGTCCCATTTTGTGTCGGCTTTGTGGCGCAGTGGGTAGAGCACCATGTACATTGCGTTCCGCCCGCAGGGTCGAGGGATCGAAACCTGGCGCCGGATAGTATTTTCTTTTATATAGTGTAGGGGGAGGGGTGCGGACAACGACGGTGCGGACTACGACGGGACAACGCGGGTGACATCGTGAGTTACTGAAATGCTCTGCATTTAATAAAGTTCAAAATACGAGAGAAAAGCAGCGAATGGCGGACAGTGTAACGTCCTGCAATTCCACAGAAATGCAGATTTGGCGGAAGTAACATTTTGAATCGTTCTAAGAGCATAAAAGGAGGTAATGCATCGAACCAAATTTTGGAAAAACAAAAATAGGAAAAAAGATGAAGCAAGATCTCCACAAGAATGGTTTGAGAAAAAAAAATACATCTTATGCATCTCCCCCAAAATCGCAGAATAAGACAGACATTCATCAAAACACCGTTGGTAATACGAATAAGAAATATCTAAAATGAACCAACGCTCCACAACGCCTTGTATTTTCGCAAGAAAAAAAAACATAATTAGCTAAGTACGGGCACTTAAACGCAATAATGGTATAAATTTACATCATTGGAGAAAAGAAACAAAGAGCAACCTTAAAAGAATAAAATATTCTAACGTTTCTCGCGACTGATTGCCATATTTGGCTGTAAAGAACTCGCACTCTAGGCAACCGTCGTAAGTATGCTACGGATTTGTGAACAATTCTGTGAATTTTGGGGGGATTTTTTGCTTGCGTGTGGACCCCATTCCGAAACGTCGGAGGGGTCTAAATTTTTATTGTATCACAGAGCGATCACGTTCTTGTGTTGCCTGAAACCCCAGCGGGCATACGCGACTCCAACCTGGCTGATTTCCCGCCATTTGGTTTTGTCAGCAGCTTTCACTTATTGACCATTCTCAAATACACAGCTTCATTTTAAAGGCAAGCACAAACCGGGACACCGCTCCCGTATCCGCCCTGTAAACACCCTGTATGTGGCAGTGGCTTTCATTACTGGTTCCGTAACAACTCCAGCCAACAGGGCCGCGACCGTCTATGCTGACATTTTGGTTAGCTAGCGCTGAATGAAGTGACTTCGAACGCCGTCGGTGTCGCTCACCCGCAAGCCCCAGCTTCCAATGTGTAAAGGCTGTATCACGGCGTCAAGCATCTGCTACTGGAACTGCTCCTCTCGAGTGATTTCCGTGAAGGCTACGCTTCTTTTGCAGCGACTGCAGTGACACCTCGCCTAGTTTTCAAAGTCAGAAGATGGTCACAATCCTGGTCTGTGAACTCGGCGGAGCAGCGGTACCATTGTGCGTATTGTAAACGCGTCAGAGTCACCATCCTTCAAAGGGAACGCAAGACAAAAACGTGCTCGGGTTGCACACCCCGTTGTGCAAGTCTGCTTTCTGCACCGATACTTTGCCGAAGTCGGGAGGTTCTCTGTTATATCTTAGGTACGCGTCCCGCTTTTTTCATACGCCGTAGCACGTTTCCTTGACCGTACTCTGAGAAACTGAAAATTGATTGCTTTGTAGCAGCGCACCAGAGCACCCAATCACTTCAGCAAAATGGAGCGAATTCAGTGAGTGACAATCCCAAGTATAGTATTCGACTCCCAAGACCCATCCGGATTCTGCCATTGCGTAATGCAGATTACCATGCGCTCATTGCGCAACGCCTCAAAGACGAATGGTATTTTTCAAGGTGCCATTGTATGTTTGGCCTCCTCCATGCAGCAAAACGACACCGAAGCGCAACATCTTCCCACCGGCAATCTAGCACTCGGGGTTTCCTAATGTCACTGTGACATCAGGCACGCCGCCTTTCGTCTGGTTTCTTTGTTCGCTGCGCATCCGTACGCTATGCTCCGCTCTTACTTTTTTTCTCCCAACTGCATCTATTCGCCTCTGCATCCCCTATCGATGAAGATAGATTTTCTGCCCATTTCTAACCCCCATAGAAAAAGGAAAAGGAACATGTCTCGAGGAACGGCTCTAAGCACCGCTCGCCGTGGATAGGGCTGCGCATGTTGCATACAGGTGAGATGGATACGTCTGCCACTAGCTATTGTCACTTTGCGTATAACTAGAACAAAAATATCGTTGCTTCATATGCATGCCTGGCTGTCCAAGTTAAGTACGTGGTAAAGTTAATTTATGATTAAGGAAAGATTTAGGATACATACATACATACATACAAACATACATACATACATACATACATACATACATACATACATACATACAAACAAACTTACATACATGCATACATACATGCATGCATGCATGCATGCATACATGCATGCATACATACATACATACATACATACATACATACATACATACATACATACAAACAAACATACATACATACATGCATACATACATACATGCATGCATGCATGCATACATACATGCATACATACATGCATACATACATACATACATACATACATACATACATACATACATACATACATACATACATACATACATACATACATACATACAAACAAACATACATACATGCATACATACATACATGCATGCATGCATGCATACACACATGCATACAACAGGCTCTTGCTATCCCTTAGGCCTTCCATGATAGGACGAGCGCATGACCTTTATTCCTTTCTTTCATTTACTTTTGACGTTCCCCTTGGAGAGTTCCTACTTTTATCCGCTAACGTGTCACATTTTCACCTTACCGGCAGGGTGTTCTGTTCTTTAAATCCCAACACAACACATTAAAGAAACCCTGCCGCGGCCTCACGGCTTGAGCTCGTTTGTTGGCCGTCTTTGTCGTTAAAATCCCATTACTCAAACAGCGTTCGACCCGCGAAAGAGGCAGGACCGGCTGCGTTGCGGCTGAATGCCGCGGAAACAACAGCCCCACAGTGCCGAGACGTGTCAAACAAACGAGACATGCTGAATGGGCTCGACGCAGCGGGGAACTGAAGTGGCGGCTGTGAAAAAACAAGATTAAGCCAAATTAACGGTGTGCTGCAAATTTCCGCAGGCCTAGAACAAGAGCTCCAATTACCACAGGGAGCCTTAACTTCGTTCTGTATCGGGCAACGAACAGACTAAAGTCTGCCGCTATTGTCAAGGCGCCTAATCTAGTGAGTACCTCAAGTTCCCCAACAATATGAACGCCGGTGTTTGTTAAAAATGACACACACGTGGGCATACACTAGAGACCGTCCTTGTGAAATTCGTTATAAGCGGCGAGCGAATAACAATCCTCGCATTATGATTATAAAACAAGCGTTTTTTTTTTTCATTGGGACTGCGGGAAGGTCGCAGTATAACCGGATATATACTAGCTGTTCTCTCTAAAAGTCCAATCATTTGCCGAACAAAACTGTAGTGGACAAACCGAAATGTGTTATGGGGAACCCCGAAAAAAATCATGAGCGAAATAATTGCGAAAGATTAAAAGGGCGGGTGGGTGCAAACCATATAAGGCGGCATGTAGGCGGACTCGAAAGAGACAAGACTCGTGTGAAGGATATTGCGGCCCTATTCAACTCCACAAAAAGGCGCGTACTTGGTTAGGTGGCTTTGTGCCTAGAACGGACAGCGTTGATGACAGCTACCGCCAACAGGATGACAGGATGAATAGTTACAATAATTGAATCACAGTGGAGAACCAAGTGGAAGAATAAAACAGGCACTTTTGGGGAATTTTTGCGCTACGAGGGCGGGGGTAAAGGCGCCCAACTCTTGATTGATCAATTGACCGGTGTGTTGATGGGTCTATCAATCAATGAATGAATCAATCAATAAATTGATCGATCGATCAATCAGTCAATCAATCAATCAATCAATCAATCAATCAATCAATCAATCAATCAATCAATCAATCAATCAATCAATCAATCAATCAATCAGTCAGTCAGTCAAACAATCAATCTAGCGATCAAATTATCTTATTTGGCTAGTTGAACTCGTAAGTACGATGCTATTAAACAATCAGCTGAAAAGACTGGTCTTGTTAATAACTTTCTTTCTGTAACGCTAATTAGGACAGTGATTATGACGCTAATACGCATGGTTCGTTTCAAAGTGGTGAAAAATCAATGAACACCTAAGAAACTTTCACCGGAAAGTGATCATAGAAACGATACACCCAGCGGATGCTGGGCTGATGCGGTTCGGTGTGCAGCTTGTGCCTGAACCCGTACACTGTTACAGCGATGGCTATGTGATCTGCTTTGTCTGTGTTCTGATATCCCCAGTTGCAGTAAAAGCCATAGCCCTTACGCGTAAGAATGTTTCTTGATGTGAATCTCAGCTTGAAATTAGCCGAGAACTATACGGATGACACCGCGGCAGCTTTATATTCAATGAAAAAGTGCGCTTACCAAATGTGTTTTCGCTCTTATCGTATGTTACTTGTCAAGTTGTAAAAACTACAATTCCACAATTCTCGTCACATCAAGTTAAAATATGCCCAAAAACCGAACGAAAAACTTGGCCGCTGTAAAAGCCAGACCATGCTTCCTTTTCTGCAGCACGACTGTATCTATGCCTATTGTGATGTAAAATATTTTGTAACGCCTATCTTATTTCCCAGGCGCAATCGCTCATTTATTGTAAAAAAATTCAATGACGTTGTTTAGCGAACTCCCCTCGAACTCACACGCCAGAGGTGGGACCCCACAAGGAGCAAGCAACGACGTGTTTATTATAAAATTACCGATTTTGCTCGGGTCCTATCGAATAAATTTTGGCAACAATGTGGACGTAAATATTGAAACAAAGCGACAGCAAACGCTTATTCACTGAACACCCAGGGCACTGCCCGACACGCCACGTGGCGTGCAGCTTCCGCTGTGTGAGGGTGCCCCAGATACGCCACGCGTTTATTGTTTCAGCCCAACAAACAAAATGTACAAAAAAGTAACGCGTTTTTATCCCGGAGCGCGCGAGTGCCTCTTAAGCCCGTGTCTTAACGCGGAGCCCAAGACAAAGCAGGCGAGTACGAAGGCGGAACCAGTAGCATCAGGCGCCGCCACGATGGCAGCGACGCGCTTCCGCTAATGTCCCGCCTTGCTAATGAGTTTCGGATGCACGGAAAACCCGCGCAGCATGCAGGCGTGTTTTGCTCACAACGCGCGTTCAAGTCAGCGAAGGGGGGAATTGGGAAAGTGTTGCTGCCGGCTGGCTGCCGGTGTGTCAAATTGCGAAAGGATGCAGTATCTTGTGGTGGAAACGTAATGGCGCGAAGGGGGATTCAGTCTTATACGCCCGTGCGGGCGAGCGTTATGAGCGTGGAGTGTGTTTTCGGGATAAGTTGGGGCGAGGTATTATCAGCCATGCTGGTATCGCCCTGGTATTTGTTAGGGCTAACCAATGCCGCCTGTGTTAACATTGAGTAATGCACCGCCTGCTTTCCAATGGGAACGGTAGAGACGCCTAGTTCAGCCGCTCGTCCGCTAGGTGGAGCGCGCCGGCGGACGTCCCACCTTACGCCACTGCTCGCGAGGGGCGCACGATGCGCGCTTGTGGCCTGAATGTCGAACGAGACGAACGATCCACCTATACCGAACGACCAATCGGTCATGTGATCAGCGAGATGAAAGATCTACCGAGACGTTAGGTCCAATCGAGCCAGAATATCCATCGAGACGAAAGACCCACCGAGGCGGAAGGTCCAATCGAGCCCGAATATCCACCGAGACTAAAGATCCACCATCACGATGCACCCACTTCTACGGTGTATATCTCGCAGCTCTACTGTTGAGTTTCAAGATCCGTTTCATTCACATCGTAGCCACGGAGGGGCGTTTGTTTCGGAGCCAGTGCGGATATCTCTCAACCTGGCGCTCGTTTCATACCTGCAGCGTTTTCCTAAGGATGGGTGACGGAAGCAAAATTGAAATAGCGATAAGAACATATCCATTGCCGGGTAGATAAATAACAAAAATGGAAAAAGTATTTTTCCGTAATACTCGTGTTATTTCACTGATGATTGTCGCCGTGGAGGATCAAGTGAAGAAAAAATTTCGTGCACCTTTTTGTTCGACCCCATACGTTCGATTATTTTTTATCACAAATATTATGTGCTGGTAAAATTCAGGGAATATCGAAAACAAAAGGATGAGCAGCCGCTGTTCAGGCGCTTCTCCCTGTGCATTCCTCCATTTGGAAACAGCACAGAATACTATATAATTTCTCACCGGTGTTGTTCTTTAGCTAGTGTCCATGACCGCGCGGGGACCCAAACGTCCCCCCGCCCCCCCACACACACACACACGCATGCCCATTGATGAATATATGTACTGTTTTGAGGCCTAGGCTATTTTTAATTATTTGTCGGGGCGTCTGGCAACTAGTGGGTATCCGTTGCCCGTCAGTGCACGGGACTAATCGGGGATTTACCCGCGGTTCCCCGGATGGCAAGGTGACGTACGTGGGTCTCCTTTGCACCTGAATGCGCTCTGTAGAGCGTTCCCACTTAAACTACAGTGCCTATTCTCCACTGGACTAAAAGTGCAAGCTAGGACACGTAAGCACTTTAAAGGATCTAATGCGAATGCCGAATTTAACGCCTCCGACGCTTTGCTTGCACCTTTCGTCCTGACAGGGCTTCGCAATTTTGACGCTTGGTACGATTTGCTTCGCGATTGAACGGTTTGCTTCCGCTGTACGGATAGCGGTAGTAGTAGCGCTCTTCATATGGAGCAGGAAAACTCGTGTTCGAAGTGGGTAAGCGCGGAAAAACCAGAATCAGTTGCGGCAGTACGAGTGCTTTTGTGTCCGTGGTGGCACGGGTGGTTTTAACAGCAACACACGAAAATAAGCAGGACTGAAGAAAAAACTCAGGTTAGCTTGCACTCACACGCAAGACTTGAATGGCGAAGCTGTTGTGGGTGAGCACTTCCGAACACATAGTTAAGTTCCAGTATCAATTATGCGCATAGCCGCGGTACTAGTAATCGTCCTCATATGCATCAACGAGGTCGTCGTCTTCTTCGAGGTGAGTGGAGGATGGAAAGTCATCCTTACAATTGTAGACTACTGGTGAAGCTCGCACTAAGTCACGCAAGGCTTGAACCACAGTGAAGCTGCAGGAATTCTGTATACGAAGGCACTGAATGACACGTCACCCCGCATTTGTGCGGTTCAAATTGTTGAATTATATATTCCGTCGTTGCATTGCACTGTGCTAGTAGCAGTCATCATCATATGAATCAATATCGTCGTGTTAATCATGAAAAACATTACATGCCTGGCAGCGCTTGACAACAGCGCTGGAGTCTTTTTTTTTTCTTTTTTGCCTAATGCCACTGCGCAAGCCAGGGACTCGGAAATCATCGCGAGGCATGCGCTCATGAGCACCCGGCATTTTCTCGCTCCTTGTGGTTTTTGCCAGTTTTTTTTTTTTTTGCTAAAGCCATTGCGCGTGCCGGGAACGCTCGGCAGTCGCCCCGAGAAATGCGCTCCCGAGTGCTCCGCATTTTCTTGGTGTTTTTTTCTTGCAACGGTGAACATACCGCTTGTACAACAGCTCCGCTGTTAAAAACAAGAAGGCGTTGGAGCGCCGCCTGCAGAACGCTAGACAAACTGCCCCCTATTTCGTATAGTTTCCGCGACGCCGCGCTGGTCGACGGACATGAAAGCACGCAAGAAGGCTAGTGAGCGGGAGAGGGAAGGAGAGAGCAACAGGCGATTGGCTGTTTGGCCATTTTTTGCTCACCCGTTTGGCAATGTGAATACAAGTGGCGTTGTGCTATCACCCGGCGGGCGTGAGTGATGGAGCTAGAAGGGACCATGGCATATTTCCCGCGGACTTGAGGCAATAAAGAATGTGACCCTTTGAAATAAGAGGAAATAAGAGTGCAGATGCCGTTACTAATTGGGTTAACAAGGCAACAGGCTCAGCACTTCGGATACTTTGAAGTTGTAAACCAATCCATGGCCGTTACAATTTTTCAATCAGTTCCGGTGTTAAAAGGGGACATTTTGTTAAAAGGGGGCTTTAACCAGCCATTCATCCGACGAGTATTAGCACCGCCTGAGCAAGCGCATTTTGTGTGAAGATTCCTTTTTTGGTAGTGCGAACAAAACTGAAACGTGCGCATGGCGTCACTCCGTGCGCACTGAGAATCCAGGGATACACGCGTCAATGTGCTTGAGAGGGCAAAACAACTGCGGTGCTCCCCCTCTTTCTTTCTCTTCATTGTTGGTAGCGTTTATTTCTCGTTCACTGGGCGTGGACATTCACAGCATTTCATAGCCCCTCTCTACAGAGCACTAGCGCCTGAGATCCCCTAAATATTTTTCCTGGGAAGCTGAATCTAAACCTATCAACGTATATATGGTGCTGTTAATCTGGTTGCTATAACCACATCGCTGGATTAATAACTAAATTCCTGTGTGTGCGAGTCTGCAGCCCCGTCTCTATGAGGCCCGTGTACAGACAAAACTGTCGTAGTTTTTTTGTACGTTACTTGCTCTTTGCCCCTTGCGGTAAATTCTTTAAAGAATTACGCGAAGTGCTCAGTCGCCCCGAGAAATGCGCTCCCGAGTGCTCCGCATTTTCTTGGTGTTTTTTTCTTGCAACGGTGAACATACCGCTTGTACAACAGCTCCGCTGTTAAAAACAAGAAGGCGTTGGAGCGCCGCCTGCAGAACGCTAGACAAACTGCCCCCTATTTCGTATAGTTTCCGCGACGCCGCGCTGGTCGACGGACATGAAAGCACGCATTACAGGTCATTCCAAACTCCCACGTTGTCGGGAGATCACGGTGTAGGTACTTTGCTTGCTCGTCGGCACACGCAAACCTAAAAGTTTACCATCCTTTTCGAAAGGAAGTTGATAGAAGCGCGAGAGATATGCGGCGTTCAACATTCGCTGAAAACGAGTTCAGTCGGTCGCCAAACCTTCAAAAACCCAAATTGCAAACGAAGAACAAACCGATGCGACGATTTTTCGCGCACTACGTAAACAGACCTACGAACGACCTAAATGCACATCGGCACGCGGTGTATGGATTTAGGGTATACTATTGTACTCCTTCTTCTTGATAGATACGTGTATATCGAGAACCGTTTTTTTTTTTCAGTGATTTTCAGGAAACCGTTTTGACAATGCAAGCACCGTTTCCTGCACGCTCCGTATGTGGAGAGATGTTATCAGAGCTTTTCGGTCGATCAACTAGTATATGGGGAAATGCATTAGTTTTCTGGAAGGACGCCATCGGTCTCACTAAGAAAGCTTCCGCTTTAATAATTTTTACGGTCACGGCCTAGTTCTTTAAGAAGGAGATTGCCTAATAAACTAAGTGATCTGTGTTGTAAAAGACGCGTACAACATTATAACCGTCACTGTGGGCGTCACCAACGTGGGTATACAGTCCATAGCCCTACATTTCTGTTTCCCGTTGCGTGCAGTTAACACCTTCTGTTGAACCTGCTCAAGTTGAAAACACTGAAGTTTCGCAAACAGGATGCCTACTGCTAGCTGGCAATCGATTTTGCAAGACAACGCAAATTCGCACGTCATGAAACTCACGGAAACATTGCGTTACAGGTCATTCCAAACTTCATATCCCTACTATACACGCTACAACCGCACGCTTCTACGATCATTAAGCTGTAATTGGGTATATGTAAACAATGTGCACAGGTGCGTATTCATGTCAGGAATCATGTGCAAGGGGGTTCGTACACGTACCACAAACGGCAAGCAACACAGCGTGTCATGCATTTCCTGAAAGTGGCCAGAAGCTGGCAAATTGTGTGTTGGCCAGCTGGGCGTTGTTTGGCAGTCACCTTCAACAAATGTCGAACAGCTTCGACGACAGCGCTGACCTGGCAAAACACCATCTGTAATAGTTGGCCAGCACTTTTTTTAACAGCTGCAATTTTCTCATCCTCTTAGTTCATTCGTATTTCCTGTGCATTCTCGCTGTGATATCATGAACAGGAAAATTGAGTTGGGCCACGAAGCTGCAATGCGGAAACTTCAGCCAGAAGAGTCTTTGAAAGGATCTATACCTACTCGCTTGGCCTGCAACGTAACGGTTTTGAAATTTCTCCTTAATATTTTTTATCTGCAACCAAGCTCTTAATATAGCGGGTCTCTTGGCACTGGTCATCATTTCCTCATGGAAGAGAAGCCAGTGTTGCAGCAGCATTCCCTATTTTAAGTAACAAATGGACGCACACACACAGGCTGTCAAATATTCTTGAAAAAAGCAGCCCGCTACATGGCAGAGCTGCACTTCCGCGACCGAGATAGCCGAGGAAGCGCGTTCGAGAAAATTCAATTTGGTGGGCTGAACGCTCCATCTTAAAAGACATTTAACCCTGCGTACTTTACAAGAAGATATGGTATGGCGCGTGTTCTTGACAGGAAAGGGATATTGCTGCGGTTGAAACGAAGGACCTGCCTGCTAGGAGGCTTTTTCGGAGAGGCCTTTCTCAGCGTCCCAGACTCTGCGCAATATGTCTACTCTTGGGTGCGGACACATTTTCTTTGTTCAAATGTAACGCCCCGCAAGACGTCCGGTCGGTGTCAAAATACAATATCTGGCCGCTTCATTCTGCGATACTTTTGAAAGCAATTCCAAAGTGATGCTGAGAACAGGTGGTGGGCGACTGGCTTAGGAGCAGTGAGGGCCAATAGTGCGTAGACAAACTTAAAGCCCGTCATGAGTTTGGTCGAAATTATGTTAGCTAGAAAAGGTGCGTTGGATAACAACGGTAAGAAATGAAAAGTCTCCTGCTGCAGTGGACACAACCAGACTGATGATGACGACGACGACGATGATGATAATGATGATAATGATGATGATGATAATTATGATGGTGATAGTGGTGAAAGGTTCGTAGTTTGGTTATTCTGCTCTCTCTTTTTACAAATGTTCAGTGACGTGGTTGAACCACTACATGCTTTTCATTCCTTCCGCAACCCTCAGAAAATCTATCATTTTCTCTCGAATATTTCATTTTTTCAGGTATTTTTCAATGTTACTCGCTCACGCCTATTTAACACTTCCCTGTCATGTGTGTTTGCGGCATAGATAAGCGTAAGCACTGTCGCAGCGCTGATATTGCAAACAAATCTGCCAAACACCAAACAAAGGGGCTCGCATTCTACTTTTTTTCCCCTTGAATTTCGCTAAGCTCGCGAAGAGGGCACTAAAGAACATACGCTGTCACTGGTGCTCATTCTTCTTCCTCTTTCTCCCTCTATCTATCTCTTTCTCTCTCTCCCTCTCTCCCTCAGCCTGCCATTCCAGCCGTCGCTGTCTCGACGAGTGGACACAGGAGGCGCTGCAATGAGCGGCTAATCTCTATTGTTGGCAGAGCTTGAAAATTAATGATCCACGCCTCCCGACCACGTCATGTGGCCTAGATTCTTAGAGGTCCGCACCACTGCAACCACCCGCGCCATCCCCCCGTGTCCTGAAAGTGCGGCTTCAGTCGCGAAACGACCCCGGCCATTTGTCCCAATCCCGTCCTCCTCCCCGTCTGGCCAGCCCAGATGAGCTACTTTTCTGCGCACAATTTACTTGAATTCTTGGGTGCTGTTTTAAACCTATATGTGTTATTAGAGCCTGCTTTTTCTGTTACCTGCCTCGTTTGTCCCTGTGCGGCCCCGCCCTCCTTTCGACGGCTCGCACTTTTTACCCATTCCCTCTCGGGCCTTCATCTTTGTCTGGGCGCTGAGCTCGGGCGACGACAGCCTATTGCAGCGACGCTGCCGTGTCTGCGATAAGTGCCATTTAAGCTGCAGAAACGCAGAAAGAAAAGCCACGTTTGTTTTCTTTGGTGAAAAAAACTTCTGGAGATATTGCCTCTTTGTTCGTTTTAGTCATCTTCTTTTTCGCCGAAGTATTGGAAGTGTCAAGTTTCAGAACTTGTAGCAATCTACTTCGGTGAAGCATCAGTGGCAGGCGCCATTTAGCTGTACGTATAAAATATACGATGTGCTTCCGCAATAAATTACATTAGTGTGCAATAGCAATGTCATTATGGGCGTTACAACGTTCTTTGCGAGAGGACCGCTATTTTCATGAGATGAGCAGCATCCGAAGGGACGGTTGTGGAATCTTTGGGGATGACAGTTGCGAGGTTCTGTTCTCTTCCTTGGTTGTTAAACGTTTTAACCACGAAGGTTGGTTTCGAATGGTATTTGGCTACGGCAACGTCAGTGACCAACAGAGATACTAAACTTTATGCGTTTACGTAGTCCAAAGAAGAATGCTGTGGTTATTAGACTTCACTTGAACTTAGCCACAGTATTCCCAGTGGTGGCAACCGCAACAAATCCATCGTGCTCGTGCCACGCCACTAGATACGTAGAGACACTGCGCTGCAGAGTTATATGACGCAATAGTCTGTAAGCCTCTATTTAGCTAATTCTATCCTTTATTGTTAGCAATTAGGTCGTTGCAACCACACCAACATTGTAGGTTCGCGATGACTTCACAACAAATATATTTTTGCCCGCATTCAAGGTTCAGGCGCCCTTAAAATGGGAACAAGATAGCGAAAATTAAGCTGTTTAATTCACACATATCTTGGTGAATCTAGACAAAGTTTTGGCGAGTTCATTTGAAGTAAACTTCAGCTTATGTTGACCACAATGTCGCAAAAGAGGAAACATCTTGTCATTACTTCCAATAGAATTTTAACTTTGATTTTTTTGCCGTCTGCTTGGTGACGTTGCTTTTAAGTATGTTACATTCGATTAAATGCCTTATTAGCAACTGTTTATTCGCGCGACGTGGGCACACCACTTATTAGGCACAGAAAAAGGCGGCTTCATTTACAGGTACAGCCATTATAACCTATCTCATAACTTGTCCTAACTTCCGAACTAATGTATTAAATGGAAGTTCATCTAAGCCAACATCTTTAACGAAATGAATACCTGGGGCGAACCACAGGAATAATGTTAGGTCATAAAGCAGGCAAAGAGAGATATGTTATGAATACGCGTTGAATTTGTTAAACGAAATACTCAGGTCAAGCGAGTCACGTATTCATTACGTGCGGATTGCTGTCAGTTTGACGCCTTTTTTTAATCTAAAACAACCGTTTAACTATGGCTGTGAGACTTACAAAAAGTTATTCGCTGAGAGCAAGGTTTAAACGGAAGTCTGCTTTGCGATTCTGTGCAATCCTGGAGACGTGTAGTTTGGACCATGCGCATCGCTGGAGCTGCACTAGTTGGCAACCTTTCAGAGGTAAAAAACCCCTGCTGTGCTTATAGCTCTTAAGGGTATCCGCGACTGCCGTTATAAGGCGGCTAGTTATAACCTCGTCTAACCTCGTTATAACTAACCCTGATATAACAAAATATCGGCAATAGCGAACTAAATACGAATTTTGGTCGCTAATGCTTTATTTGAGTTAGACCTATTCTTTCTATAAGGAAACCGAAACCGCCACAGCCGCGCGATATCGGGTATAACGATGAAATATTTTGCTCGTACAACGCTCGAAACTCGAAAGATAGGTAAAAAAAAGCAGAATAAAAATTAGAAGATAACAGTTTCTAAAAGTACAAAAGTAGAAAAGGCCTTTTCATGCGTGGACACCATGAAAAACTTCATCCTGCAGGGTTGTGTAAAGCCGCAAGATGAAGATCACATCCTTCTTAAAATAAATAAGAACGCAGGCGTGTTTCGTTAAACGAACTTTGTTCTGTTGTAATCTGACGTTGCCATGTTCCGGTTCATTTAACTTGAAACGCCACCAGGAGACGGGTAAGAATTACCTCGTTTATAGCGGGTTCGAAGCCTAGAGTACGGCGTTTTAGTGTCTATGATTTTTGCGTGAGCCAGGTTGCCAATTTGTCAGAGCCGATTTTTAAATTTACTGTTACAACGAATATCGAATAAAACGCACTAGATTACTTCCTCGGTACAAGTTAGTTATAACGAAGTTCCACTGTCTGGCGTCACAGCTTGTGGCCCACGATTTTCTATAGGCAATCAATAGAACGATTACCTTGATTCATTACATATGTCCCCAGTCACACTTTGAAGGAGCCATGACGAAGAAATACAAGTTTGGCTCAAGAAAAATACTGTTTTTTCGTAATTCCAATTGTGCAAATTTTAACGCAAAAATGAAACAATTAATAAAGGTAAGGAAAACACACAAAACCGTGGCAACTCACCGGCCACTTTCTCTCCAAGCCATTATGACGTCATAGCGACTTGCGTGTGTGATTTGCAGCCACTGACAAAAGCCACCCCACGGAAACTTTACTGTGCAGTTTTAATGGGGCCTCTAGATCTATTTGACCGTAGGAGCCGAACGACAGCATATTGTTGACACACCAACTCTGTTTACAATATTCCTCTTAATCGCCTGTGATGAAGTTGTGCAGGCAGCGCGAAGCATTTGAGTATTTCTGTACTCGCCTTCTTTCTGAAACCAACGTCTTTAGAGCGTGGAGCAAAGTTGAGTAAGTAAAGACTCCTTACCATTGGCCAGAAGCTCCCTTTGTTAGAAAAAATATATGTATACGATCGTTCTCGTCGAATACTCTTGAAATGGTTAAACGAAGATGTACTCCACCTTCCTTGCGAAACCCTGGAAGTGATATCTCCTATGTCTTTTTGCTTCATAGCGGTTTCAAAACGCCAGGTGATTCCAATATCACACACTTTTTCCTGACTATAAAATTAATGGAAATGCTAACATCTGTTATTATACCTTGATTTCGCGCCTCTGACACGCAGTTTTTTAGTGTTCGAGCGGTAAGCGGACTGTGAAGTGAGTACAACGACGAATAGGCGCAAAGGGGGAAGAAGTGGTAATAATGGCAACGTAATGTCTGAAGTGTTGGACAAAGACAGGAGCGACAGGCAGCCAATGCCACTGCTGAAGAGAGCAATTGTAACCACTGAGACAGAAGGCAAAGCAGGGTTCGCAAGGTGTGTGAGGGGCGTCAGAGAAACGCAGTGTTGCAGTTTCCTCAAGCCGGAGCAAGGCGGGCGCATAGGCGCAGCCTCAAGCTCGCGAGGGAGAGGGGTGGGACGCTCACGCATTGCTGAAGATCCACCAATGCTGTTCTATAAGTGTATTTGTTTGCGCTTTGGTCTTTTGAGCTTTGGGGAAGGGCTTCCTAGCTACAAGGTGATTGTTGGTTATGGAATTTAACGCACCGGAACTACACAGGTTGTTAGGTGCGCTGTTGTGGAGTGCTCCGTATTAATTTTGACATCCTGGTGATCTTTATTGTTAGCCGAAATCTCGAACACACGAGCGTTTTAGTTTTTCTCTTCCATCAGAAAATCGGCCGCCGCGGCCAGGAATCAAACCCGCGTCCTTGTGCGCTAACTACAAGTGACTGAATTCTCTTGCTGCTGTATACAACATCAAGCCAAAATTCTCAGAACTGCATGTTCCCTTTGTTGGGTTTCTCAGCTTCTGATATACAGTCGAGCCCGGTAATAACGAACACATCGGGAAACTGTAATCAGTTCGTTATATCCGTTTTCTTGCTATGTGTGAACATAAATATATGTGCACAAATGGTAACGGGAAACGAAGATTAGTTATTCATAGCCAGAATTTCGTTACACAGGGTTCGCTATAGGTGGGCGATACTGTACCCCTAGGGCAGCAGATACATTGTAACAAAATCGGTAATTTTAGTTTCCTTTTGAGAGAAACCTGCAATTTGAACGTTCTTAGGTCTGACCACACTGCTCATCCTTCGTAAGCCGCGACTTGCCTGCTACTCTGAATGTACTTTGCTATATATCGGTGTGTGTTTACTGCTCTGCACGACATGCACGCAGTAACAACGCTGTGAGTCGGATAGCACGCAAGCTCGTATACAAATAAACAACTCACCACAGCCGAGAGAGATGGAATATTCAACGCACCGCACACCTATTCTACATTTGCATTGGTTTTTTTGCGTGTTTTTGCACCATATGTTAACCAAAGCAACAAAAAACAATTGGCGTCTGGGGAACTTTTTCCCAGCTTGGGAGGGCCAGGATTAAAATAATAAAAGAAAAACGCCAGCGAGGATGTTTATATACTTCAGGCGTTTATTTTTCTTCGATTTGTTTGCGCTGTCGTTACTCAAATCGGCTTCACTAGAAGGGAGCAATAAAGCGGATTTCTGACATCCGCTGTTCTTTGTGTTTCCCCTCCCCTCCTTGGACGCGAGGATTTCCTCAAGATTACAGAAACGGGCAGCGAAATGTCGGCGTAGGAAAAGAATTGGATAAACATACGGCAAGCGGAAGGACTGAGAGCTGCCAACACAACACACAAGAAAACCATAAGAAAAAAGAAGCCACCGCCGTGTTTCATCAAAACTTTCTGCGGTGCTACGGAATTCGTATCTGACTTACACGTTTCTTTTTATCTTTCTTTTTTACTTACATCCGTGTTCCAGTTTCTCGAAGATCATGATTCAAAAAAAAAAAAAAAGAATTGTACGCTTCCCTTATATTTTGTGGGTAGGGGTAGGAGGAGTGCACGGCCAATTCACAATGTCAGCAGCTAGCTGTTTCAAAAGCCGCCAAGTTAAGGCGAGTGTTGCCGTTTTCTTGGCCTAAAGACTTCAGAGGCGCCTCGTCATCGGGGAGATCTTCGGCACCAGTCCCTTCCGGACGCAAACGATCTTGGCCCCAAAGTCGCCGAAGAAGAACAATGGTGCCCGCTCAACTATAATTACGACAACGAATCGACCCTTGATATTTAATGTGCACGGCTTAGTCCTGGTGCTGCTACGAAAAGGCACATTCCGTGCCATCTGTAAAATGGTGTAAATAAGATTCTTCCACAAGGTCCTTAAGTGCGACATTTTGAGCGGCGAGCGGGGAAACTATCTTCACGGAGGAAGAGGACGAGGGTCTGCGCCGCCGTGTGTGGCGCATACCCTCGTTTCTGCGCCTCGTTTCTGCGTCCCTCGTTTCTGACGCAGACCCTCGCACACATTTCGGCGTCGATACTATTCCGGCGTTTAAAAAAAACACGAGTCTTGGCACAAACTGCTATGTAGTTGGAAGTAAGTGCTTTTGTTGCTTATTAAGATGTTTTTAGTTAGCGCTCCAGAGAGCTGCACCAATGAATGCGACACGAACTACATGTGTATCCGTGGGAAGTTTAGAATCGACTCATATGTAGCCGCGACGACATGTGGTATTAGCGAGCAGTACAGTCGATGTGGTACAGCTGGAAGATCTGACGCAAACGACGTCACGTCAACGGGCAAGTAATTTCAGTTAAACTGCCTCTTCTAAAGAAGGATGTGTCCGTATTCCACTTCGCACGGCTGGCGGCCTTGCAAAGAAAGAATCCTCTGACCTACAACCAAATGTCCCCCTAACAAAAGTAAGCGAACCATTAACACCTGTTGTGCTGTTATCCCTGTAGAAATTGCGAACCTCCTAATGATGCGACAGCATTATGTGCACCGTGAGGCGAAAAAGCCCGTTGTTGAGCGGCGAATGGCCCCAATGTGGCGCGTGCCTGCAACTAAAGAAGAATAAAACCATGTCAGATACGGGAATTGCAAGGCTGGGTTCTAAACAAGTCAGCAAACCACTAGCCTACACTCTACGCCACATAAAGCGCGGCTTTCGTGGCACGTTTAAAGCTGCTATTCCTTGAACGCGAAACCATTATTACCTTCCCTGGCGATTCCTGTCTACATCGTTGCTGTGTCATGTTGGTCACAGGAAGCGATCGTGGTAAACATTCGTAGCTACTCAGTCAAGAGCTCCTAACGGTCCTCAGAATTCTCATTCAGACCCAAAGGGATCCGCCAATGACGATGACAGCTGCCATCAGCCGCGGGAACAATAATCAAACCATAGCACGTGTTCTACATTTGGGCCACAAGAAAAGAACCGCGTTGCTGGGCAGCATCTGGGTACGCGCAGAGCTCCCAATGGCCTTCAGGCTTCTCATTTAGATACAAGAGGATCGGCCAATGACCATGACAGCTGCCATCTGCGGCAGGAACAAGAAGGAAACCATAGCACGTGTTCGGCATTATTAAGTCACAAGAGAAAAACCACGTTGCTAGGCAACGGCTGGGCATTCTTAGAATCGCATGGAAAGCGAAGGGTTCGGTGTTGGCTGCAATTCGGCAACCAGCGGAAGGAATACGTCATCAAGCACGCGCAACCCTGGCGCAACAGTCAAACCCCTAACATGGTCCCCCCTGCGTGGCAATTTAATTCTTAGTAATGTCACCCCAATTATTTGGGTCCAGAGCCAACATGCCTACGTCGAAACTCTAAAAACTCGGTCTAGAGTTTGTAAACCTGTAAAAGTAGCCCCCACCAGTTTAATCGAAAAGCTGCAAAAGGAGTACGCAGCAAAATTTAAAAGAATTACCCACACTGCACTGCAAGGAGCCCCTTGGGGCGTTCATTCGACAGTACTGCCTTCACATTCACAGCTTGGAAGAAGTAGTTAGCTCGCCTCGGCATTTATTTTTAATTTTAAAGCCTGAAATCTCTATGTTTCATGCCCGTGTGTTGTGAGGTACAGAAAATAGAGGGTTCAAGGAAAGTTAAGCTTGCGCCAGTCGGGGAGCGTAAGGCCGGGACCACGCGAAGTGCAGGAGCAGGGTCGCAGGAAGGCTCTACGAAAGGGCGAAGAAGCGGTGGAGGGTACTCTGCTGCCGCACGTGCAGTACGGTCGCTTAGAAAGGTGAAGCCACCGACGGGGAAGAACAGGATTTCGAACGAGCGGAGCGAGCTTCGTGGGGTACCGTAAAGCGCGCCTGTTAAACAGTGACGGTCATGACCACGAAGTTTAGAGAAAGTACAAAAACAGATCAACAGAAGGTCCAACTAGCCTTTCACCTTGACATTCTTTGAATGTTACAAGCATACCCGTAATTTTTGCGCCAAAATTTACATGTCGAGGTGAAAGGAATGACCGGTGGTCCTATGTACGCAGAAAACGTTTCCGCGCGACCTGATGCGCATGCTAGAATATAAAACAGGTTAGAAATGGGGTAGAATTAAGGGGAAAGAGTGTGACTTAGTTAACCTCTTTCGCATCAGTCAGTGAGCTACTGCGTGAAGCACAGATTAATTGGCAAGGACGCGCAGGAGCGTCAACGTGGCACTGACAAACACCGGCCGCACGTTACTGAGAAATGGGTAGGCCACGCGTTATGCGCACTTCGTCGGGCAAGCAGCTTACGATCAGCGACGCCGCGAGCAAGAACGGGGACGAAAGAAAATACCACAAACGTGCAACGTATAATGAAAAACGTTTAAATGAACCACAAGGAGTAACATACGGGTGAACACCGGCCACACGCTACAGGTTAGCTGGTTAACCGTCTGTACGGAGTGCATGGGCGCATTTTGTTTTTCTTTTTGCAAATCTGCTTGCGTGATTTCGTCGTATTGTGCTCCTGGAGAAGCACAGGCAGAATATCTCCACAAGATTCCGGCACCACTAAATGCTTTTTATAGGCACTTCGCAATAAAAAAAACTTTGAATACGTTCCCGCTTAGCCCTAATTCACACCCCCGTTTTTTACCCGGTCACGTCACCGTCACGTCACCGTCACGTCACCGTTTTCCGTTATGGGCGACGGTTTCTCCGGCGATTTCTCGCTGAAAACGGTGCGACAGCGACGGGAAGCCGAGCTCTACGTTTCTGTTCCGTGCTAAACCGGCCAATGAGAAAGCAAATTTTTACGGCTAAATTTAGCGAAAAGTGAGAGCACGTAAAAACCTTAGCCATTTTCTTTACTTTTAAGAATAACCACGCTCAATTCTAGGTTAAAGTGATCGCTAGGCAGACAACCATATGCACTGGCGGAGAGCGCCAGTGCGATCGCTACTCCGTTTACGTCTCCATCGAGGTTTGTTGACGTGACGATGCCCTGACGGAGAAGGTGAAGGCGGTGTGAATGAGGGCTTAGTGTGCAGCTGTCACTTGTCAAATAGGTTGCGCACTGGACACGTTTCCCACGCTGTTTAGTAAGGTGAGCACTTTCTTACGGCGGGGCACGGGATAAGCTTCCCTAGAAGCAAGCATACGCATAAGCAAGCAATAAAATACAATGCCCCGCCACTCTGTGAAGAGGGATACCAGCAAAGCTGTGGTGGCGAGCTTCAGTGTGAGCTAAAATATGCGTTGACCGGATCGTAATCCAAAGGGTGTATGAAGAAAAACACGTTTATTTGTCATGTGCTATCGAACATGCTTCCTGGTTAATTAATTACCTGGTGTAAACTTTGGCGAAGTAGAGTTTTATTTTAGTGGACAAACGTGGGCTGTCCGTTTTCATCAGCAGAAGCGGACATATTGACGGCAGACGAGAATTGCGCAATATTTGCAATTTCACTTTGAACGATGTAATTTTGAAAACTAAATAAAACGGCGTAATGTTAGAGTCGTCCTAGCGGCTGTTCCAATAAATTTGGTTTGGAGATAGTTTCAATAAAACAATAGTTAGAGCCACTTTCTGTAATGATACTCCCCCCGCAGATGAATGTGCTTCACTGTGCAACAATGAATGTGGGAAAACCATGTTACGAAGACCTTGCTTACAAAGATCTTTCTATGTCGGCTTCACCTCTAAGCATGAGATTAGTGCTGGAAAGACATGTTCTAGAGAAACGTAAGCTGTCTTATAATAATTATGGAGGCCATAAGACATTTTACGGCAAAGCCCTTTGGCGCCCATCTCTGGGCTCAGCTGCGTCGCAGTCGTAACCGAGTGAATGATGGCAAGACCGAATAGTGAAAGAAACCAAAGAAGGAGGGGAGGGTGTTTCGCCAAGGCGGCGCGAGCGCTCTTCGAAAGTGTGCGGGGGGAAGGGGAGGAGGCGGGGGGGGGCAGTATGCTGTAAGGAGGAGAGTGCCGCGAAATTGTGAGGGGACGGCAGTTCGCCGTCGAGGCGTGAGCGCTCTCCGGAAGTGTGCGGTGAGGGAGGGCAGGAGGGGGGGGGGGGGAGCATATGGTGTGCCCGCACGAGACGCTCGTCTGCGCGACGCTGGCGAAAACGTGAGGAGGCCGTGAACGTGGCGATGGTGTGCCTCCCCTACCTAAGACGCGGGTCACGGTCCCTTCCTGAGACGCTCTTCACGCCGCCGACGCAGAGGCTTAGCATCGCTGCCGTCGAGAGAACCCACGAGTGAGTGCTACTTCAACGCACTGCTGCTGCGCCCAAATACCGCATTAGGGAGTATCGTAATCGCCAGCCAACTCCTTATTTTTAGTATTTATTTCTAGTATTTTTTTATTTTCATACGCAGAAGGTATGGAGCAAAGCTTTACAATCCTAGGGATTTGCGTGGACGCAGCAAAACTGCGTTATGCTCGCCTACGATTGTTGTCTACATCCCTCTGTGCCGGAGATGATCTGCGGGAGAGAGAGAGAGGGAGAGAGAGAGAGAGAGAGAGAGAGAGAGAGAGAGAGAGGAGAGAGAGAGAGAGAGAGAGAGAGAGAGAGGAGAGAGAGAGAGAGAGAGAGAGAGAGAGAGAGAGAGAGAGAGAGAGATGGATGATGGATGGATGGATGGATGGATGGATGGATGGATGGATGGATGGGTAGACGGATAGACGGATAGACAGACAGACAGACAGACAGATAGATAGATAGATAGATAGATAGATAGATAGATAGATAGATAGATAGATAGATAGATAGATAGATAGATAGATAGATAGATAGATAGATAGATAGATAGATAGATAGATAGATAGATAGATAGATAGATAGATAGATAGATGGATGGATGGATGGATGGATGGATGATGGATGGATGGATGGATGGATGGATGGATGGATAAACTTCATTACGGGCATCGTAATGCGGGGTGGGATCCTAAGTCCAGGACTCCATTGGAGACAACCTGCTGGATCCTGGCCCTAGACAGCTTTGCTGAAATAGGGATTACCTAACACCTTATCCTTCGTCTTAAAAAGTTGAAACCAATAGCCTTCAGGAGTAGACGTAGAGGGGCTGCCCGTACTCGTAGACGAAGACGACTCATAGAAGCGGCCCGCAATGGCAGACGTCATCACACGCACCGCACACGTGTTGTGTCCCGGCGGCCCAGCGTGGCCTCGTGACGGAGTAGGGGTTCTCAACAGACTAACGATTACGTCAGGATCCAAGCCCCACTTGGTGGACTCCGCGATGGATGGAAATTCCCCGCTCCTCCAATCGACCAATCAGGATTTTCGCGTGGCGCCTCCGACGACGGCTTTTCTGGAACCCGAACCCCTAACACTAACTAGTCATAACTAGTCATGACTAGTTAGTCATAAGCTAGTCATAAGCGAGGCGATACCTCAAGCGCAAAAATCCTGCGCTACCGCAAGTGCATAAACAGAAAACTGTACAACGCCAAGCAACTTTGATCTGGTATGTATAAAGGGTTAGTGACGGAAGAAAACAAAGTGGTTTTGTAAAAAAAAATTATATGAATGATAACATAGGGACTCAGCCAAACCTTCCAAGCACACATAGGAGATTTGTAGGCGAAGTGCTTGATTAATTTCGTGTTTTCCTTTAAATAAGGTCAGTAAACACGATTCCCGCCTTAGAGAATACACAAAACTTACTGAACACGCAACAGTATTGCATTTTATGTTCGCTCCGCCGAAAAGCGTTGTATAGGAAACCTCAAGAAACCCAGACGCAACAAAATCTATGGCTAGACCGGCGGGTTTCCGAGAAACACAGCGCTTAAACAAACAAACATCTGGGATTAGATCGGTCCTGTCGTCTGTCGCCATGCACCTCTTTCCCTAAGGAACGAGTGACGTATCTTCCGAGTCGCTTTAGCGGCTGAACTAAGAGCAGATGAGATGGAAGGAAGAGGGCGAAATGCTGGAATGTCTACTAGTAAGACAGTGGGATAGAGGCAAGAGCGAAAGATAGGCTGAAGTGTGGTTAAAATCCAACCACGAAGCCTCGATCAAGAAAGCTGATGTCCAAAAGAAAAAAAGAAAGCGAGAGAAAGAAAGAACCGCAAGGCTGGGCATCGCTGCATACACAGAAAAGGTCCCAAAATGCGCCAGCAGGCGTTGTACGTGGCGCGCCTGCAAAAGTGAGCTCTGTGGAGACAGTTTTTCTTTTTATGGCTCTGCTATTCCTCTGCGGGGACATCGATTTTTGCTCCTACGCATTATTTTGCTCCTCTTTCGCTAGTAGGTCACTAGTGCGGTTCTTTCATTACCCGCTACCCCTGCGTTTCGTGACAGCTTTATTGGCTGTAACGTGGCAGCGATGATGAAACTCTGAGCTATGCACAGCCAGCATGGAAATCGGTAAGCAAAATGCTAAATGTTAGCATTTTTATTGTGAGCTCCTCGGAATTCTTTTGCTTCTGCAGTGCGGGCAAATGCCTTTTTTAAACGAGAAAAAGAGATATCATTCCGAATATTTTTCGAAGTTTTCAAGCGTAATAGAGCGTTTTGGAAGGCCTAATGAAAGCGCTGAAACAAACGAATATTCTTTGATATCATGCTAGCGTCGTCTCTTCTGACGCTTTTTAAAATTTTTTTTCAGTAGTATAACCAACCGCTTAGGTGTAATCTTGAATAATGTCAAGGGACACTTTTGCACGAGATATATTCAACCAGTGAAAAGCAAAACTATGTGGGTGTCACAAGTGGAAGGTGACACTCTTCATTCCTTTATTTAATCCGGATTCCGCGCAACAAAAAAAAAATTGGAGAACAAAACCTGCTCCAGCCAAGCTATGGCAGGTCAACAGCCATTAAAAATAAAAAAAGGAGTGGAAGCCCAAAAATATTTTTCCATGAAAACCAATTTGTAGCTGAGAAAAAAAACAGTGACACTCTTATGGTGACTGATATTGCAAGAGTTCTTTTCGTTATGTCTAGCCACCACTTACTGATGGCTCGAATGTCTTTATTACCCCACTCGCCCCGTTCTTTGATGCCCGTAACAGCAGCGCGATACACGATTGTAAATATAGTGACCCGTCAGCGAGACTTATATGAATGTAGTTTACTTTGAAATGAGGCGTTTCTGCGCAGCCTTCAGTTACAAATAGCTTTCGTCGTTTAGCCATGGCCACCGATTCAGCCAGGGCACATTAAAATATATAGATAACGCTTGCTGTCTCCGAAAAATAGAGTTTCCTTTCTCCATTTCATGCTATATTATACACTTACCGCTGTCAGTGCGTACATGAAGCACGGCCGTAATTGGACAAGGAAATATAACGTATACATGTATATATTAGTAGCATCAGGAGTAGCGGGAAACGTTTAAATGAGCCTCACAAGTGGTAGTCGTTCCCCAGTCCCTGAATCCATGAGATGAGCAGGCTACCTTGGCACTGGAGGTGAAGGTAGCCTGCGAAAATTTCCTGTGGAAATGTTAGCTTCGCTGCAAATGTCGTCAAAAGACGGTAGTCTTCTGCCACTGCTGCATGCCGTCCAACTGCCTGTCCTCTTCCCCGCCCACACCTTCCGTTGCTCCTCGCCTGTCTCTGTCCTGCTATGATAAAGGCACTGGGGGCTGGTTGAATTCAATTAAATTTTCCCGCGTTCGATTGCGATGGGGCCTCGTTCCGTTTGATTATTATAATTTATTGCTAACGACCAGCTAACACACTGATAACTCGGTATTCACTCGACCATTTCCCGCTCACATAGGGTAGCCCCACACCAAAGGCTCTTTAATATTTCCTTTATCAGATAAAAAAGAGTCTTACTGGGAATGAATGGAGTTGATGAGGTTACTGAAGGCTAGTTCGTTCAAACAGAACCAGGTTGTATTCTGTCTTCATGGCCACTATAAGTGTCGCAAGGAGAACCAGGGTTAGGGATACCTTCAAATAAGACGTCCACTGGAAGTTGACGAAGTACGCGCGCACACCACACCCTCTGCTATAGCGTATGGAAAGTCAAGGAGAAAGAAAATATGTGACAATGAATAGGATGCTCATATCCGGGAAGCCTGACGCAGTATATACCCGAAGTCAAACTGGAGAGCAAGACGACGCTCTTTTTCAAAGCCTTGCTCAGGTGTGTGCAGACGGCACGTGGCCCCAATCTCGCTCGCAGAAGAGCAAGAAAAGAAATGCTGGTGGAACACTCACTCCCGTCGGTGTTTACAGGCGTGCAAACACCCAGCGTTGGCGTTTCCATCTTTTTAAAAGAGAATAAATGCGCCCAGGAATATCTGGAGAGAACGGGAGACGCCGGAAAGAAATCCCTGGTGGGTCTTCGTCAAGCGGGTATTAACGGACGGGGAACGGGAACGTGCAAACACGCAACGGCACCGCTGCCGATGTTTCAATCATGCCGAAAGCAGAAGGTGAAAGCCATAAATACGCCGTCGTCCTTCCTTCATTTTCTCTCCGGTTGCCGACGTCGCCGACAGAAAAGAAAATTGTACGGGACGAGCTCCAACGCATACCGCAAAACAAATTCGCGTCATGCCGCACGTCTCATTTCCTGCCGAAACGAGTAGGAAGGGAAGGGATGCCTGCAGCCTTTCTGTCACCCTCAATGCGCGCTAAAGGATTTCGAGTTGCAATGTTCATCAGTCGCCTGCACGTTGGAAACATTTCGCTAACTCTCAAGGGCGTGCACCCGTGCGTTGGTGAATTCAGCAACAAACGACGACGCGAGGGCGTTGCTACCTGATTTTCCCAGCTATTTACATGTCTGCCAGGTTGTTCGACCTATATTACTAGAACGCTGTGGAAGACTCCACCGTGCGTTAGGCTTACCTGGTCTTCCTAAGTGTAAAACATGAAGCGCGCTCAGTAAGGGCTCAGAATAGCTTTTTTCCTCGACTGGAACGAACTTTGCGATCGATCCACGTTACGGACGTCCTATCTATCCAGGAAATGGATAGAAAAATGGTAGTACACAAACTAAGGTTGGACGCTGCTGAAGTATGTTCAGAGGTAAAACCAGAAATTTGTAAGGCAAATTTATTTGTGAAACATTTGTCACACTCATGTTAAGCAGCAAGGTGTGGGCACAAGACGACACTAGAAGGACATTCCATTCGTGGTCCGTGTGAGAAGCCGTAAAGACCATGAAAACAACATCCGCTACTGGTTCATCTGAAATAAATCGGCCTTAATTATTCACTCATTTCAGTCTGGCCTGGAAGAACCCTGCCTTAATAGGACAAAGGATGACTACTAATATTTACAAAATCTCAAAGTATAAGGGTACGTAATGCCGGCAATCACGTCATGACTGTGTAACGCAATGCGTTCCGCGTTACCATATATATATATATATATAACACAGAAATAAGGGTTGGCAGTCGAGAAAACCTCGGAAAGCAAAGGGGAGGATGTGGTAGATCATTGAAACAGATTAAGAATTTGGAAAGAAAGAAAGAAAGTGAAGAAAAAATGCCCGCCAGGTGGGATCCGAACCCACGACCTCCAGAATACCGGTCTGGTGCGATAACCACTACGATAACTAGTGGTTATCGCACCAGACCGGTATTCTGGAGGTCGTGGGTTCGGATCCCACCTGGCGGGCATTTTTTCTTCACTTTCTTTCTTTCTTTCCAAATTCTTAATCTGTTTCAATGATCTACCACATCCTCCCCTTTGCTTTCCGAGGTTTTCTCGACTGCCAACCCTTATTTCTGTGTTATTTTCAACGAGCCCCTCATTTCCTATTCTGATTCGCTATATATATATATATATATATATATATATATATATATAGTATAAGTAAAGAGTCGGATACACAGCAAGAACAATAACAAACAATGTTTACTTATGTAGAGGCAACGGGACTTGCCTTCATCAGAGTAAAGTTACATGATTTTGCTGTCGCAAACATTTTGAACACATTTCTTATATAGGTTTGCATAAAACTGTGAGAAAGAGCGGAAAATGTTTCGGAAATGGGGAGTGTGCATACAGTCAGGCTACGCCTATGTTACAACATCAACAAACAAACAAGAAAAATAAAAAGGGGGGGGGAAGCCCTAGAGGAAAGAAAGCCCTAGAGGAACTCGCAAGCTGTCCCGACATAATTATTAAACCTGCCGACAAGGGAGGCGCAATCGTAATCCTTGACAAAACCGACTATGTTAACGAGGCCAATAAGCAACTATCAGTATCGACGTTCTATAAAGCACTACCCAATGATCCCACTCAAGGTTATAAGCAAATTGTCAAAGATAAACTTGCTGAGCTTGTTAAAAATAAAACAATAAATGAAACCACGGCTCGTTCCCTGATCCCCTTAAGCCCAGTAGCCGGTAAATTCTATCTTCTCCCAAAGATTCACAAGGTGAACAACCCAGGGCGCCCCATTGTTTCTGGCATTGGCACTGTTACCGAAAACCTCTCGCGCTATGTGGATAATCTCATTTGCGACATTCCGCCCAGCTTTCCCTCCTTCATTAGGATACCAATGACTTTCTCTCAGACATCTCAAAAATTGAAATTCCTGATGACTGCCTTGTAGTCACCCTTGATGTTGCGTCACTGTATACTAACATCCCCCATGAAGATGGCATCGCCGCTGTATCCCTTGCGTATGAGCAGTCATCGTGCGACAAACCTATCGATTCTTCTGCTCTCCAAACATTCCTTAGGCTTATTCTTGAACTTAACAATTTTGAGTTTGACGGAGTTCATTACGTGCAAGTAAGCGGAACGTCAATGGGAACTCGAATCGGACCTAACTACGCTAATATCTTTATGGCTCACCTCGAATCAAACTTTCTTGACACCCAAAATTTAAAGCCAATGTACTATAAAAGGTATAGTGATGACATATTCATGATCTGGCAACACGGTGAGGCGGAGCTCCTCACCTTCATTGAGGCATTTAACCTAGCCCATCCTAGTATTTCCCTTGCTCATTCCTATTCGGAACACAGTGTAAACTTTCTGGACGTCACCGTTACTACCTTCCAAGGTCGGCTTCAAACTAAACTGTATAGAAAACCGACAGACACGCGGCAGTATTTGCACTTCCGAAGCAGCCATGTCAGACACTGCAAGACAGCAATACCTTACAGCCAAGCCCACCGATTTAGGAGAATTTGCTCAAACCAAGCCGACTTTGACTCAAACTGTCAACAACTCAAGACCACCCTCCTGAATAAAAAATACCCGGAAAAAGTTATCGACGACGCTATTGTGCGAGCCAACCAATTAGACCGTAACGCAATCTGTAAGAAAAAAGCCCCGAACGGGAACCCGCAAACTACCTTAGTTTTAACCCACTCATCCTCCGCTCCAAGAGTGTCAACCGTGCTAAAAAAACATCACAATATCCTAATGCAAAGTGACCGCTTAAAAAGCATATTCCCCGAACCACCACACGTTGTCTACCGGCGTAATAAGAATTTCGGTGACTTTCTTACTAACTCTCGTATCAACCGACCGGCAACTACTGGCTGCATGCCCTGCAATAAACCCCGATGTAAAGTATGCCCACACATGACCACTACACAGCGCGCCACCAGCACGGCTTCAGACTACTACGTAAATATAAAAGGTAACTTTAACTGTGACTCCGCTAATGTCGTATATCTTCTAGAGTGCACTGTTTGTAGGCAACAATATATCGGCCAAACTGAAACGCCCTTCCGAATACGGTTCAATAATCACCGCTCTCATGCAAAAAGCTGCCCTTATTTGCCCCTGTCAAGACATGTGAACAGTCCCGGGCATGCATTTGAACATCTTAAAGCAACGATTTTAGAATCCGCCTTCAAAACGCACCACGACCGCGAGGTTCGGGAATCTTATCTCATTTATAAGTTTGGGTCAGCCACGCTTGGAATCAATGAAAGTTACGGAAAACTAACGTGCTTATCCCTCGATTAAAATTAGCGGCTTCATAATTTTTATAAATATGTTCATTATTCCTACCCTCGAGTTTGCCATCAGAATTCGCAGAAACTCTCCTAATACAGCATCTTTATTAGCCTAATGCGGCTCAACAATGCCATTTGTCCTGGGGAGGGAGGCCTCGTTCCCACCACCACTTAAGAATGTTTAACTCTTTGTGATCTATTCATGTTTAACCTTTTGTGAACCTACCTATTTCCTGTTCAATTGCTAGCTTCTGTGAAATGCTCTTTTGTGCCCCCTATCTATTCTCTTGACCCGCGGGGGGCACACCCATCTTCGCTTCCCCCCGAACCAGTCTCAGCAGTCACTTGAATACCTTACTGTATACTCTTCCCTTTCTTTTCAAACCGCGGTTGTCCAGTTTCCCCCATTGTCTGAACTTGCAGCCCGCGCGGCATACGTTGACCCGTCATGGTGCAACCTTGAACGCTGCATTGCTAACACGACCCCTTTTTCTCTCTCTCGCTCCCCCCCCCCCCTTTTTATTTTTCTTGTTTGTTTGTTGATGTTGTAACATAGGCGTAGCCTGACTATGCACACTCCCCATTTCCGAAACATTTTCCGCTCTTTCTCACAGTTTTATGCAAACCTATATAAGAAATGTGTTAAAAATGTTTGCGACAGCAAAATCATGTAACTTTACTCTGATGAAGGCAAGTCCCGTTGCCGCTACGTAAGTAAACATTGTTTGTTATTGTTCTTGCTGTATATCCGACTCTTTACTTATACTATTTCTGCGCGCTTTGTGAGTTTATCTTTCTCTAGATTTATATATATATATATATATATATATATATATATATATATATATATATATATATATATATATATATATATATATATATATATATACAGGGTGTCCCAGCTATCATGCACCAAGATTTAAAAAAAGAGTAAAGGCGTAACTCAAAAGAAACCAGGTGCATAATGTTTGTAGTACTGTGAAGAAGCGCACAGTATTTTTTTCTTTAATGAGACTTAATAACTAATTGTAATTAATTATCTAACTCGAGAAATACTGTCCTAATCACTAAAGTGTCAATGAGGCACTTGTAGGTAACCACGAGGGGCATCTAACTGCGGTATTTTCATCGACGAACTAATTGCGTACTCATTTATTCTGACTGATAAAGGAAACCCGCGAAATATGAAAAATACCACGTGACGGCGCCTCCGCGCGCACCGTAAAGCAACGCCCTCAAACAGGCTGCCTCTGAGTTAGCCAGAATGAAATAGACAAAAGAAAAAAAGAAGAAATGCGACCGAGTTTGTTCCTTATCTGCACACGCGTCCCGCGAATCTTGCTGCTGCTGCTCCTTCCATGCATGCTATTATCAAGGTGATGCGCTGTCTCTTCGGGCGGGTAACACGCGAAGCAGTTGCTTTACATCAGCTTTGTTTGGGGACGCTGCTTTACATTTTTCATATTTCGCGGGTTTCCTTTATCAGTCAGAATAAATGAGTACGCAATTAGTTCGTCGCTGAAAATAGCGCAGTTAGATGCCCCTCGTGGTTATCTACAAGTGCCTCATTGACACTTTAGTGATTAGGACAGTATTTCTCGAGTTATATAATTAATTACAATTAATTAATTAAGTCTCATTAACGAAAAAAATTACTCTCCGCTTCTTCACAGTACTTCAAACATTATGCACGAGGTTTTCTTCGAGTTACGCAATTTCTCTTTTTTTAAATCTTGGTGCATGATAGCTGGGACACCCTGTATATATATACATATATATATATATATATATATATATATATATATATATATATATATATATATATATATATATATATATATATATATATATATATATATATATATATATATATATATATATATATATATATATATATATATATATATATATATATATTATGACCGGCCTCAGAGCAGTTGTAAATATAAACCCCCGCGGTGAAATCGAGAGAGGACCGCCGCGGAATAGCCCACTGGTTAGTGCACCGCACGCGTTATGCAGAGATGTGGGTTCGACTCCCGCTTCCGGAAAAGACGGCGGATTTTTTCTCGAATTCTATTTTGGCTTATTTATCACTGCATCAAAGAAACATGACATACACACGTCATTCGGCACTATTAAATATTAAAAAAAAAGCCGTATAGAACTGGCAATGACGACCGTAACGTTGATATGTGTCCTTACCGAGTCCCTCGTCCCGTATCTTTCTGTGCTGCAGAATATATATATAATCTGCGGTTAGAACGCTGTATATACATATATATACATATATATATATATATATATATATATATATATATATATATATATATATATATATATATATATATATATATATATATATATATATATATATATATATATATAGCTAATCAGAATAGGAAATGAGGGTTCGGATCCCAGCTGGCGGAGATTTTTTCCCCACTTTCTTTCCAAATTCTTTATCTGTTTCAATGACCTACTATAACCTACCCTATACTTTCCGAGGATTCGATGATTTCTTGACTGCCAAACTTTATATCTGTCATATATATATATATATATATATATATATATATATATATATATATATATATATATATATATATATATATATATATATATATATATATATATATATATATATATATATATATATATATATATATATATATATATCAGGGTGTCGAACTGAACCGGTATTTTTGCCGGAACTGAACCCGAACCGGAACTGAACTGAAAAAAGAAATAATGGTTACCGGTTCATGCCGAAACGGTTCGACCCTCCGTTGTTGATATTGCACAGTCAATGCAAATCAGGCCTTTTTTTCTCTCACGTACCTTGCTCGTGGTACCCGCTCGCGCACTTATATAACAACAGAAGAAATGAACGAGCACAAGTGTAACAATGGTCTGTTGCTGCTAGAAACGCGGGCGTAGTGCGTATATATATATATATATATATATATATATATATATATATATATATATATATATATATATATATATATTTAGGGTGTCGGACAGAAATATAACGAGTCGGTTAGGGTTGTCGACGTTTCGCTGAATTCACTTCGTTCCGCTGTAGTTTCGGTTTGCCTACATCATGGGGCCGAACCGCTTAGCGAACCGTTTCGATGCGTCGAGCTATCAGTGAAGTAAGAAAAAATAGGTTTTCTAGTTTCAAACTTCTATAAACAAAACATACAAACAAAAATTCAAAACCCTGATTTTTCACAATAAAGAGTTGTGTTTTCAAATACAAGCTTTAAACGATAGGGCCAGATATCAGGGACAACAAATGAAGCAATAGCATTTCACCAGCACATTTCTCGACCAGTACTTATCTCGTCCTAGGTACTATAGTTTCGTGTGTTTTCTCTTCACAGGGGACAACTGTGTCTGCTCGACATTTTTTTCATTTAGACGAAAAATTTATATCTAGCTCCATCCTTGCCCCGACGTAAAAGATAACAGACGTTAGCTTGCTGGAAAAACATTCCCTTTCTAAGGAAATCCTAGACGGCTTTCGGTCATGTGCACGTTGGACGGATAACTCAAAATTTCTAATTTTTCCTGTGTCTATCACAAAGCATTGCCGATCTGTCCGCAGGCCCTTTTCCCTCGAGACTATGCATACTTTTAGAGGGGTTAAATTATTTATTTCTAATTTCTGAAAGGAGCCACTGATAATTAAAACAACAAGCATGTCTTATCTACAGAAATAGCCAGATTGATTGATTGAGTGATTTAGTTATTTATTTATTTACTTATTGATTGATTGATTGATTGATTGATTGATTGATTGATTGATTGATTGATTGATTGATTGATTGATTGATTGATTGATTGATTGATTGATTGATTGATTGATTGTAGGGTTTAACGCGCCGACGCAGCGCAGGCGATGAGGCGCGCCGTAGTGGAGGGCTCCGGATTAATTTTGACCACCTGGGGACCTTTAACGTGCGCCGAAATCTCGTACACACGGGCGTTTTTGCTTTTCGCCTCCATCAGAAAAGCGGCCGCCGCGGCCGGGAATCGAACCCGCGACCTCGTGCTCAGCAGCGCAAGACTGATTGATTGATTGATTGATTGATTGATTGATTGATTGATTGATTGATTGATTGATTGATTGATTGATTGATTGATTGATTGCAGGGTTTAACGCGCCGACGCAGCGCAGGCGATGAGGTGGGCCGTAGTGGTGGGCTCCAGATTACTTTTGACCATTTGGGGATCTTGAACGAACACCGAAATCTCGAACACACTGGCGTTTTGGCTTTTTGTCTACATCTGAAAAGCGGCCGGGATGGCCCAAAATCGAATCCACGCCCTCGTGTTCAGCGGCACAACGCCTTAGCACTGAGCCACCGCGGCGGGTAAAGATTCAAATGTTAGCTGCCGCTTTTCTACATCTTGACGCGCTCGGGAGTTTATTGTTCAGTATTGTTCACCATTGTTTTTTCATTTTTCTGCCTAATCCTATTTTATGTAGAGTAAATGCTCTGCATCGCATGTAAGTCAGAAAGCTTGCGTTAATTTTTAAACCAATTTAAAAACGGCATTTTTGGTTTTCTCGATTATTCACAAACGTGCAGTGCTGTTATTTATCATATACCTCGAAGACGTGTCATATGCAGCTTTCCCGCTCATGGCAGTCCTTTCAACAGTGATTGCTTTGTAGTTATTTAGCGCAATGGAAATATTTTTGCAGAGCTAATATTGGGGGTGAAAACTCACTTTTTGCATAGTTTCAAGTCTCGCACGTTGCGCGACTAAGTTCCTAAGCCATGGAAACTATCCCATATAACTGCATGGGGAGTAAGATTTGACAGCGAATTACACAAAAAGTATCCCGAATCTTGGAATGTTATTCGGTGTTTTCATCTTCACGTTGACTTCTTGCTTTATTCCAAGTATCACTTTCCTGAAGTGGTTTTGCTAGGTTCCTGAGAGGTCGGAATGTTGAGCGAGAAAGCTTCGTAAATGTATTATATGTGTAGTTTTGTAGCTAAAAAAGACGAAGTATTTTTTGTAGGCTGTATGGCGGTTACATACTAGAGTGGTTTGTAACAAAGTTCTGAATGTCGACGTAAGAGGGCAAATGGCCTGTCCAAGCTTGTCCGCTCTACGCGTCGTGATCAACTAACGGGTCCTTTCAATTCCCCTGCACCACGTGAACCAGTTCAGGTGGTACAGCCCTTCGCCGTTCGCTTCAGTGGTGCAGCTCGCGACACCTTAACTGCGCCGTTCGATTCGCCGGTGGTGCAGACGGGTGCAGGACGAATTCGCGGCTTTGCCTGCACTTCCTGCCGAGGCAGTGCAGAAGCAGGCGAAAAAAATGGCAGTATCTCCACTCCGTGGATGATGGCGAGTTGGCGGAGTACGGGCACTCGAAATGACATCCGGGCTGCGCCCGGAGTGACATCCGATTTCTGCCCCCACCGTCATTCGATTTGAACCGAGAGTTGCACCATGGTTATTCCCCAAATAAAACGGCAACTCACGGCTCAAATCGAATTTCGCTTGATTTTCGCTTGATGGTGGTATGCGCACGGATGGACGCGGACGGACCTAGGGAGGTCCTAAGGTACTCCGCACCGTTACAGGCGAGGGAGTAAGCCGTTTGACTCTCGGGTACTAACTCACGGTCCTAGCCCAATTCAATAAAAAAACGGTCCTAGCCCAATGGGTAAGACGACTGACACTAACTCTGTCTGGTCTACCAGACACGGGCTCAAACCGCGCCGGGGCCTGTGGGATATTTCGCGATTGTAAATGCTATACGCACGGACGTGGACGGACATTGTGTGGTCCTAAGGTACTCCGCACCTAAAAACTGCAGGTATGGTTCCGCCGATTATACAGGATGGCGCTTCCGCCACTGCACTGCTGTGAACTAGTTCAAGATGTACAAAATAAATCGAACTGACCCAAAGATTGTACGAGGCACCGCGGCACTCGCTGCCATCGCTGTGATGACAACTGTAGTTATGTGAACGGTCGGACAAAGGCGAGGGTCTAGAGATAAATACACCACTTGATTTTGCCCAACGAAAAGGAGCAGAAACTGTTCCTGTATGAACTCTATGCAGAATAGTTTAAGCCGAAGTGATAGGGTTTTCTTTTTTTTCCCCGTACGAACAAATTTGTAAAAAAACCTTGCGCGTTTGACGCCCCGAAGCTATGCGTGTGCTATGAGGCGCACCGTCTATTGCAGGGCGGAAGAAAAATTTTCTGCACGTGGGAATCTTTAACGATCGTCTAAATATCAACATACAGTCGTTTTAACCGCAGAGCTGCTTAAGCCTGAGCTTGGTCCGTTGGAGTTAGCAAACGCAACTGCCAAGAAAAAATACCCAGGCAACTGGCACGATCCTTGCGTGGCACGACCTTCGCTCTGCGGCTTTAGCAAAAAAATAAAAAATACCAAGTGCAGCTGAGCGTGCATTTCATGAGGAGCACCCAGTGTCGTCCAGGTTTGCGCGTGGGCTTGCGCCACGTGAGGAGCTCCCCCTTTGTCGTCGTCGTCTTCGTCGGGGTGGACTCGTGGCCCACCGGTTGCTACGGGGCTCATCCCCGTCCGTTGTGTTGCCAACGTGACGTTATTGGTCGGTTGAGCTTGGAAATTATGGGTTGGGGTCGTTGCGAAGGGGAAGCCCTGGGTGAGTCGGAGGGAGTCGATGTGAGCGGGTTTGACTCGGTCACCAGTGATGCCGCCTTTAAGGCCGTTAATGCCGAGGGAGACAGTCTTGGGTTGCCGCTCCTCGTTCGAGGAGGGTGCATATACTCGCTCTGTCTGCTCCATCTCTCCTGGCATCCCCTGTCAGTATGGGGAAAAGCTAGGTCGACGCTCAGCTCTGATGGCTCTCCCTCCTTGAAGCACTACTGCAAGCTGCGGTAAGTTTGTTTTATTTTCGTCTGCATCACAAAAGCAGTGGTCAGGCGTGGCAATCGAACATACATCCTCGCTAGTGGTTAAGCCATGGAATAAGTCCTGCGGGTTGCACTTGTATATTATTTACACTTTTCATGGCTGGAACCTCACCAAGCAAATTATGAATACAACAAAAAGGACGTTTACGGTGTGGTCCTTCACATTTGCGCAGTGAAGCATCTTGCAGCTTGATTGCTCCGATACAGTCGCAGTGAAGGAAGGGCAAAATCGATTTTTCAACTTGTCTGCAGGATACTGAAAGTGTGTCTTGTTCTGCCTTCCACTCTGCACGCACGGTCAGCCCCAGCATACCATTGCGTCACTGCCGGACATTCTTTTCCTCATGTTGCGATCACGTATAGAGCGCTGATAGTGTTCTGACTGCTCTGAAAGTGAAAAGTGCGTGAAAGGATATGAAGTTGATCTCGTGTGAAAGAGAAAAACCCTAAAGGACATTAACCGCGTATTAGCAACACCGGGTGGTCGAACCGTTTCGCCGTTAACTTGTGACCTTTATTCATTTTGTCGGTTCAGTTTTGGGTCGCGTTCAGAGCTCAAAAAATTGTATATATATATATATATATATATATATATATATATATATATATATATATATATATATATATATATATATATATATATATATATATATAGTTAGGAAGTGAGGGGGCTCGTTGAGGAAATACAGAAAGATTGGGCGGTTGGGCGGCAGTCTACAACGCCAAAGGAAGCATAGGGGTGTTGTTATGCTCTTTTTTGCTACGGTTAGTGCAGTTGACATTTTTTTAATATACGTAAGGAAGAAAGAAAGAAAAACACGCGACCAGAGTGGGGACCGAACAGAACAGGCGTGTGCTTGGTCCCCACTCTGGGCGCATGTTTTTCTTTCTTTCGTTTTTTCTAACGTATGTTTAAAAAATGTTCACGACAGAAATAAGTGTTAGCAGTCAAGAATGCCTCGAACAGCAAATGGGAGAATGCGGTAGGTCATTGAAAAAGATGAAGAATTCCCAAAGACAGAAAGAAAAAGGAGATATATATATTAATATATATATATATATATATATATATATATATATATATATATATATATATATATATATATATATATATATATATATATATATATATATATATGGAGAGAAAGAGAGAGAGAGAGAGAGAAAGAGATGAGAGAGCAAACACGGTAGTGATTGTGCAATCGCCGTAAAATAAGACAATTCTTGCATAGTGCAGTTTAAAGTAAGTCTTATAAGGCATACAACCATCGTAGGGATCATTAACAAATGGATATATATTCTTTGTTCTGTAGCTTTCAAATCGCAAAGACAACTGGAATTTCGGGCAGGACACTAAGGACGAAAGAAAACAAGGAGAAGAGGAAAAGCAGAGCCACCCCGCTAAAACATATACACTCTACCAGGCTATATTAAAGTCGTAAATCAGGCTTCCATCCAGTAGCGCAAGCAGAGGGGATGGCGTGTCCCGCCTGTCCGATGGCCATACCTTGCGCGCCGTTTTTATGTGATATACAGGCGCTGGCCAATACAGGACTCACGCATCCTTCACATGGTATACCCGCGATTATTCTTCATTCAGCGATCAATTTAAACCTCTTTCTTAATTAGTTGCAGAGGCAAAGACACACTATGTTATTTTTGGAAGAAAATCAAAATGTCAAAATAATTTGCATCTCCTCAAGCGTCCACAGAGACCATTGAATTGGAAAGCACAATGCTGGAAGATGCTGACTCGATGACAGCGGAAATAGCAGCGCATCGTTCGGATGCTGCGTTCCACACGCACGTGTGGTCATCGTTCCAGCCAACTGACGTCTGTGTTCCGAAAGCGAAGTAGGTCCCAGTAAAGGCCTTTGTCCACTACATGAAATAGCTGGCCAATCACAATATTGGGAAGAAGGGCTGTCACAGGCAGAATGGTCTCTCTGAATCTTTGTTTTCCATTGAGCCAAATTAGCAACAACAACAAAATAACACGCAATTTCCCTTTGCTGTAATGGCTTTCGAAGCTACTCGTTCTCTTTCGGCGTTTCGTGCACGCTCAGCCATCGTAGTTTATAGGCACTTCAGCCCACTCCCTCCCTCATTCCTTTTTTTTTCATTTTTAAGTTGCTGCTCCCAAATTTGTTTTTTACCGCGGTCTGTATTCGAATCATTTATTCAGAGGAAGGGTCCTAATTTTAAAAAGTTGGGGAGGGGGGTAAGGGGTGCAAGGATGCTTGAGAGAGGGCGATGATTAACAGTGGTTTTCTTGATTGCTGAGGTGAATGGTCAGAGAGTACTTGATTTGACAGATAAGATATGTACACAGTCTGGGCGCTGAGGACAAAGTGTGGGCCAGTTTTAGTTTGCGCGAATCCGGGTGTACACGTAACCGATGTGTTTAAGTGGTGTGTATAGTAATAAACAGTTTTTGGTTGCTTTGTTTGCGTAGCGGCAGGTTGTTTCGTCAGCGCGTCTCGTAACACCCTTTTTCTTGGTCCTTAAAACACACACAGGCATGCATTCTTCAGTGCCTCAATCACTACTTCTGCCTGAAGAAAAATAATTTTATGCATGGATCACTGAGAAACTCGCCCCCCCTCCCTACCAAAACAAAAAAAAAAATGTTGGTAATTTTCTACGCTGACATGAGATGTTATTACTTAGAGATGTCCTCCAGCCATATTCATGAGCCACCTTACACCTCTTTGTTATCGCCGTATTCCCAACACCCTTTCACTTTCTTTCAGGAATGGGATGAGCCATTGTCGGTGCGTGCCCATTTCATGCAGACTAGCTCATTCCAAATGGTGTTCGAGGGCTCTTTCGGGAAACGAACCAGAAGAAACAGCTCTCAAGATTAATATATTTTTGCCGGTGGTGCAGGGAATGTGGAGCTCCTCGTATAACGTTGCTCCTTTCAGTATAAACGATCAGTATGTAATAACTAGCTTACAAACTGCCAATATTTAACATTAAATTCACGATGACTCTGCGTCGTATACATCACTCCCGGGGTCATTTCTACACATCATATATCTAGCCAGGTAGAGTATAATGATAATATGGCATAGCTCATGCTTAAATAACAATTACCTTTCAATTAGGGGCCTCCATTGGACAGATAGTACCATACCGAACAAAAATTTGGCGAAATTTTATTAACGGCTTCTTTGTTATGTCAAACTGATTAATTATTCATTTAGGTTCCTTGACACACGCAGTTCGTGTCCGTAATGAAGCTGTTAGAACGGAAAAGGATACCCACCTTTTTCGGTCCATATACTAATTGCGGCAAAGAGATCAGGTGTGCTCGCCCCATTGGCTGATGCAACTTCAAACTTTCCACTGTCAAGGCTAAGTTATACAGCTGCTCTTATTAGCGTTATTTTCGTTCAGCCACATATGTAAAGTGCACAATACACCAGCCTGTATTGAAGAGGAGTATGTGTCGTCACAACCGTTGCCTAATCTTGCACAATGGATGATTCAAGAGAAACGACATTTTCATAACCCCTGGTCTTGCAAAAGAGTAGACGTTTAAATTATCTTAAAATGCCGCTAATATGGGCAGTGCCTTTTTAAGTCTCAACCGATAAGCTCTGTGCATGACATTTACAACTTTCTCGCCGGCGCCCTCCTAATGTCCGCTGCAACGCAACCTCAGTGTACCCGCGCAATGCCGCAACGCTTTCCCAAAACCCGTCGAGGGGGGAGAAATGTCTCGTGGTCGTCCCTGTCGTCGACCTCGATCCTCTGCAGCAGCGAGAGGTCTCTGGCCGGGGCCGTTTAAGGTGGTGAACGTTCCCAGGAGCCTAATTATGCTAACGAGCGTGTTTCCACACACGGCGTTAAGTGGATGGCGCCACACTATCGTTGACGGCGAGGAGGGAGGCAGGAACAGGGAGCGAGGGAGCGAGGGAGCTCCGGGCCAACACTATTCAGGACACGCACAAAATTACGCATTCAGGAAAACACACGAGCGTACGGAATATAGCGGGCGAATCCAGCCAGCCACCCTCATTCCGACGAGGTGTCACTTAACACTCCCTTCCTCTGCCTCACCCAGAGCCTTCATCGCCGACCAGAACGTTCCTGCGCTTCTTCAGTGGCGGCCACGAAGTGGCCTTCCTCTCTTCGGGTTCCCTCCCTTCCTCGAGGCGGCGACACCGCTTCCATTATGGCCACGGGCGCGCTCATGCATGTGCTGCATGTCTACGCCAGCGGCCGTATTAAGATGATGGCAGTGAGCGGCAGTTTAGTAAGAGGGGGTGGCGGCGTCGTTTAATACTAGAACACCTCGCACGTGTCGCACCGTCCCGTTACCTCCACGTAGAGCGGAGGCGGAGGACGAGGTTTGCAAGTAAATCGGGCAGAAGTACGCAGCAAAGACATGTTTCCAAGGCACGACGCTGTATCGCTAAATGGCCGCAAGCGCTGAATGAACAGGATCGTCGTTGTCATTAACCGCAACTTGTCACCTGCGCTCTACTGGCGCTTCATATATATGTGATATCCACGCACAGAGGAACGCCAGCAGTCAGGAACGGCATCGAGGGCATGCGGAAAGTAGCTTGTCTTTTTAAGTGGGGAACGTGAAACCTCTTACGCTTGCACACACAAAAATAAATTACACAATAAAGTTAACTGGGTTGATTAAAAAGTCGAACGCTTATGGGTGGGGGCAAATCGCATTCAGGGCGCTGTTTTCTCTTCGGCTTCTATCTTTATAGAATTTCTGCGCTCTTATTTCCCCACAAAAAAAGAAGGTGAACTGGGTGCATCATCATCATTCTCATCTACGTGTTTCGACTGCTGCACGAATGTTCTTACCGTGTTCCTCCAGGCTTTCCCATCTTGTGACGCCCGAGTTAATTCTTTGCCTAAGAATTTTCGGATTTTATCTCCTCTTCGCCTTCTTTTTTAGCCTCTTTATACCTACTCTGTAATCATAATTGTCCACCACTTCACCGCTCGGCATTACATGTTGGGATATGAGTCTACTTCTTCATCTTAATTTGAGATATGATGTTTGCACCCATGGGTTTGTTCTCTTGTATCATTTCCTATCCGTTATAATTACACCCATCATTCTTCCTTCCATATTTGGTAGCATTTAAGTTTTCCTTCGAGGTGCTTAGTAAGGCCCCAACTCCGTCTCTTAGTCACGGTGCTTTGTAATGCGGAATAATATGTCAGATTGTCCGGGGCGCGCAATGATATGAAAGGCGAGAAGGGGTACGCCAGTTTATTCGCGACCCGACTAAGAAAGCGCCTTGGCGACACCGCGGGTCTTCAAATTTTCTGGCGCTACGAAATGATTCATAACCCCGTAATGATGAAATACAAGTAGATTTGAAAGCAAACATGGTGCTGCTATTTTGGCACTGACGTTTACGAAAACTGTACGGTGTGGTGTGATTAACAGTTGCAGCGTTTTAAAATAAGTTTGGTTGGGGACGAAAAAAGCGAGGAAAGTCTACAATCATTCACTAGTTAAATGTTCACAAAAAGCGTTTCTTTTTCATTTATTCGAGTGCGCAGGTATAGAAAAGCGAAGGATGAAACGCAATTGATAAAAAATATTCTCACTGCACTTGCAACTGAGTGCACTCGTGTAAAGCAAGCGCGAGGTGCTCCATTAATAAATTAGGCACGCCATGAAGAGCTGTTCTAATAAGTCGTTGAAAAACTTACGCCCTTGGGATGTGAACACATTGAGTTCGTTCTTCTAAATCTCAGTACCGTGAAATTATAAACCTTGCATATATATGTGTAGCAACAGCGATAAGGAGAAAGGATGGCGTTCACAAAGGGTGTACAAGACAGCCGCTGATGTGAGCTTTCTCAGTATTTGGGCTTTTCTTGATGGTTGATTTGTACCGTTCGGCATGCGTTCACACAAACCGGCTGAATTCCATATTCCGTATTGCGCGATAATGTGTGCTAGCTATGTACGTGCTGGCTAAGCTGCACCGAGCATCTTTGAAAAAAATGGGTGACTTCACAAGGCCGGGTGCTGAAAGAAGCATAACTTCCTCGGGGCACACATAGAAAAATATTTATCGTCGCACACTGAACGTCTGTTGTAGGAATTCAAAACCTATTTGAAAGCGATGACAAATTTGTTTTTGCGTTACATTTTCTGCAGAATAAATTTGAGTTCAGCTTTCTCTTTTATCCTCTTCGGGCTCATTATTGAAACTATGCTCCGGAGACTAGGCCGCCTAAGAGTTCAACAAAAATTAAAGGGAATGATGTATCTCCTCCCTCCAACATAATTTGTTTGTATTTAATAAATTTGATAAGCACAAAAAGCAACGGTCACAGGGAATGGTAAGCATACAGGACTCGTATATACCATCTCGCCCAAAATTAGTGTTTTTAGCAGCCACTCTCTTACCTTTTTTTCTTGCCTGACACCCCGGGGGTAGATGCCCACGTCGATCATTTTTGGGCTGCCCGCCGTGGTCTAATCAAGCGATGCAAAACCCGAAAGACCAATCGGCGACTCCGCATTCGGATTGCTAAGTTGACCAAAGAGGCTGCTGATTATGCCCATCATCTTAGCCAGCTAATTTGGGCTCAATTTTCTACGAAGCTTCAAGGAACACTAGGCACGCGACGAACCTGGCAACTCCTTAGATCGCTGATGGGCAACAACAAAACCAAAACTGCAGTGGCCCGCCAACTGCGGTGCCTCATACAAAACTATTCCGGCACGGAACAAGAACTACTAGAGGAGCTACAGAAGCCATGGGCACACCCAGACGGGGACTCGTCCCTGCCCCATGCTCCTTACACAGCCCCCCCCCCCCCCCCAAACGCTGAATTCGATGCGCCCTTCACCCTTCCAGAAATTGAGGCAGTCGCGTGGAGCCTCACCCGCAATACCACAGCGGGTAAAGACCGTATCCAGAACAAATACCTGCGCAATCTCGATACAACCGCCTTTGAAGCTTTATTAGAGTACATCAACAAACAGTGGAATGCGGGTATTCTACCACAACTGTGGCGGCACGCGGACATTAATGTTACCCCAAGGCCCAAGAGATCATTGACTCCAGGAAACCTTCGCCCCATCTCACTGACATCGTGTGTGGGAATCTGTATCAACATTTAGTGCATGACCGCTTGGTAGCACATATCGAGAATATTGATCTGTTCCCAATGACCAGGTTTTGCTTGTGACCGCATCTGTCCGCGCAAGGTATTTGAATCCAAATTAAGTCGGATATTATTAATCGCCTCACGTCATCGCACAAGCGATGCGTACTTACTCTGGACATCAAGGGTGCTTTCGATGACGTTTCCCAATCGGCAATCCTCGGAGGATTCACATCTCTCGGATGTGGAGAGCGTATGTATGACTACGTGAGGGTTTTCTTAATGGACCGTACTGCGATAAACTGGTCTTTGATATCTTCGATCATCCGCTTTCCCGATTCAAGCGAAAGGTAACCCGCAAGGCTCGGTCATCTCGCCACTGTTATTCAACATCGCCATGAAGGACCTCCCACCGTAATTGCAGTCCATTCCCCACCTTAAACACGCATTATACGCGGATGGGTTGATTGGCGTATTCATGGGAGGTTGGGGCCATTACTACACCAGGGTGGCCAATCGTGCTCTGCAGAGGGAGTGCGTTAGCGGCAATGGTCGCTGGGGTGAGGCCGCAACCCCAAGCTTCATTGTGCAATTCCATCAACACGCGGATTTTTTTTAATCAGGTGGAAATTGTCCACACCGGGATTCGAACCACGGTACTACGCCACAGCTGCACCCCCGGATGTGAAGAAGAAACTGTATAATAGCTGCATCTTACCGGTACTCACGTACGGGTCAGAAACTTGGAGGCTCATTAAGAGGTTCAAGTTAAATTGTGCTATCATGCTTAAATTTGTGAACAGGCGTATTGTTATGTACGCTGTAAATCGGGTGGCTGAAGCCTCTGTCAGGCCACGTTCGCCTTTAGTCTCAGTCTCCCCTTGGTCTTTGCCAAGAAATAAAAAATCAAAGCAAATCAAATAAAAAAATTAAGCACGACCCAGCGAGCAATGGAACGGAAGATGATAGGTGTAACATTAAGGGACAAAAAGAGAGCGGAGTGGGTCAGGGAACAAACGCGTGTTAAGGACATATTAGTAGCAATTAAGAAAAAGAAATGGACGTGGGCAGGGCATGTAATGCGAATGCCCCAGAACCTTTGGTCATTACGGGTAACAGGGTGGATCCCTAAAGAAAGCAAGCGTGGCAAGGGGCGGCAGAAAGTTAGATGGGCAGATGAGGTAAAGAAGTCGGCGGAGATAAATTGGTCGCAGTTAGCACAGGACTGGATATTTGAAGATTAATAGTAGAGGCTTTTGCCCTGCAGTGGGCGTATATGATGATGATGATGATTATGATGATGATAATAATAATAATGATGATGATCTTACCGTCTGGACGCCTACTGGCTGCATTGGAGAGCAGCAAGACGCCTTGCAGCAAGCGGTTACCGTTACCCTTCACTACATCCAGACACGAGGCCTCCAGTGCGCACCCGAAAAATCGCCTTTGCTGACACTCCACTCCCAGCCTTCTCACAAATATGGTCGTGGTATACCTGAACCTCCGCCGCTGACCATTGCAGGGCAACGAATCCCCAATGTCCTGCACCTGTTGGTGTTGGGTCTCACAATACCAAAAAACTGCTCTGGACTACAAATTCCCCGCTACATAAAACCCTGTCGCAACTGATGCACCTTCTGCAACGCACCTCCCACCGCTGTTGAGGCCTTAAAGAGCGAGATACCCTAGGAATAGTGCAAGCTTTGTTTATTAGCCGCATTACTTTTGGAGCTCCATACCTCGCTCTGAAAACAACAGAAAAGGCTAGGCTCAACATCATGATTCGCCAAGCGTACAAAACTGCACTTGGCCTCCCCACTGCCACTGTGACCGAAATAAATACTCGATTTGGGAGTTCACAACACATGGGAATAGCTGCAACAAGCCTATTATTTAGCTCAGCTACGACGTCTGTAATAGACTCCCACAGGTAGACAAGTCCTCACAGCATTAGGACAGCGCCCGACACCAGGGAACAAAAAAACGCATCCCTCCAGCCCTGCGAGTTTGACTCCAGTGACCCCGATCCCTCGCAATATGCACGCCAACTACCACATTGGCAGCCAGGCTTCTTGTGCTCGGGCCCTTGTTTCGCGATACGGGAACGATCCCACCGCCCTACACACAGATGCTACCCCTACCCAGGGCGCGCGAGTTATGTAGCCTGTGTAGTTACGCATACTGGCCAATGCATCGATGCCGCCACTACTGCCACAAACTCAATCGATGTCGCTGGAGAAATAGCCAATGCCCTGGTCCCCACTTCCTGCCCTAAAACCAGTTACTACCCTCACCCATTACCAGACAGCCTGCCGAAGCGACCAGATTTGCCGCATTTCATTAACAGTATATAACCATGCTTAAAAAATTACACCATCTTACCGTATTGGAACCCTGAGTAGTATGCGAAGCAGCCATGGGGTCGACTGAAGTTCCCATTAGTTTTCAGTTCGTCGTTTCCGTTGACGTTCAGCTTCACGTGCCTTCGTTGTATCAGTAGCTTCTTGATGTAGTTTCAATGAGTGAAGGACATAAGGCGCGTTCGTAGCACATGCTCCCGTCTCGGTTTGTAGCGCAGTGGGAAGAACGCCACGTACCTCCCGTTGCGGCCAGAGAGTCGTGGGATCGAAACCAGGCGCCGCCTATTTCTTTTTATAGTTGACAGCGCTGACGTCAGCCCCAACGCTGACGGGGCTGAAGAGACGCGCATGCGCAGTAGAGTGCAGACGGCAGACAACGACAACGGGAAAGGGAGGGACACAGCCCCGAGCATTAGATGCTTCGCATCCAAATATTTATTCTCTTTCTCTTTCTCTGTCTCTGATGGAAGGTGCAGTAAGCTTTTTGTTGGGGTGGCAGCCTTCTGTCTGGAGCTCCGGAATGGGGTTTTCTTTTTGTGCGCTAGCAGCCGGATTTCGGGCTGCTAGCTTCAAAGACGTTTGTAGAAAACTGAAACAAAAACAAGTGTAAAAAAGAACAAGGAGGGAAAGGAAGAGCAGCTTCATTTAGTTGAGAAAGGAGATTCGATAATTGCAATGCAACAGCATTGCTTTGTTGCAGAATGTGTAGCCTCAGTATAGCCCACCACAAAACCCGAGCTTCCGCTCGGTACGGGTTTTGGAGAAAGGTGCGGGCCATGGAAAGTGACGAGGCAGAGAAGATGTGATGCCAAAGATGTGATGGTGTGATGTGATGGTGCCTTGGCACAATACCTTCTAGACTAGAGGGTGTTGCTCGGCGTCCCTCGCCGTGAGCTCTCTGCCCTTATCCTGCTTGCCCGCCGAACACTCACCGGCCGCGGGGCATGGGGACGTTCGCGCCCGATGGATGATGCCAGTGGACGCGGTGCGCTGGGTGGTTGTGTGGAAGACGGGGAGACTGGGATTTGGAAATTCTGAGGGACTGGTGGTGTGCAACGGGACAGTGTGTCTAAATTTGGACGGGATGTGAGTAAAGAGTTCTTTCACACCACCGCCGTGTGCCCCGTTCCTTGGCATGCCGTAGCGAGCAAAACAACAAAGTCTGTACCAAAAGCGCCAAAAGCTGTATCTTTTTTTTTAAATCGGGCAGTCTACTATGGACGCACGTTTGTGGTCGTAGGATATTCCGTTTACAAGCTTAATCAGTTGACGCACGGCAAGTCCAAAAAATAATGAAGTTTCATTGTTTACCTGTGTTGTTGTCCCCAGTTTGTTTATCAATACATTGAATAGGCAACGGCCCTAAACTGATATGCCCGACAGTGTAGGCCATTTGGAATCCCCGTGCCACAGATTTAAGATATATGAACAGAAAAAAGTTTGCGGTTACTCCTTACTTTAGAAGCGAAGCCGCTTAGTAGCTTGGGCTGTCGGCGTCTCCTGTCGTCGTCGTATCTCGTCTCATGTAGTCACGGTACAAAAGCACCCGGACGTTCGCTCAGCGCCACACGCTAGAACGTAACGCTTATTAAAAGAATACACCGCGATACTCGTTTTCCAACGCCTCGCGCTGGAATACTTTGTGCTTCAAAGACGCGAGAATTTTAGAGCAACGCTGTATACTTCTACCCCCCCCCCCCCCCTTCCAACGGTTTCTTCTTCGGGGGCAAAACCGCGAAGGCTCCAAGAACACACTTATACGCTGCATGCTTCGCCCCTCCCCAGGTTTCACGTTAGTGGAGATTGCCCGGGGTTTTTAGGCCTCATTGTGTCACTACTACAGTGCCATTTCGTGTGGCTACTCATTGGAAATCATCTCAGGGAAAATGTATTTTTACCTAAGACGGGCCCACACACACATAAAGGCAAGCTACACAATTTCAAATCAGCTCTGCAGGTCAGCGCTTGTCCTGTTTGTTTCATTTCGCCGTCTCTAGTCCACGTTATTTCGCGGTGTTCTCCACCATGCAAGCTATAGTTTCATTTGAACCCTTCGCCATTGGATCGGAATTTGTTGTATTAAGGTTTCCAACTTTTGACCAACGTTTATCTAGAACTGACTTCACTAACCAGTAGGCCGGTCATTTATGGTGAATTGATCGACAACTCCAAGTGAGTACCCACCTTTCCGCCAAACCCCAACGCTATGCACACTTTTAAACATCAAACGTGTACAGCGCGATGAAGAACCATCTGAGATGCCTAGCGTCTTCTTAATCACCCTGTTAAGCAAGAAGAATTAGAAGGACGGCAACTTTCGCTAGTTGGTTGAGACTGATCATGTCCCAAAACAGCGCGAAGGAGACTGGACGCAAGGAGGAGGAACGACGACTCGGCGCTGTGTCGTCGTCCCTCCTTTTTGTGTCCCGTCTTCTTCGCGCTGTTCTTCGACAGTTTGTTTACTATACGGCCATGCGGTACCGCCGACAGTCTTTCCGCTACTACTCGCCTTTCACTGACTCGATAGCTTCCCTTCCCAATACTTTACTCCCATCACACGCACGTCCAATTCCTTCACCCTCGAAACTGTTACCCTCGTGCTACAGCCAGGGTTTCTGCGTGACTAGGTAAGCAATCCCGGCTCGATATGGAGATAGTTTCCGAGCCTTGCCCGGCCATGCCACCACCGTGATGCAGTCGTCTCAGAGCCCAACTCCTCCTCCTAAGTGATTGATGCACGTGCACGCCTCCAGGTGCGGCCAGGAATAGCGCGTTGCCAATAATTACTTTCGACGCCTTGGGGGCGCACTCCCGCGGTTCGATCGGGCTGCTGCGGGCAACCCAAGCGAAGCGCCACACGTGTGTCTAACACAAGTTTTCGCGATGCGGCGCCTTGTAGGATAACCTTGCGCCGATATATCGACCGCATTGCAAATTCGAGGAGACCGGAACGGCTGAAACAGCACTTTTCGTCAACGCACCTGCAGCGACTTTGCGCTGTGCCTTACGGTTCACCTATATGCGCCTCTTCATTCGTTCCCGTTGTCAGAGATGTCTCGGATTTCGTTGGTTACCGTTCAGCCTTTCCGTGATAAATAACACGGTTTGATTAAAATATCAGTCACGCAACGAAACGTAGTGCACCGACATAGTTTATAAGCGCAAATATAAGAACAAAAACCCTACACGTCGGGTTTAATTGCGGATTATCGATTGCTGAAACGAAACGATAGTTCATCGCGGCGGAAAAATATGTTAAAGCATGAATACGCGAAGGAATACTGTTCTACGCAAGAGTAAAAAGACGAGGTGCGCGGCACTGCGAATATAAATCAACGAGCATACCAGCGCGTCGTATTTCTGTTTTTCTAATCTACTACACGTTAATAATGCATCAGCTGGTTTGCTAAGTTACTTACATTCTGTTTGAAAAAAACACATCTTTATCTAGTGAACCGCGGCGTCTTGATATTTATCTTGATTTGAATTCGAACAGCGCAGAAAAACGGGAGGAAAGACTAGTAACACGAAGAGGGACGATGCGGGTGGTGTTCGTAGAGGCTAGTATATTTCAGAATGGCTCTGGTCTGTGCTAGTTGGTACATGTCGTGTATTCCCCTCTTCCTTCTGTGTACGTTTTATTCAAGCTAATTCCCATCGAAGAACTGGTATATTTCGTTCCGTTTTTCTGTGCTGTTCAAATTTGCTTCAAGACCATGGACAACATTTAACTTGAAACCCAGTTTTGCTAGGTACTTTTTATATGTTTATTTCCCATGAAGTGACTCGAATAACACGCAACTTTGGAATACGATTAGTAGAACATTTATCTGAAGATAAAAGGTTTAAACGACTAACACAAACATTCTTCTGGACATCATCTACTGGCACCACCAAGAGAAGAAGTGCAGCGGACAGGCTACAGAGCAAACAGCCCTCCACTGCGATCTCAAACCGCTGAGCACTATTGATGCCGAAGACGGGCGATCTTCTGCGACTCTAAAACGGCATTTTATTCGCTCCAGTGAGCCCCGTACAATCGATCTCGTGAGCAGCCTTTGGCGGAAAGGGGCTTACCACTGTGCGGCCGGAGAAGGTCGTGATATTGCTTGTAAATGACTTTCGAGACATTCAAGGCGCTTAGTAAATGAAAGCGCGACGCTGCCATTCCTCGCGCATATCAACTGGAAGCTACCGTGCAGAATGAAAATGAACGCGGTTAGGAGTATTCATAAGCCTGTTCCAAAAGATGGCTTGCCCATTGGAATACGCAAGAATTTACCATTGTATTCACTGAAGCCGTTGATCCAGCCATTCATTGACCTAATACATCCATTCTTTGTCGCCTCCAGTTAAGCGGGGTTTTCAAGAATACACCTTCACGATTGTTATCGCCGTGTGGAGACGGGCTGTGTCTGCGGCTCGTCTGATAGTATACGACACCTTCTGTGCTGCTAGCCCCGTTCTTCCGCCCTCGTCGACTCTACCCAAGCTGAAATCTCGGTAACGTTTTCTAGAGGCAAGGTCCTGAAATATCGGCCTTTTATGCTAAAATTCTTGTTTATTTTTTCAATTATTTTGTAATAATACGCTCATTGCCACAACCCTGAGAGACTATTTTATTAGTGAGCTAAAGCGCACAAGCATCGCATTGAAAAGAAAATAACTGCTTGCAAGAAATCTAATACTATAAAATATGTTATACAGTAGACTCCCGTTTCCCGTTAAGAAGACCTCGAAGGGACGATGCTAATTTGTTCGTCTTATCAAAAGTTCGCCTTATCAGAAGCCCTCCGAAAAAGAGAATCGGCAACACGCCCGGGTGTATGCAAATATGTTGCTTTAGGACGGTGAATGAAGCAGATCTACAAAGGAGGAAAAAGACAAAAAATCGAGTGCGCAACTTGATAGAAGACTGTCTTCAAGTGTTCTTGCCTGGTTTTATCCAGTCCAAGCGGTGACGGAGAGCGTACATCCGCTACCTCAAGCAAAAACGCAGCAGAGACCGAGAAATACTCCTCGCTTTGTCGGCAGTGACGCGGTGGGACCCGCCACGCGAACCGACGCGAACTCACATGCTGCCGCTGAGAAACCGCATTGGTCTGAGAGATGCTACGTTCGCGAACAGGAAGTTTCCGTTGTCTCTTCTTCATACTTTCTTTATCCTTCTAGTTTTGCGCCTCCCTCCTCCTCAGCAGAGCGGGCACATAACTCGCCTTCGCTCTCTTTTATCTTCGCTTTGCCGCAAGCTCCGCGGGTTGAAGGGTGGAGGAAGCGGTAGTTTTATCCGCGTGTCTTTTCTTTTCTCTCCCTCCCTTTTTCCGTGGCATCGCTTCGCTTCGCGCTGTGGTTTTATTTTACTTTTCTTTCTTTCTGGTCGCGTGAATGCCCCACCGCACACCGCCAAGACTGCCATGCTCGCTACCCAGAATTGCCAGCGATGGTGGTCACCGCGAAAGTTGTTCGTCTTAACCGCAGAGTATGCGCAAGCCTGTTCGTCTTAAGCGGATTGTTTTTTTTTTTTTTTTCATTGAGCCTATGGAAAGCCAAACAATCGTCCCCACGTTGTTCAGCACAAGCGAGAATTCGTATTAACTGGCTTCTTTTTAACGGGAGTTCACGGTATCTTGAACAAGAAAAATTTGAAATGCAAGGTAAAAGAACATTTGCCTTTTGTGTTTTAGCCTTCTGCTAAGAATGAAAGGGCAACTTTCCACTTATTTAGCGCACTTTTGTAGAATTCGGTAGCTTGACAGTGTCTTCGCAATACAACTGGGTCACCAGCTAAGAAGTTCCGAGTTGAAGTGTCGACTACTCAGCCTGTCAGTGTCCCAAAACGTAGCTAAACTAACGCGGTACAGAGGGAAGAGTGCCTGGAAGCGCAAAAAAACGCCTAGCCAGGGCTGCTCACGTCTCCTGAGAGTTCGCTCTCTTTTTTTGCGTGTGCCCACCAGGCCATGCAGTTACTCTCCAGCATGAAGCTCACTTCCCCTCCAGTTGCTGATTAGATCAGCTGACCCGCCAGCGTAATCTTTTTATCACCCGGAGACTTGGTTGTGCTGCGTGCAATCCTGCTTCGACGGTTGTGCCGAGCTCGCATACCGGACGATCCTCAATGGGGACTGACCACTTTAATTTGTCACGATTTTCTGCTTCGTTGAGTATTATCTAGTTAACGCCCGCGTGATCGCGAAACGAAAGTGGCAGGCGGCGAAGTTCTGTAACTGCGCAAGCACTTACAACGTTAGTAAAATTATTATCATAGAATGAATTCAATGGTTTCAATTCAATTCAATAACGGGTTCAATTCAATAACGGGTTACTAGTAGGTGCTATTTTAGTGCAGTTTGCGAGGAGGGTAAAGTCACCGGTTATGTTTGCATGTTTGCCGCTCGAGCAGTATCGGCGAATCCCGCAACATACAGTTTCGAGACGTCATTTTTTTGGTTTGAGGTGACGTACTTTCCATCGCCTCTGCTTGGCAAGTTCGATTAACTCGATCGTTAGCGCCTTTCCAGAGACAAACCGCCCCAGTTGTCATAGTCCAAGCCGAAGGAGCTTGAAACGAGAAACCAATGATAAGAGCGACAAGAAAACAAAGTGGGCTATCAATATAGTTTTTCCAGATGGGCAATATCTAAGGGGTTGTGAGAGGGAAGGAGGAAGGGGAAACGGTTCTGACTTATACTACTGTACGTTACGACTGTTTCTACGGTCTTAGTTAATGACACTGTCATGCTAAATTGGCTGATAGTTAGAATGTCGCGCCATGTGATAAATGCAAGTCGTTATATAAATCCACATTGTTTTGTAGAAACACCAGCAGGAACTGTGAAAATTTCGGGTGCACATTGCTGCATTCGTGGTTGCCTCTCTCCAGCGGACTATGTTTGTAAGGCATGAAATTCACGCCATATTTAACGCTACTGGCTTTGCTTTAGACTTGTGAAAAAAAAAACCAAACAGTGAACAGCAAAGCCACTTACCTTGAATTGCGTTATCACCGTAAAAGCTTTCCACATAAACCTTTGGCTACTTGCTCTGTCGGTATACTTCAGCTTGTTGAAACTGCACGACGCTCGTTACCTGGTTTTTAAAATGTATCACAACAAGCATTGGTACACTGTATACACCGAGAACCTTCACTACGCACACAGAACGCAGTCCACACATGTGCACCAATACATTGATGACAAACAGCTAATGCCACTGGCTCTGGGTACCGCCCCTTCAGACGGCGACGCAGTTCACGGACTACTTCAGTGAGCGAATGCTCGCCCATGCAGAAAATCCTGTTATAACTTGCGGAATACTCTTTATATTTCCTGCTCTCATCGAAACACCTTAAGGAAACACAAATGAAGAAATTATAAATAGAATGTATGCATTAAGGACTGACTATCGCACTTAGGCAGTGCGAAGCCATCTTACGTGGCTCACCTAATTTTGCGAGACTTCACCTCAGTACACAAAAGCAACGTGAAAAATTTATTTTACAAATGCCAAGTCACTGCACAGAGGGTTGAACTGCAATACTACGAGTCTTTTTAACGTTGGTTTCAGGACTATATACTAATGTAATGATCGAAAAATATTTTGTAGGGTGCAATATAAGCGATCATTGCAGTGTGACGGCTCTGGGGAATTTTATTAACTGATTCATGTGTCCAAATGCATAACTATGGAGTGAACAGATAGGCGGGCAGATAAATGGGCAACGTAGCCTATGAATGCTTGCGCACGAGAAAGCCAGCATTGAAAGAAAGTGACAGCGAGCGCCGTGCTTGTATTACCAGCATGCTACAGCACTCCGGCCAGCTAGCTGTCGGCAACCCACGGGTAAATTACGGCAACCTACGGGCAAATATATTTGGTCCATCTATTAAAAAAGGACCACGCTGTAAAAATGCAGGTATATTATTTTTTTGGATTATCCAAGGAAGATTTGCGAAGCTTTAAAGTGCGATCTGAGCAGGCTTACCAGGCGTCGTACCACTACTAGACCGAATGCTCGTAGGTCGTACGAATAAGAGTCGTCCGAATGCAGCGGTTTTCAAAATTAAGAAATAAAGAAAACACAGAGTCACATTGATTGAAACAATGGTTGCCTACTCGAGGCAACACTCTTTATTCTTCCAGGACTTGGGCAGCGCCTCGCCAGCGCATTTTGCTCTCTGTTTTCGCCCGGCGGACTAAGTGAACGACGTGGCTTCGTGGACAACGAACTCGGGGGAGGAGGACTGGGCAACAACACACACACGCACACACGCACACAGGCACGCACGTGGCCGATGCGCAGCCGACCCTTCACGTCAACAGTCCGCACCGACGCGGCCCACACTGGAAGGGAGTCTCTGGCTCACGTGTGCAGCCGGCAGTCTTGCAGGAGATGTCGCGTGGCGAAGGTGTGCCCACTTTGATGGCGGCCATCACACGCGGTACGGCTAATCCACCTTTGCCAGAGCGCTTGTGGCGTAACGTGATCGCACGGCAACGAAACCAGGCGTACACATAATATCTTCCTATTTGCTACGCCGTTTGGAATTAGGGAAACTGCCGTTGCACTCTCTTCTTATTGAATTTTAAGTGTACAGTCTTCCGTTGTGAGTTTTAGTGGCAAACTGGGGTTTTCAGAACCTTGCCTCGGCTTATCACTGCAGTCCATGTGGCCCGGTAGCAACCAACGCATTAACAACACCGCGTGTTACGTGGTCATAAAAATTCAGTATACGTTTTTTGGGGCTCCCGCGACGCTGGGATGGTAAGTAGGACCATAGTAGCGGAGGTTTTACGTACAAGGAGCCAAAATCTCGGCGCGTGACATCTGTGCCTGCAAATACGACCCAGTCGTCTTATCTTCAGCAGGACTAGGCACAGCCAGAGCTCAGGCAATTCAGAACGTGAAGACCCAGCTCTATTGAGTGCGGCCGTTGCGGGTAGCGTTTTGATACACTGGAATAGCCTCAAGACCGTCACGCGTCTGGGTAAGCCTCATGCTTGATGCACGGCGTCACCGATGCCATACCATTGAGGGGAAATGGTACCGAACAAAAGTACAGTTCTCGTGCGAAATCAGCTCTTGCTCAAACCTCATTCAGACGTACCTGGTAGCCAAAAGCAACATTTCCAGTGACGCAACAGTTCTCGTTTATAGCTATCCGAGCTGATGGCACTGTACTTTTCCGTTAGTACCTTACGTTCTCCTGTTCTGTACAGCTATGGCGCAATTCTTGTCATTTCCTGCATGTATATACGTTTCCTTCTTTGTTTTTTGAATTTCCACGTAGTGCGTGCTTTCACTGAGTGTTGTATCGACAGTCTTGCCCCTTTGTAATTGTAAACTTTCATTGGTATAACATGGGACGTGTGACACAATTTCAATAGCAGGAATGCGAACGGGAGCCACCTTCACGGATGTCGCAGATTGCTTTAGGGAAAAGCTTTCGGGCACAATGGCAACTTTCTTGCTAGGCTTGTTGAACAATTAGTAGAAAAAAAAGTGACCCGCTTCAAAACGTCCCCTTAAACCTGAGTTGCTTAGGGTCAAGCTCTGGGTGTGTTACGAATTGAGAAACACTTTTTTGGCAATGGTCACTTATGTTTTGCCTAAGTAGTTCGCTACCTCTAGGCCCACACGTTAGATAGCAGTGTACTACCGGTCACTGCCGTTTATACGCTTGTCCCTGATTTAAAGAAGTCGGACTTTGTGTGGACACGAGTTGAAGTGCGCTGCAAGATCTATCTGACTTGGGACACCTCTCATATCACCCTTGCTAAGCAGTAAATCTCTCCTCTCTAGGTGACTACCATTCTTCTACTGTTCTGAGAAAATGCTGCAGGCTCTAACTTCGTCTCTTTTATATCAAAGTGCGATGCGTGTTAAAATAGTATGGTGTGTTATATCTCGTTACGTCGTGCTTCAGGGAGATCAAAGGAAAGTATGCGATAATGCTTACATAATGACTAGAACGTTTAGCACAAGCGAATTTCGCTTGCCGACTTCATGAGGCGCTGGTAGTTAGTTTTGGGGGAGTTTACGTTAATGAACAACGTATCACAGTAGGAGTCACTACACCACATATTGAAAATAAGCTCTGGAAGAAATAAGAATCTCAAGCGGAAAAAAAGGTAAACCACAGCTGACCTTTAGGATGAGACTCGGTAGTGCGTCTTACGGTAATGAACGTAGGTCTGTTTGTGTCAGGTGACCTCCGACTGTGAGTACGTATATCGTATGGTTGGCCTTTCATCGGTTGAACACCAATGGATAAATGCGTAAATGGTGATGGGGAACATGAGTGATACACAGCAGAATTTTCGCAACGGAGTGTCCGCGAATATCCTGCGTAGTAAGGCTACGACAACGCAACGTGCGACGAGCTTACCTCGGTAAAGAATATCTTCACAATGTTCGGTCTCTCAGACATGGGCTCACCTACCGCAATAGCAAGAACGTGAAAAACCAACTCATTCATTCTATTTAAAAAACTGGGTCACACCGGCACAGCTGTCAGTTCTCGGCAATTCAGTGACTTGCCTTTTGAACATCGTCATTACACCGACACGTTTCCGCGAGAGCTAGAGACAGATACTCGCGCAGAACATTGGGGGCGGGAAATTCGAAATGTATAGGGGAAACATTCCTCGTGCCTAAAACAATACACCGGACTACATTTACACGGGCCCTGTCTTGTTTCAGCTTTACGTATATCAAGCGCTCCTCGAGTGACTCCCGCCGGCCAGAACACTCCCGGTTGAATATAACCAAACGCTGCAAAACTACATCGACGGTGACGAGACCTGAAGAGATCAGGAGTCACCGCATTCGGTGAGTGTTCCTGGCAGTAGGCAGCAACTCTGCACTGTGGCGTCTGGCAACGCAGTCTCCACAGTGGTAAAGGAGCAGCATGTAAAAATCTGCCTTAACACAAATCTCCACTGTCACAAGTATTTGCGAGCGAGAGCGACAACACGATGCTGTCAAAAGAAATTGCTCGGTTTATGTTTTCACATTCGCTCACATGATATAAGGAAGTTCTGCAGCTCTTCTCTGGCATACAATTTGGTATGAACGAAAAAAATTAAAACTAGGCGACGAGCTGATATGAACGTAGAGAGCATTTTTCAACGAATTTACGCACAGATGGGGAAAGACGCCTCTGTCGTCATGTAGGCGGTGCGCAACACAGCCTGGTTTGACTGCGCAAAGGACGCTACCTTGCCCGAACACCGCCCCCCTCCCTTCACCCTCCCCCTGGATGCTTCACCGACACAGTGGCGTAGATGAGAAGTCAGTTCCCGACGTCGGTGCTGCGGCCGTTCATCGCTTGCGAACGCTGACGCACGCAGTCGTTCTTCGACCTAGGCAGAGTTACTGCGTAGTGGAACGTTCCCACTACAGTCTCCGGTGTGGCGACGCGCTCCGTCGTACTGTTGGTTGTACAGTCCGTTGTCTCGCCACTGGGGTCGGACGCCACTAGTTGCGGGAGGAATCGGGGCCACGATGCTGTTTTGGTCCGTGCACGCTCTACGCGAATAGGGGATGGTGAATCTCCTTCCTCCGAGGGCGGGGCCTCCTGCGTGTGGTGCTGGCTCCTCCCACTATCTGTGCACCACGAAGACCGAGAAGAGCCGGTGTAGCAGCAGGACCAGCGAAATAAGGAGCAGGGAGGACAGGGACCGCTCAGCGAAGTTGCCCTGGCGACCATGCTGCATGGCGGCTGGCTTCTCACCTGCACCACGGGGCAAGGGGTTGAACAAGAACTAATTGTGCCACAATTACCGGAATTTGTTTTCATGACACTAGCAGTATGAGTACAAGTACACGAGAACCCCACACTGCGCTTCAGTGAGATGCCTTTGTAAAATCGCATAAAACCGTCATGGTACAGCATTAATGTTGCAGCTCCGCTTGGGGCTGCTACACTCGCACATACTCAGCTACTTTTCTAAATGTGAACCATCAGCATTGCACTGCTTTTAGGCAAACTTAAATCCTTATTCTCCAACTGAAGCAGGTGATCACCCACTAAAAAAAGCCCTCACATTTCTTATATTTACAGGGAAGCGTTCTCACTAACAGGCTGCTAACTCAAACACAACATGCTCAGAGTAATTTGAGGGAATTGCACCTTTCCAGTCGAAGGTCTTCAGCCAGTACTTACCGTTCAGAACGTGCACTGTGATGTTTGCGGGGTCCGCGTAGGACGGTATGCACGAGTAGTTGCCTGAGTCTCTGGTGGCTGCGTCCAGAACCTGCAAAACGTAACACGAATCACCGCATGTACCCATGCGCGCAACAATCGTCACACATGCACAGACGCCGGAGCTAGGATAGTTTTCAACCTGGTTTAGGATCGTTCATTTCGAATAACTTATCTCGAAACTGTGGCTTGCGGAGCACATCCAAACCAACACCCATTCCCACTCCACTAGAGCCCACGTTCTGGCTGCCACCCTGTACTCCTCGCAATGCCGCTTCTGCGAGGCTAGAGGCACTCCCTTTCATATTATGTGGGGCTTTTATAATAACCCCCCCTTACCTTTCCCCTCCACTGAGCACTGGGAGAGAGCACTGTCCAGCTCGGACCCTGTCGACCAGCTTTGGCTGGTGAAGAGAGCCTAAGAAATCTTACAGTCTCAAGAATCCTGGAATGAGGTCTGTTCCATAAGACTAACTGCTCCATTGAGACGCTTATTTCTCCTTCACCTCGCACCACCGTTTGCCGATTGGCTGCTCTCTTGCCTTGAGCCCCAGCGGCATTGCGAAGGCCCAGCCATCAGACAATACGATACAGCCTCGTGCGTATGAGGGTGCAGCCAATGCGAACAGGCTCATTCATGCAGGCACGGTCTTGGTGCCTGTAACACAAACTATGCGCCGTAAAACCATGCAGAATGGTAGTATGGTGCCAAAGTGTGGCGGTACGTGGTGGGTTGTAGTGGAGGGCTACAGATTACTTTCTGCACTTTTAGCCAAAACGGGAGAAAAAAATGGCTGCGGCTTAGCTCAGCTAACCTTGAATATGTAAAGCAAACGCTTGGCTTAGTCTGGGTGAGTCTTGGTTTCGCTTGGTGAAACCTTTGATTCAGCTGCATTGCCGAGCACGTCTCAAAGCCGTTCGGTTCCGTGCAACTCTCACAGAAGAAGGCCGGGGTGAATGCGGCGTTCATTCATAGCGAACGCACCGTTCCTCTTCGACGGGCGAGAGACGAGTCACGTTGCCCGAAACGACTCAGAGCCGCATGCATGGGAGGCTGCTGGGGTGGTTGGCTGCCTCGGCCGCAGCGGCGGTGGCGACCACTGTCGGCGCCCGCAGGAGCCAAAAGTGGGCCAAAAGGTCATCGCGTCGGAGGTTTAGGGTGCAGCGCCGTACCGGGGAACTAGACGGATCTTGCGGCGAGACAGAGTCTCGGCCGTGGTTTCTCGAGCGGTTTGTGTACGCTCCGAGAATAGGAGAGTTAGACGAAGTTGAGAAGCTCAAGTGATTTGTGCGCACTTGGAGCTAGCGTCTAGCTGCAGTTTGAAGTTTTTCCTTTATTACTCATGTACCCAGTTATCCTACTGTAAATAGCTGTATATAAACTCTCCGTTTCACTTAATCAACCCCAACGCCTCGAGTTCGTCAATGCGACCGCCATCTCCAAGAACTTCAACACCATCGCCCTGCCATCCTCCTGCCAAATCAACCGGGGCCCGGGCGATTGGGTTCCTGATCGACACCGGACCTCGGGGAAACGATCTTTACTGGCAGCTTCTGTTTTGCTTTTTTTCCCCGCATTTTCAAACCCGTGTTCAAGTGATTTTTTTCATGCACCACTCGTTCATGCCTTTTGAGTTTTCTCTGTGTCGTGAGGTTTCTGCCCTCCTAAAATGTGTTTGAATGCCTCCCTAACACTTGTTCTGACGCCATTTTTTTGCGGGAACGTACGCTCCTGTAAAAAAGGTGCATGTCGTCACGTGGCGACACTCATCCCTTGCCGACAGCGACAAAGAGGGCGTTTTGTCCTCTCAACGGACAAGTACCTCGTGCAAGTGCAGCACGGTTGTAGTAAGGACAGCAGCCATGCGACCACCCTGGGTACCCGAAATAACCCAATGCTGGGCGCATCGCCTTGACAAGGTGTGCCCAAGAGGCCTTCGAATTGAAGACTTTCCGACATTCATAGTGGAGTACGCTTTATTTCTGTTGTGTGTGTTGCTTACGCAGTGCTGCAATAAAAGTTTGAAAGTGAGATTTTCTTTGCCGCGATTATCTTAGGTAGCCAAAAATTATTGTTTCTGGTCTCTTATGTTAACTTTTTCTCTCTGAATAGTCGGCCTAATGAAACAGCGGTTACTACCCATGGAGCATCTGCACGGACCTACACTTCATCTTTTAGTATAAACGATTAATCATTTGGGGGAATTTACAAGGATCAACGTTTAATTTTAAGAGAGCGTCAATTGGTCTATTGGGAACAATGGGTAAGATGAACTATTGATCTTCAGAGGACCAACGATTGGTCTCCAGTGGACTAACAGGGGAGACTAACAGTTAATCTGCAAATGAGCAACAGTTAGTCCTTATGGTGAACCAATAGTTGAAGCGTGAAATGAGTAAATGTAGAGGGAAGAAGAGTTCGCGCCCTTGTCGTTAGTCCAAAGAGGAACTAATGCTAGTGGAAACACATTCAGTCCCCAAAATGACTACAGTCGAACACGGATATATCGAACACGGGTATATCGAATTATTGTCTATATCGAACTCATAAATTATCCCCTTGAAAATTCTGCGTAAAAGTATAGGAATTCGTACGTTTATATCGAACCGTATTTTTCCCGACATCGGGTATATCGAACGCCGCGGGAGCTGGTAGTTGCTCTTCGGCGGTCGCTGCACCCCCGATTGAGGTTGAGGAGGATGTGGAGGAATGCGCTGGCACGGCGAAGGTCGGGAACAGGAGGCGACTCCTCGATAGGCTTTTGATGAACCTTCGCGTGGGCACCGAGCTTAAGGTTGACCTGGTGGGAGCCATACATATGATGACAAGCGCTTGGAACGGCGTGAAGAAGGAGACCGTGGCCAACTGCTTCCGGAAGGCAGGCTTCGTGACGGCCGAACTTTCCGAAGCTTGAGAAGACGGCGACGACGACGACGACTGCATGGGCGACACGTTTCGTGAGTTGTCGTCCCTTTTCCCGGCTGCTGTTCCAGCCGGAGTGTCTGCCGACGACTTCGTGAACGCTGACACCAATGTTCAGGCTGTTTCGAGCCTCGGTGACGAGGATATTGTAGCTGCGGTCGCAGGAACCCAGGCCGATAGCTCAAGTGGTGAAGATCGTCCGGACGAGGAGGCGGCTACACGATCGTACTCCGCGGGTGAAGTGGCCGCTGCGTTCAGCTTGATTCGCCGTTGTTGCGGCGACATGGAAGGAACTGGGCTGTCGCACCTGGATAGCCTCGAGAAGATGTAGACCAGCGTCTTGAATTTTATTTCCAGGACGAAAAAGCTGGCAAATATCAGCGATTTTTTTTTTCACGCAAATAAAGCACCCTGTTGCGTCGTGAGTGTGGAATTAGTTGTCCTTCTTCAATGCTCAGATAGGTAAATGATCATCCACCACAGGTGAGGTCTCAGAGCCCGTATTTTTTATATCGAATTTTTCATATATCAAACTATTTCGCGATCCCCTTGGAGTTCGATATATCCGTGTTCGACTGTAATCCATTTTGGCCGTTTTGGCTAAGAATCTGTCTTTAGAGATACGCTATCATGCACGGGAATGTCGCACAAGCGGGACCTTTCCTGTCTTGCCTCTGTTTGAAAAGCCTCCACTTCGGCTCGAACAGAAACCTCGAATCCGGACAACGCCCGAGCCAGCGCAAAGGTCGCGATGCCCGTACCTGCAGCCTGGAGACGGTGGTGGCGGTTCCCCGCTCGGTGGCGACCCGGATGCCCTCGCGGCGGCTCGAGTCGTAGTTGATCATGCGGTCGTCGTGGTACCAGAAGACGTACACGGGCGGCGTCCGGGTGTCCGTCACCACGCACGTCAGGTTGATGGTGTTGCCGCTCTGGATGTACAGGTTGCTGCCCTCGGGAATGCGCGCCTTCGCCACTGCGATACACAGACAACAACACACAGGTGGGACGGAGGCCTATACATTGCGACGATGTTAAGAGAAGAAGGCTCAGTCACATAGTGTGAATGCTGCACCACTTGTCACTAAAGCGAAAAGTCTCTCCTTGATTTCGGATGCCCATTTGTAGGTTTTAAAACGCCCCTTTGAAGGGCTGGAACACAATGGCAAGCCGGGCATTCAAAGAAGGAAAAGCGTGGAATGGAATGGCTTGTTGGAATGGCTTGTAAGCAAGGAAAGGGTACACACAAGACAGGCGTTGAACTCCATCATCTGGTTATACGCTGTTTCCACCAACACAAAAAGTGAGAGTGTTAGGATTCTTTGCGTGCATTTTTGTGCATTAGGGTGCTTCTTGCCGACCGCCTTTTCAAGGTTTCGTTTAAACTGCTCTCTCAACAGCCGGAGCGCGATTCTTATTTATGCTGGACACGCATTGATCGTGTCAGTGAGTTAATCGGTATGACAAACACTAATTACACACAGTGATAATTTTATTGGGCACGCATATTCGGTATGTGAAAGTTGGAACACACGAAACCTTAGTGAAAGTTGGAAGCCCCGCATCCACTGCGAGAATTTTATTACACTAAGTGTACATCGCACAAGAAGGAAAAGTGGCTGCTGGGGCGGGCCACTGTTTTCGAATAAACAAATTTTTTTGATGAAATGTCTCAGTTTTTAGACTACTTAAGGATCAACTTCTGTTGAGGTCGAATTTGAATGTTAGCCATGGCACGAAGGTTCCACGAGACCAGCCTCACTGGGAGCATGAATGAAGCGAGCGCCCCTGATCCAAGTGTGCATCTGGAGGTGCAGCAGAAAATACTTTGAATGTATGATTTCCGTATATCCTTGAGCCTATATCCATTTAGTGACGAAGTATGAAATACCTGAGCTGGCGCATTTGGCCACTAAGATTCAGTTTCTTATGCCCTAAGTATCACTGCCAACATGCTTCCCTTTCTACGATATAAACTGGCGCCCCACTACGTAATGTGTTGCGCAGAGCATGCTCTAGAACGTACGGAAATGCTTTCAGCGAGGCAAACGTTGGCAGCCCCACACACCATTCTGAACCACATCGTCTTCCAAATGGGACATTGGATGTTGCGCAGCAAGGTGCCCCGCCTTCTGCTTATCTTCCTTGAGGAGATAGAACTGGCAGACTCTTGGTAAAGTGACCATAAAGTTGGCTGGTTAGGTGGCTCTCGGGCGGAGCAATTTCCGGAACTTATTGCCAGGCTAATACTGCTCGATCCTACAAAACAACCACCGCCACCACCTGGGTCCAACCTTCGAGCAAAACACAGAATCATAAATTTCATTATATCTGCACACAGATTATGGCTGAACTTTCTTTTCTATTAAAACCTTAATAAGTGGATGAATGTAATACACTGAGACCTCACGGCTGGAACGATTGCTGTGGAAAGCGCTTGCTTCATAACGGGATAAATGAAGCGAGTACAAAAATATGCAAAAATTTTGTATGAAGCGGGTCAGGGGCTGTTGCAAAGTCATTGTTAACTAACTAAGTATTGGCGCCCCAGAATAACTACGGTGCATCGTAAAGAATGTTCTGCGCAACTTCGCGCTTTTCCCGTGCGTGCGTAACTGGCATAGTAGAGGTAGCACGCCAAATCATTAAGCTACAATTATTCCGATGGTTTTGAAATATTGCTCTCAACGATATTCCGGCCCCCATCCGGAGTGGAAGATCAATCCATCGAAGCGACGACGGTGGTAGTTGCGGGAACAGCCGGTGAATCTACGAACAGATAGATATGTCAGATTAGCCGGGAAGGCATCGTGAACTCGAAACAGGAAAGGGGTTCTATGTAGGGCCCCCGGGTAGTTTAACACCGTTAGGAGGTTTTTATGTAATAAATAGAGCAAAATAGACGAGGACTTCAATGGCAAAAACGAAACAAAATGGTGGCTTCATCTAAACTACGGGTTTATTGCAAAAAGAAACCATAAAGGATCTCAACCAACTAGTCCTCCTGCCCTTTGTTCTTCAGTTTTTGTGTTGATTTGAGATGGCCCAGAACAAAAATTCCCGTACCATGTTTTATGCTAAGGAAGCCATAATCGTCGGTGCTGTTAACCACAAAGTATGTAAGCCGCTAGAGCGTGCTCGGTGAGCTGCTGAAAGAATATCAACGATCTCAAGAAAAGTCCTCAAATCATAGGCAGTGAGCCGGGAGCTTCATTTAAATGGCCCACCCCACTGCCGTATTCTGCGTACCCAGCGCACACTGACCTATCAGCAAAAATGTATGCGGTAAACATCCGCCTACATAAAGAAATATTTACCACTTATTTTGATATATGCAGGCTCTTTGCAGCTCCACCGGGCAGTGATTGCAAGTGCGACCTCATGATAAGAAACCCGGTTGTGCAGCGTCAAATTCTCAATGAAATACGATGCCACTATTGCCTGCTGTGACCGCTCTATTTCATGCCACGCGGCGCCCCACATTTAGGCCTCACTTTTTTGTGGTTTGCCGGATCTCGTCCACGTTATGATCATGGGTTCGAGACCCGGTGCACCTGTCCGAGGGTTATAAATGGCGGTCAACCCAGCGCACACGTGACCAACTCGGCGTGATCGCATCTCCGTGCTCACTCGCTAAGTGCGTCCCGGCGCCTCCTGGGCGTGTGGTGCGTGGGGAGATGGTATCGCGCCAGCCTGCATTCCGGTAGGACACGTTCCATCCGCGTACGAGTGGCACGGGTGCCGGATGTCGTCTGAGCTCGCGCGGAGGATGAGGGGCAATCATTCGTAAAGCGGCAACCACGGCAACCACATGGAGCGTTTTGCTCGCGTCTGGCGTAGGTCGGCGTCTCCTATCGGCGACGTGAAGCGGACGTTGGAGAGGACCGAATTCAGAAAAAGAAAGAGCCAATATAACCAATTAGGCAGTTTTTAGTTAACAAAGCAATCTGGCAGATGCTGGTAGGGTAAATTATGCTCTAGAATGTTTTTCGCGTCGCCACCAGGAGACGCCAACGGTCGCCAGACGAGAGCGAAACGCTGCATGTGGCTGCCGCTTTGCACCGAAACGGTTGAAATCAATAGTTACCTTAACGCGGCCGCCGCTTAAAAATACTGCATACAGCAGTCGCATTCCATCGTTTAATGCCAAAGCATCTGTTGACTCAGTAGGTCGAAATCCGGCGTCGTCGTGACGAAAAGATGATACGGAAAATGGCTGACTGCGCAAAATAAAAATATAAAGGCAGGCGAAAACACAAAATCAAAGTCCTTTTCTTGAGAGAAAGATGGTTAAAACGCGAAACGTTGTCGCGTGCAACCTGAGTCAAAGTCAAAGTCAAAAATTCGAACTGCTTCGACCATGTCGGAAGGGCACACGATCGGATAGACGTCGGTTTCCTAACGCGCGGCACTCAGGTTCGATTCCAACCACGGGAGGCGTTTTTTTTTTGTTTTTTTTTGAGGCGCTCGATGTGTTTTTGCTGATCATCACCATCGTTTTATAAAACCCATTCTCTAAAGTTAGCTTTCCTACAGCGGTTTTACTCGGACGAACGACGCCATCAGTGCGAAATAGAAGCTTCGCTCTAAATACTCGAAATGACGCCAAACATCACTTGAAAGCTTCTGTACACCAAAAGAAGTGATTAAGTTTTTAAAAGTTTAAAGTTTGGCCTGTGGAGTAACCGAACCTGGGGTAACTGGAATTCTTGATGAGTCTGCACCTCCAACACCTCACCCACTCCATGGTTAGAGCTAACTACTGAACCCAGTGAATGCGTTGTGGCCTTGGACTTTGAATCGTGCGTTGGAGGTATGCACTGAAACCTACGTGAGCAATTTATTCAATGCTAATCACCGAAGTAACAACCATAGGTGAGTTCCGAGGGGGGTATTTTGCTGATAGAGTACGTATAATCGGAACAAGGTCGATTGGCCAAGGCTCTCAGTTACAATAACGGAGTAAAGAAAAGAGAAAATGGAGGTGATGAGAAGCTGGGTACGTGCCATCCCAGCAAGTGCGAAAAGACGCAAAAGGAAAAATAATGATGAGGATAATGAGGTGATAGCTTGCGCAATCAGACAGTAATGTTTCCGCATTCACAGATAATAAGGAGCGTTTATGTGTCGTGGTAATATATTTTGTATGAGTCTGCGGAAATGATCTCGAGTCGTTTGAGTTAGCAGTGAAAAAGCGTTCATGAAAAAAAAAAAAGAAAAGAACGCATGGCGGGCATGATTTCCCGGAAGGGGTTTAGCTGCGCAAAATGGACGCTGATAAATCTCATCGCGTCGAGGGAAAATGTCCTACGCATACTATCTGCCCGAAAAAGAAAAAAAAATACAGGTGAAGTAATAGCAAGCAGCAGTGGGATCGAAAATGTTATCGACCGGTATGATCGAAAAAAATGCAGGCGTCATTACAGCCCTGTGTGGCTTCCCGGCTCTGGTGACCGGCAGAAGTATCCCAAGTTAATCTGGGACGACAACTAACGTCGATAAAACTTACAAAGAAAATGGCGCGTTCGGGTTCGTGATGGAACGGGCGTATCTACCTTGGCTCTTTCCCTATCTGAAAACTCGGGCGCCGTGTTTAAACAGGGTGCTAACGACCGCCTAAATACCTGTCGCGGCGGAGGAACAGATAAGGAAAATCTCCCCCGTCGTGCGGCTGGAGTCTCTACGCCGCTATCTTTATTATTATTTTCTCTTTTTACTTATGACACTGTCAAAGGCATTCAGTAGATCACGTGCCAAAGTCAGGCTGGTTTACTTGCTTAAAAAAAAGCCGGAAACAAAAAAAAAAAAAAACCGTGTGGAGAACAGGAAGCAATATCGATGTCTGAGGCCCATTTTGTATTGCCAAAGGAGCGTCATTAGCAACGCATAAAGGTTTCTAGTCTGCTATCGACGGACGGTGTTCTTTCAGATGCACACGCCATAAATTCTGCGTGGCCCTCCCACAGAGTGTGCGTTGTTTGCACAGGCACTGATGGCGCCAAAATACAAACAAAAGAAAATCCGACTGGAAGATGCAACCTCCCGGCTATGTCACTTCGTTCTTCTTGCTCTTTTTTTCCCGTGGATGAATTTGCACTTTCAATGCACAGAGATAAAGCTTCAGGAACAAAAAAAAAATATGGCGAGATTGAGAGACACTCTCATTGATGCAACACTAAAATAGGCCAAGAAAAAGAGACGTGCGGGGTGTGAATCTAATTTGTTCTCTTTAGCGTCAGCTGGCACAGCCTCCACACAGCAGCCGAAAAAGAGGAGGGTAGAGAGAAATAAAGAAATATAGAGAGAGGGAGAGAGAGAGAGAAAGTGAGAGAGAGAAAAGAAGAAAGAGATACAAACATAGACAGAGAAAAGAGAGAGAGAGAGAGAGAGAGAGAGAGAGAGAGAGAGAGAGAGAGAAAGAAAGAAAGAAAGAAAGAAAGAAAGAAAGAAAGAAAGAAAGAAAGAAAGAAAGAAAGAAAGAAAGGGAGAGAGATACAAACATAGACAGAGAAAGAGAAAAACACAGAAAAACGGTAATGTTTCTTTCTGTTGTCTGCTTTTTCCACATGAGATGGATGCTAGCGAAGTAAAGTCTGCAATCAGCTAAATCCAAGGAAAGAAGAACCGCGGCAAGGAACATCCAAGGCGGCGAGAAATGTCACGGAGGGTGGAAAAGTCATTTCAAGAATGGGCAACAACACCCGTTTGAAAATATCAAGAGCCCCCATCCTTCCTTTCAGAGTTCCCGCGTTTTCTTTTTTCCCTCCGTTTCAGGTCGTTACAGCCTCCTCCTGTTCGTCCTTGTTTTTTTGTCTTCGTTTTCTTTCTAGAATGACTTTACGTGGAACTTTTTTTCACGCCGCGTGTCACATCAACACAGCACGCTGCAATTGCTCCAGTAATTCGCCATGAGGCTTTCCGCATTCCGCGGACCCTTGGTCCCTGAAAAGCCCGACAGAAAAGTGAGCGAGTTCGAGCGTCGGAACGGTCACTTTATTCGCATTTTCCGCTTCCACATCTCGCGACACAATGGCGAGTAGGCGATTTAGCACGGCGTCAAAGCACTCTGCTTTTCGACAAAAGTCCCCCTTGCTTCTTCCCTTCTCCCCCCCCCTCTCTTCCTCTTTCGCTTTCTCTGTCTCTCTCCCTCTCTCTCTGAACACCCAGTCTGCATTCAGTACGCGTCAACGTTTTGTGAACGTCTTGAACCACGCCGCGAGTTCTGGGCGTAAGAAAAGAATGGTTATCCGACCCGTGCTGCAACACAGGATTTCATACGGCGGTGGATACTTCGGTGCTCATAGACGCGATACGGCATCGTGCATTTGAGCGAGTATTGTTTGACTAAAGTAAACCTGTTCTGTGCACTTAATATTGCTCGCCACGTGTTAGTCCTGCTTCAATATGCTGCAAACCGAGCTCCGGTGGCTCGTCAGGGAAATAAAAAGGAATAAACCAATACTATTTTGAAGCACGTCGCGCTTTTGGGTGTGCGTCTTCAGGGGAGATCCTAATGCGTGATGCACTCCTTTCTTTTGAATCTCCTCCTGGGTTCACGGATTCATGGTAAAAAGCTAACAACAAAAACAGACGAACATTTATTTAAAGGGATGGCTCAAGGCCGCATGGGCAAGGAGAGGGAGGGGAGAATAAGGCCTCAATAGTGTCCCAACATGGAGGAGTCAAGAAGCTAATGCGCCACCTGATACTTTGAGGCTATTCCCCTCGAGGTAAAAAAACACATTCAACGCATGAACAACCTTATTTTGAAGACCCGCATCAGGCCATGGTCCTAGTAAATGTGCTAAACTCATCACACGATGGTTATCTAACGGCAGTTTGTTGTAGAGTGCTCGTCTTTGCCGGGAATATAATGGGCGGTCTAACATCATGTGGGAAACGTCTTCCTCGGGCGCTCCGCATGCGCAACATGGTGAGTTTGCACAGCTAATTTTGGACAGAAAGGAAATGGTATAGGCAACGCCCAATCGCATACGATGGAACAGAGTTTCCACATTTCGGGGCAGCTCCACATTGGGTCGGAACTGTAAGGCTGGGTCTCTTGCGCACAGCAATGACCGCTTCGTGTCCTCTACTAGAAATCACGAAAATTATCGTGAAGAGTTGATTTGTACGGCCGGGTCTATGACCCTTAATTGGTGAAGTGGAGTAGCCGGGCGCACATTCGCTCCCAACCTCTCCAATCAATAAACCATTTAAACCACCACCTTTCTTCTGATGTTTCTTTGTTCCCGTACCGTCCATTTCCATCTCTCAGCGTAAAATTATTCTAGCCACAATCATGCAATGGCTAGATCCTGATTTTAAACGAGGAGACATCCTTTTAAGCGAGGCAAGCCCAGGAAAAGACTTTTAGCGCCAATTTGAACTTCAAGTTGAGCCAAGGTCAAATCAGCGCCTCGTGCGTTTGTGCGGTGAAAGCGTCGAATTGCTTGTTCGTTTCGACCGGCTATATACCGATGGTGCCGTTCTCCCAAGCGCCTCCCGCTTGTGCCGTGGTGGCGTGACTTACCAACGACAGCGAGCGAGATGTTGAGGCTCATCTTAGGCTCGGTGGAGACCTGGCACTCGTAGACGCCGGCGTCCCACTTCTGCGTGTAGCGAATCTCGAGCGTCCAGTCCTCGGAGCCCTCCAAATGGATCGAGTGGAAGCGCTGGTCAGACGTGTACGTGTACGTGCCCACGGTCAGGATGTGCAGGTCGCGCTGGCGCACCCACGACACCTGCATGAGGAGGAGCAGAAAAACGCACCGCAGTGAATATAAGGGGAGCTGTGCATTCATAAATGTTCGCTAGGATATAGTTGAAGAAGACAATACCAGAACGTTGCAAACAGGGTCTAATCATGCACTGTATATATTTTAAAAAACCTCACTACGCACTGTGGTGAAGAAATAATTAAAGACATGGGACGTCGGACCATTCCGTACTTTTTCCGTTCACAAATAACATTACAAGAAACAACGACACTAACACCCTCTGCGCTCACGATGTTAATCTTACGGCTGCTGTACGGCACTTGCTACGCAGCAATCGAATATCGGAACCATTCGATGAGTTCGCCCTTAGTGGAGGCCTTCGTCCCCTTCAGCTTACTGTGGGGTTTGTTCGAAATGTCGGATTGCGTGTCTCCACAAAATAGAGTTCAATAGGAAGTCATCATCATCATCATCACCAGCCTATCCACGCCCACTGCAGGGCAAAGGCCTCTTCCATTATTCTCCAATTATCCCGGGCATGTGCTAACTACGACCAATTTATCCACGCAAACTTCTTGACCTGATCTGCCCATCTAACTTTCTGCCGCCCCCTGCCACGCTTGCCGTCTCTAGGGATCCACTCTGTTACAGTTAATGAGGAACGGTTATCTTGCCTTCGCATTACATGCCCTGCCCACGCCCATTTCTTCTTCGTAATTTCTACTCATATGTCCTTAACACGCGGTTGTTCCATGACCCACGCAGCTGTCTTCTTATCCATTAATGTTACACCTATAATCTTCCGTGTTATTGCTCGCTGAGTCGCCCTCAATTTAAGTTGAACCCTCTTAGTGAGCCTCCAAGTTTCTGCTCCCATAGGTGAGTACCGGTAAGGTGCAGCTGTCATACACTTTCTTCTTTGGGGACAATGGTAGGCTGCCATACATTATCTGAGAGGTATCTGCCTTTATTCAATCGCATGTGAAAAAAAAAAAGAAGTTACAGAAATAGTTCCAGGTTATAGTATATTCTAACATAATTTATCAAAGGTATGCCGCTGTTTTTTCTTTTTCTGCACACAGCCAGTTAGCCCGGCTCAACCTGAACTGCTGCCGTAAACAAGGCATTAACGACGCTTGCTGCCAACACTGGATACGTCGCCCCAAATCACGACAAAAGCCGTATCTTCACCGCCTCCGGCCTTCCGCTCAAAGGCTCTCTCCCATCCCCGCACACGCACCCGACGAGGCAGAATCGGAGTCGCGGAAGGCTTTGCAGGCAAGCGTTCAGGCGCCGCGCCGCCTGAGGTTCGCGCTGCTTCGGCAAAGGGGGGCTCACGGCAGCGTTCCCAGAACAGGGCCGCTCATTAAGAGCGCAGGAGGACAAAGGAGCTCCTTACCGCGTCGTCACCTCAGTCAGCGCCGCGTTGCGCGTCCCGGAACGGCGAACTGGCAGCGAGTGAAATCTGCCAGAATCTGCACACCATGCACTCCCTCGTTCATATACACTTGCACACACACATGTGTTGGCGTAGTATTTAGCGTGTCGTTAGCCCCCTCGCTCTCTTTTGGGCCATGCGGGAACTTTGAAAGGCGCGAGCAGTGCTCGGACAGTCGTTACGCAGAGTCGACAACTTGTGAGCCCCGCGATTGAACCGCAGCGCGGTGGTTGAAGTCGGAACAAAGTTGAGGGAGTGTACATCGTGAGCGAAAAGGATCGCCCCTCACCCTCGGCGGCTTTTCGCACGAACACCAGTGGACGGGGCGTCTGTTGTTGCGTGCATTTTGGTGCCCTGATGGTTTTACCAGCCCCAGGCTACTAAAATGCGAGTTTTACATGCTCCCGCCATTTCTTTCCCGCGTGCTCAACCCCACCGGCTTGCTAGACGTCATTAGCGCAATCTTCCATGCAAGGGAAGCGGGGGAACGGTGAATTAAGGCGAGGGTGGGGAGGCTGGGAGAGATTTCTGTGCTGGCTTATCTCGATCGCAAATTCGTCGTATTCCACGTCATCATCTTCTTTCCTATTCCCTCTGTGCAGCGAGGGTATTCATAACGGGGTGACGTTCGCTTTCGGTTGCGGTAAGATGTAGCCAGGGGGAGCAGCCACGGTCTTAATTATACCTTAGACCAACTAATCCATGTACGCGACATCGTAAGCGTGACTCAAAGCTCACACGGTTCCTTCTTTGCGCCTACGTGGTCTACTTTGCCTAACCCTGACACAGCCCGGGCACATTGCTGGGCAGAATGGAGGGAAGTTGACAAATGATGTTGTGCAACCCGTTTGGATTGAATTAAGAGATTCAGGCGTACTCAAACTGTGTACTGTTATTTATTTAGTTTATTATTTCGTGAAGGCTAGTTGTGGTTCCTGCAAAGTTTTGCTGCCCCAGGAGTGTGTAATTTAGAAGCCTTCAGCCTTTCATTTCAAACCATTCCGCCCGCCCATGCCATAAGTTCTACTTACGGAATACCCACTCAACTTTTTTCCCACCACTTATTTTGCAGTCTGGGATACTGGTTATTTCCCCAGTTTACGGAGCGAGTTACGACAATGTTAGCAGCGCTCCTTTCCGGGTTTCTTTTTATTTGAAAGGGGGGCTCTAGATGAACCAGCCATGTCAGGCTGCTCAATGCGGTGTAATTGGTTACATAGTTTTAATCAGCACCTGTTACAACGTATGGCGCCCCACATCTGAACAAGACTCCTATAGAAGCTCCGACGCACTCCCTTTACGATGTTCACCAGAAGCAAATTCTTTCAGCAATTGGAAAGGTTTGCGCTGGTTCACTGAAGATGTTTACACCACTTAGAGTTGAATCGTGTTGATGCCATATTTTTTTTCTATGACCTCTACCCAACCCTCCATTTGTCATGCTTTCAGCAACATATAACATCTCCTGTGCACGTGCTTACATGTTTACGCCTCTCATCAGCAAGGGCCCATAAGCGAAATCGCTGCTTCGCGCGAATAATACCTCCGTGGAAGATTTTAGCTCTATAGATGGACTCTGATGATTATCTTGGTTAGGGACTAGGGCGATTACTCAACACGTCTCTCCTATGAACCCTTGTCAATCCAATGAGCCTTGTAAATCCTTCGGGCCCTAATGCGTCAATGCGTACTTCTGTATGGATATTCGTGGACGTATGTGTAGATGAGCTTTCAACGTCGGATATTATGTATTTCCTAGTCTGAGCAAAATTTGCCTATTTGTACACACCTATATGACATCACCATCCTCATTATGTCTCGCTAAGCAGAAGCACTATCCCGCACACCTATGGCTTGTCTCGACTCAAGAGAGCCCCAGTGGAGGATAATGCAATAAGAGCGCATATCTTCCGCTGTTTCTTTCCCAATGTGCACTCCTTATTTGTCTGGCAACTGATCCATAAGCACTAAACAACAAACAAATACTCAAAATGAACCAAGAACTTGTCCACGCGGACGCTGAACGAATTCTACAACGCCTGTTCTGGGTATATCGACCAATGCTGGTATGTTAGTCCTATCATTTAGGCCGTTTCAGTTTGCAAGCATTCATAGCATCCGATCAGCGGCTTGAGTTTCAATCAATCAATCAATCAATCAGTCAATCAATCAATCAATCAATCAATCAATCAATCAATCAATCAATCAATCAATCAATCAATCAATCAATCAATCAATCAATCAATCAATCAAAAAATCAATCAAAAATCAATCAAGCAATTATTAATTAATTAATTATTAAGTTTTATTTGGTATCGACAACAACAACAACAACAACAACAACACAGATACCAGGGGCACATACAATTTGCCCTTCCCTCCACTGCTACTCGTGTTATTCTTTTTTTATCTCGCATAAGCGTGCAAGAACCCCCTCTTCAAAAAATATCCACGTATCAAACAGAAATCTGAAAGGATATTTAATTGCGCTCGTCAAATCCGCTTGTTACCAGTCAAGTGTCTACGTAATGAAACCGTAGAGTGGGCAGATGAGTACGTAACCAATGTCGTTACTCCAACCTCGCATAACAAAAACAGCAGTTTCTGTTAAAATAAACCAAGCGATACGCTTCACCGAGCAGCCCGGCACGTCGACATCCTTTTTAGCGCAAGTAACCGTTATACGGATCGCTTTCGGCTGCTCATTTTCCGGGCGCGCATCAGCTTACCGTCACGTCCGTCATGCCCAAATGCGGACGCAATAAATCCGTGGTGCACGCGGGCACAAAGCGTGCCTACAATTCGTTCGTCATCCCCTGCTTGCGGTGTAATATTCGCCGCTGACAGGCCGGGAGCAGTCCAATGTCGGCGCTAAAGGCAGCACGTATGTAGAGGGCGAGCAGGTAATGCGGTGTTTTTGGACAAGTGGGAGGCACTTGAGTATGGTAGCCGCTCATTTTCTTTTACCGTCTGTGTAACTCCCTCGTTTTTCGTTCTCTGTCAGCAACGGAAGGAATGGTGGCAGAGAAGATACTAGGAACGTTTTAGGGAAGCTTCAAATATGCACGTAGCGGTAATCTTGGCAGGTACCAGTTTCCGCGTTAACGATGACGTTCATGGGGAAAATAAATGACCGCACGCTTGCGCTCCAGGGCACGGTGTGGGGGTGATCTGTGCACATAATTGCAGTGCGCTTCGAAGCCCCAACCTGAGTATAGGGCTCAAGCCTCTTGGTTGATAGTTGACAGGTAGGACGAGAGTTTATGGCCATATAAGCGTGAAAGCGGGCGAGCAGTTTCGACATTCTGCCTGTCGTCTTCCTCGTCTTCCGACAGCGCTTCCAGCGCGCTCTCAGTTGCGCTCTGCAGAAAAACAGGATACAGTGCGAAGACGAGAAAATTTTACCATTCCTTCCTAAAGAAAGTCGACATAAATGAGAAAGCTAAACATGCGCCCTACCTTCGCTGGAAGTGCGTCCAATCGATCGTCAAATCGTCAAAGCCAAAATAGTAAACTAAGAACGAACCAACGCGATGATTTTTCGGGCACTAAGTAAACGCATCCACGAAGAATCTAAATGTATTCCAATACGTAGTTTATGAGATAAAGAAATACTTTTCTAGTCTTTTTTGTGATCGATGCGGGTATTGTTTTATCTCGAATCGACGCTCTATCACTATTTTCAGGTAACTGCTTGGACACAATGGAAGCCCGGTTCCAGGCACGCGCCGTGAGTCCGGATTTTTTCGGTCGACCAACCGGTGTACGAGGAAATTCATTAGTTTTCTTTCTGACAGAACCCCACCAGTCCCACTAAGAAAGCTTTCGTTCCAAAACCCTCGATAGGTCTATGATCGTGGAACGTTTTGATACCAGGTCCCCTGCAACATTATTTGCTTCGGTATACAACTATTTGTGACACATCTGTTGTTTGTCTGAATTCACAATACTTTGGCGCTAATTGTAATTTTTAACTGCTTGTACGAAACTTTAGCTGGTCTTCTCGCGAACACCAAGTCAGTCGTAACATTAGACAGCAAATCTTCCAGTGGTGCCCAACTTACAGGCTTCTGGTGTTTTGGCTTAAAGAAAGAAGGACCGTTTCTATTCCCCTCAAATAGAAAAAATACAACACGCATAGTGCACAACATTCTCAATAACAAATTGTATAGCCTGAACGATGCTTGCTGTGTTAGAACGTGGAGAATGCTGGATTTATTTGGAACTATGAAGATACTAGTTATCTGTTTTTATAACCTTGTGTGTCGATAATTCGCACAAACGGCGCTTCTTTAGCCAAGGACTCAGTAACTCCCTTGTCACCGCAGAGATAAAGGAACTTCACGACGTTCTTCTCGCCGCTGTTTTTCGTCATGCTTCAATTGCCTTCTAGAATTATATATGTTGCATATTCCGCTTTAGCAAGGCTGTGGACATAAAAAACGGCCCAGTTACGACGCACGCTCTCAAAGGCTCATGTAGCTACAAGGCCTGTTTTCATTTCGATGGTACAATTTCGACCTGATGCACACCCGCGACGACGCCCACAGAAGACGTATTTTGCGCTATGCGGCACTGCTGCCGGCCAATCGCGTCATGGAACGCGGGTGAACTCCGCCCGGCCCAGGAACCTTCACATATTTCTTGACCCTTCAGTGCCGCCTGAAAGTCATTAGCCAGCCAGTAAGCAATCAAGGAAACTCCGCTTGCGGGCTGATCCTGGTTGAGTTCCCCCAAACAATGTTTCCGGGGGCCTCTCCTCTTCAGGAGTTCCGAGCACCTCCTTCCGCTCCTGGACGACGCGGAAGTTATGCAAGTGCGTTAATCGCGTGCCTTAAATTAGTTGGGTCTACAAGTGGAATTTATAGCGAGTAGCCTAAGATCATTTAGAGTTAAAAAGGCTTTATTTCCGATTTAACGTAAACCCGAAACATCATGTATTAGCGTCAAAGATCTTTAGGCTATTGGCCCAGCACTTTAGGTGTACGCGGTAGGCTGCGGTTCGTCCCGCAGTGGTAGACAGACTGAAAAAAAATAGCAGTGGCTTAGCTCGGCTATGCCAGGATATACGTAGAGTGAGCTAAGGTACAGCTGGTTGTTCTTAGCTTTACTGGTTGTCTAGGATTGACTCGTTTATCATGCTTACTGCTGCTCCAATGACACACACAAAGTATGCGAATTATGTGACATATATATATATATATTTATCAAGCGGCTCCGGCGCAGCGTCACCAATCGCCCCAGAGCTAACCTGGTTCCACAGGCACACGCCGCTGTTGATGCGACGCACGAGCCATCGGTTCCCACCCGGCCACCCCTGGCATGATCATCAAGTGAACCGGACCACCCCGTGCGGAACGGAGGTCGGCGAAGACGCTGGGCGCGTGGGGATGTGAAAGACGCCGGGCAGTGAGCAACGTTCTTTGCGCCGTGTGACATCACTGCTCCGCGCGCATGCACAGCACGGCTCTCCAGGAGCCACGCAAAACTGATGAAGCTCGCCCAGTGTAGCTCATGATGTTCGCTTCCATCTCTTCCTCTTCCCGGATCGTACTATGGAGCTAATGCTAATCAAGCGAGCACATTATTTGCTGGGCAACGCCGCCTTTATAATCATTGTCGGACGCGTGAGCGAAAAATGGCCAAACAGCCACTCTCCTGCTGCTCTCTCCTACCCTTCCCCGCTCCGTAGCCTTTCTACGTGCTTTCACGTCCGCCGGCCAGCTTCGCTTCTCGGAAACTATGAAAAATAGTTTAAAGTTTCTTTAGCGTTCCCCAGGCGGCGCTCCTACGCTTTCTTTTTCACCATGCCTGTCTGTCTGGGTCAGTCGCTGATAAAACCGCCTTTGCCTCGAAGCAAAATCACTTGTGCCCTGCAGGCTGATGCTAGTTTTTGTGCGTTTATCTACTTGAATCGCGGGCCCAAAAATTTTCTGACTGGGCATCCCTCCCTCTGTCCCCTCCGCATTTCGGTCTTGTTTTGTCCCCGCTGTTCGCACTCCGCATTGGCACGCACATTTAAAATTTAGGACGGTACTGTAGAAGCGCCCGGACAGCGTGGCGGGACCCTCAGCTGCTTATCCTTTTGTTTTCTATAATCTTCTGAAATTTACAAGCACGTGATATTTTTTTTGGAAAGTAATAGTAGAAGTGAGTGCCTGAACACAAAATGTGCACGCAATTTTTTCTTCCCTGAATCCTTTAGAGAGAAAAACATCGGTAATATAACGGTTGCACCATCCGAAAATGTCTTTTTTTTCTGTTTGCTATTTGTCTACACGGCAATTATTATGTTCTTACACTGTTTCAGTTCCGCCTACGTCAGTCATCCTGTGAAAAATGCAGCAGGTATGAAGCGAGCGACACGTTGAACGAGATCCCCAGTGCTCCCCAGAACTGTCGCCCCGTCGCGGCTAAGACGTGAACGAAGCGGCTCTTGAAACCCAACAGGCAAGTTGACAGACACACGTCGTAGAACGGGGTGCAGCGTTCGCCCCTACCCCCAATCACCACCCCGGAGCTATGGGAGGCGGCGCTGGGCTGCTCTGACCTGACGACGCAACAAGCCCTGACGGACGGAGCAGCCAAGGTCGGTGAGCAGCTGGGGCTGCTGGCCACCCGCCCCGCCTAACAGGGCCCGATTTTAGTAAAGTGTTCCTCTCTCTCTCTCTCTCTCTCTCTCTCTCTCTCTCTCTCTCTCTCTCTCTCTCTCTCTCTCTCTCTCTCTCTCTCTCTCTCTCTCTCTCTCTCTCTCTCCTCTCTCTCTCTCTCTCTCTCTCTCTCTCTCTCTCTCTCTCTCTCTCTCTCTCTCTCTCGCTCTCTCTCTCTCTCTCTCTCTCTCTCGCTCTCTCTCTCTCTCTCTCTCTCTCTCTCTCTCAGTGAAGTAAGGCGAGATGTCCGCCGGCGCGCGCCACATAGCGAATGAGTGCCTGAACTAGGCGTCCCTACCCTTCCTATGGAAAAGCGTGCTTGGCGGCGTTGCTATGGGTGACAAAATCGGGATGTTTTCTGCAGGCAAAGTTTTGAGGTTTCCGCTGCACGTCGTGCGTTGCTGTGGACGCCGCGGATACTTCAGGATTCACTTGGATGACTGCGTAATTCGAAATCCCTCCGAATAACTTGGGGTGGCGCTGATGTAGACAGCGCAGTCGCAGGTGATGCTTCCGCGTTGCGCGTTGCTGTGGTTGCCAGGACGCGCTGTATGACGGGAGATTAGTACTGTTCAGCACAAAAACAAAATATGCTCTTTTCAGTTTAGTAATTGCGTTCAGTAACCTTAAGCGACTGGCCACATTTTTTTTATAATAGAATAGTATGCTTGCCTGCGCCATTTTCCTGCTGTAGAATTTAGGTGTTTTGTGTTGAAACAAGTGTGAGCGGGCTTCTGATATTGCATTACCTAAAAATATACTGTGCTAAGTGGGACAGTTCTACGTAGTGATAAAATGTGGAGGCCGCATTACTGTGATCTATCACTTCTCTTCGCTCGCTTCTTTGCCATCACAGCAGGCAATTTTTCTCGCCCAAGCCAGTTATCATCAGTAACTGGGGCATCCAGGCGCCAAAAAGGACAAGAGAGCAACCAAGCACACGAAGTGTATCAATTAACAAATGCTCACATACGACAAAAAAATTCCCTTCTTCCGGTATACTCTACACATTATATCGGACAAGATAAACACGAAAAAAAAATTCCCTCTCTTCCCGTAGGGGAACCCCGGGTAGTATGCGAAGCAGCCATGGGGTCGAAATGAGCTGGGAGAAGCGGCGACAGTATATTTCGTTCTAAACGGGAAGGACGAGCCACAGAACGGGGCAGCTTGCAGCAAGCGATCGCTAACATATCTCTTAAATGGCGGGCTGTGGCTGAGTTACCGGTCATGAAGAGTGCGAAATTTCCCGCTGTTCCGGGGCTCTAGCACCGATCATCGCAACTCTCCACTTCACCCCCTTCATCTGCTTTATCTTTTTTTTTTCCGTGCCCAATGGAATTTGTGCCCTCAGAGAGCGAAACTTATCTATACGGGCGGTCTTCTATTGGACGCGTTTCTCCCATTTCGCGTTATCACTGGTGGAATCCCTGCCTGCGACAGTTCCTACGTCTCGACAAGTACTAAAGTGTCCACATCGAGTGGACGCTGTAACTATTGTCGGGCTAAGAAGTTTAGAGCGTGCACAATACCCGCTGGACACCAGAAAAAGAAAAAAAACGAGATACTGTAAAGTATTGTCAAAGAATAGAATTGCAGCGAATTCGCAATCGCCAATTCTCCGAATAAGAGCAGTGGGAATCTACCGGATAACCTTTCAAACATAATGATTCAGCACATCGTTTTATGACTTGCACCTAGGCGTGCAATGTGCAATGGGAGGCGTGCTGCCGTGGTTCGCGCAATCCAACTCCTCAGGGATTACTAGCGGTGCACCAAGTGCGACTATACGAGCGGTATAAGCGGGTTTCACAAACGCTGCTGGCGCCGCGACAGGGTCTACAACCTGCACGCTCGAAAGAGGACGCATAAAAATGCTACAAAGCCCTCGGCCGGTAAGCTGCCGTGGGGGAATCGATTCAGAGGGGAAGGATTTCGGGAATGTACGTGCGGTGTTATTTTTGCCAGAGCCAGGTGTCGATCACTTTTCGCCAATGACGGAAAGCTTGACATGTAAAATTGTATGAGCCTCTTAGTTATTACTATGGGCAGCGTTAAAGTTTTCACTTCACCTTCTGCACTGGCTGTTGCCCTTGACGGGATGCAACAGCTTACGCAAAGCCTGACAACGCAGGTCATTAATATTCCCAGGGGGCTCATTACTCACAGCGCCTGATTACCGTAGTTTCATCTCGCAGTGGAGCAGTATAAGCCGCCAACACCGGGCGATCCGGCTAATTGCGCGCGAGCCATTATCGCACCGATTGCCAGCCGCGCCCTCGACAATAACAGCAGGTTGAACTGCGCAGCGAGCGAAGTAACACAAACACCCTCAACCAAAGGACGCTGATTTCTTGCTCACCGGAGAATAAATTATCCGTGACTTCGATAAAAGCGTCATGCCCGGGGGATAATACGAATAAGAGAGAGAGGCCAAGTGATTCACACAAGAGATAACCGGCTGCCATTCAGGCTGAGCATATCGAAGAAAATTGCGAAATAGCGCGCACGTACTGGATGAATGATCATCCAAATCCAGCTTGAGTTGCAATTGCATCAGAGGGTATAAAAGCCGCGCATGAATTTCCAATGTACGCGTGCTTAGGGGATGTCGCACTCTCTCAGGAAGAAAGTGTAAAACCAACACTGAATGGAGCTCAAAACACGCAGCTATATTATTAGTTAGTGTAGCCAATACTTGTGCCTTTCACATTTTTTTTTTGTTGTTGTTGGCTACGTGGCTTTTCTCGCGTTCAATTTATGCTTATTTCCCCGGTGCGGGTGGTCAGTATCGTTAATTATTAGTTTTGCATCTCTGGCGGCTGGTAGGTCATAAGGCTGTGTGTTTTCGTACACTGTCTCTCCGTTTTTTATGCGAACACTAGAAATAACAACCTTTAGAAGAAGCACTAGTCGCATAGTGCAGTATTAAGTCAGAAAAAAAAGTATGCCGGTGTTGTAAATAAATAGAAAGAACGACCTAACCTGCACCACAGACGTAGAACGAACGTTGGCCAATAAACATCAATCAGGTGATAACTGGTTCACTTCAACTAGTATGAAGAAAATATGAGAAATGTACGAGAAATTTCTCCCGACAGACCGATTGGGAGGCTTCCTTTTAGCCCTTGAGCGGCGCGTGAGCGGCTGCGCCACGTTCATTCCCTGCTACATTGCCTTTGCCTTTTCTTAACTGGAGCACCTACGAAGTCAAATGGCGTGAGTTCCGAGCAAAAATGTTTTATGTCAAGAAAGAACGTCGTTGCACAGAATCCCCGGAAGACAGTCCGGAAGCGCCCCCGTCACTGGTATTACATAGATGGCAAAACAAGTATCGACTTGAAGAATTTACGTCACAGCAACGCAAAACTGACGGCTAATCACTGCTATCATGCGTTCTCATAGCCTATCTCTGCATTTCTGTTATTAACCCGAACGTGGGCAAATCAGGGTCTGGTCATCGTCTCCTGTATTTTTACAATGCCAAACGCATCAGCCCGGACCGGCCAACCAAGCCCTCCCTCTCCTTCTACTCCGGCCACTCTCCCCCAATCGGTAGCCTCCCCAGCGCTTCAATCATGTGACCAGTTCAGCTTGGGGCGACGCGCGGAGGAGAGCTGCAACGTTGGGAAAACATGCTCCGCCCAGGCTCTGAGCTTTCTAGCGCTGGCGCGAGCGCCATTTCTTTGACAATCTCAAACATCGGTTGCCTTGGCAACCAGGCACAAGCCGCTCTCGAAGTCAGTTACGGTTGCGTGATCACGGTTCAGCTCGGGGCCCCATCTCGCGACATGTGGGCACTGCAGGTGTACCATTCACTCCCATTGGAAAGCGCGTGATGCGTTTGGCATTGTAAAAAAATTGGCCGCGTATCTGTTCCTTTCTTTGCAAATGTCGACAAAAGACGATTGTCTTTGCCGACATTTGCCAAGTAAATGCCTCCCTTCGCTTTCCCCCTCACCTCTCATGCTGTTCCTTTTCCGTCGCGCTCCTCTCAAGATAAACTCGCTAAAGTTTTGCTCAAGTCGATTTAAATTTACCGCGTTCCACTCTTCCAGGCCAGGTGCCTCGATGCCAGCGCTGCCGTACGGCGGAGACGCACGTGAATTGAGGCGCCCTACTTCAATGCTTATAATACCGTGCTTCCCTAGTCCACGTGCGTTCCAAGCAGAACGTGCAGCCTATCTAGTGGAACCTTTCGTAACTGTTGCCGCTTCATTTCTTAAAATGTCGCCAGAAGCTATAGTGGCGCGGGCGACCGCAGGCGACGGCAGAGTGAATTTTGTTTCTGCAGTGGATGCAGTATTTCATTCGCAAAAATCAAGCATCTATGATTTTTTTATAAAAGAACACTGCAAATATCACTTGTGTATTATTTTGCTGTCTTATATTTGCGTAATGTGTTGTTCTTGTTCAACAATGTTGACAAGTATGAACATTACACCGGGCTTAGACGGGCAGATTTAGCTGTGACTATATAAGACTATTGCGAAGGCCTTGTTTTACTTTGGCCGGGTGGCTGAATCGGGTCACAGACAGACAGACAGACGAACAGACCAAAATTCCTGGGTTTAAGTAGCCCAAGAAAGACTGTCGTCTTTAAAATACAGGAGGCGATGGTCTGGTTTGACATCTTTTCCTCTTCTGCAGGTGGTTTCTAACAGGTAAGTAGTAAAGCGACGACGAAATTTCTTTTGGCAATCCCGCTTCCTATGAGCCGATTCCAGAGTTACATCGTCTTCCCTCTGCTGCGCCCAAACCACGGTGGCGTGATTGACAGTGCTCTCTCATAATTCGTCGGGTTAAGCGCATCTAACTACCTCCATGCACCCCCCCCCCCCTCCCATTCTGCTCCTGCTGCTGAGATTGACGGCGCCAAGACGAAACGTCGCCAAGAGTTTGCTAGCGAGAAATGTTTTGATTCCCTTTCATGCCTCCTCGTTCTCCTTTCCGGCACTGCGAAGAGCAGCGTCTGCTCGAGGTTACGTGCTCACAGTTTTTGCACCTGTACAGAGTGGCGCGAAATTTCACGCAATCCTATCGTGAAATGATCACCCAGAGTTGGACGAACGCCGTCTGGTCGGGAAAACGCTAGGCAATTACAATGAAAAACTGACTCCAACCGTGCAAGTTTATAAAAACTAATATCTTTCGGCTCCCGTACGGGAGCCCTGTTCACAATTAAATGAGGGGGCGAAAGTGATCCGGCGGCTATGTTGGTTTCAAGATGTGACAGTTGCCGTCATCGCGATTAAGTGCTGAGTTGTAATAAACTTCAAAATACGGATTAGCGCAGATCGAGACAATCGATGGAACAGTAGAGCATGTTCTAGCTACTACAATGAGGCAACGGTACCCAACAGGCACAGTCAGGGCAGCAGGCGTGACCAAGTAAATGTTAACATTAGCCGCAAGGCGCACGCCGCAAGGCCGCTGCACAGAATGGGGTGCGTAACACTTTGATCCACTCGGGTAGCTCACAACGACACTCACAAAAGGAAGCAAAACTCCACCATGGGAAAACATCCTGTAGGGATGACAGTCAATGAATAGAGCGCTCTTCCATGAAACGGCATCTATTCAAGGGTCTAGCTCCCGCCTTCCGGGAAAGTGACAAATGCCCCCCCCCCCCCTCATCTTCGTACAACGGCGCAAAATAGCCATACCCACTGTGCTGTATCGCGAAGCAGCGGAAATCCCTATTTTCTTTTTATTTTCCGAATGAAGATTTAGGCGCAATTTGGGGCTTCTGAGCTGTGTGTATATGGGAACAGTGTGAAGCATCGCATGAAAATCCCCAACATTTTATACTTATACGCACCATCATGCACCAATTATCTCCATTTACGCTAACAGTTACCAATAATGCAGCGCAAGGTCTGCATTATTGTGGAAATGCAGAGCGTTACACAGTTCTGGATGCGGGATGTCGGCAAGGAATGCTAGGCATTAAAATTCTAAGCGATTCTCTAAAGGTTTGCTTAGGGTATTTGAAGCATACAATAAACCAATCGCATAAAGGCCACTTTCATGAGTAGTTGTCATTATGCCTGATGAAACTGGATCTATGAGTTTATTTTCCTTAGCTTTATCTCCCGCCCTGGCGTTCTTGTACACAGCAACATAGGACTTTTGGAAGGGTAGAATGCAGTCGATTGATTGATTGTAGGGTTTAACGCGGAGGCGCGACGCAGGCGATGAGGCGCGCCGTAGTGGAGGGCTCCGGATTAATTTTGACCACCTGGGTATTTTTAACGTACCCTGAAATCTCGAACAAGGCGTTTTTGCTTTTCGCCTCCATCAGAAAAGCGGCCATCGTGGCCGCTTGTGCTCAGCAGCACAACGCCTTAGCCACTGAGCCACCGCTGCGGGTGGTAGAATGAAGTCAATTGAAGGGGAACAACTGTGGCTGGCCAAGGCATAGGACGGTGCGACGTAGGCCCCGTAGCAGCTGGGAGGGCCACATCGTTTCTGCCCCGTAGCAGGTCGAGTCATGCCGGAAGCCGCCTCTCTCGCAGGTTCCCCCTTTATTCTACGCGTAACTGAAGTCGACCGTTTGAAGTAGACGAGATATGTGGGGTTTCAACCACTACTCGCCGACAGCGTGAGTCTCTCCATGCTTAACTTTCTTGTGTTGTTGTTGACTTTCATCTCGCCTTATTTCGGCGGTGGTTCCTAACGCATTTTTAGTTTGGTTTGAAACACATTTTTTAAATTAGAAGAACGCCGGTATTCTTGGTTGAGTACTAAATAATTTATCTAAAATAAGCCTGCGGTTTTTGCGCTATACAACATTGACAATATTGAGCTGTGCCTGCAGTGGCGGCAGTTTAAAAAGTTCTTGCCAATACATATGTCCGGTTCATTCGTTTGTAACAGCAGATATGCTTTTGAAAATGCTAGGCGGCCCCAGAGATTTGAAAACAATTAAAATAAAGAACATTGCCAAAAACATGCTCCAGGAATTCGCCAGAACATGCTTGGAGTACACAAAAAGACGCAAAAACAATGCGTGTCGGTACCTTAACAACATGCAATGCGCGAAATGGCCGCAGCCAATCCGGAGTCTTCTTGTCTGGCGTGTTTCGCACACCAGGCACCCCGGCTATAGAAAATCGGATTGAATGCCGGTACGTTTTAATGTATATGCCCGCTATCGGAGCTGCATTTATCAAGACTTTACAAACTCTCTTTGCTGGTCCAGCCCGAGGTTTGTATCCACCCCGTTAAATCCATACTATGAATTATAACGCAGGCAAAATTAAAAAAAAAATGTCCATAAATAGAGTAAGACTCGAGCGTAATACCTGCAAAAGAATTCATTTGTTGTGAAAAATGAGCGTGCCATGTCTCCGGACAAGCGGTTTGTCATTGTTGCACAACACAAATTGATTCGTGCCGCTCTGCCTACAGTTACGAAAGACGAACGCCTACACCGAACTGGAGACCTCTGCATTCGGGAACTGGAAAAAACAAAAACAATAACAAAACCGAACGAAAAACCGCATGCAGTAGGCGGCTGGACACCCGCCTCGGCGGGATTAGATATAAACCCCGGTCCCATATCGAGAGGGGGTCGGGTATGTTTTGCGAAATACGGGGCCTGTCACGCGACGTGCGGAACCTGCATCTGACCAGCTTATATTTGCGCACGAAATGTCGTTCGAGCCAATCTTGTGAGTGCGCTGTACGCTTTTGGCCAGAGCAGGACAAGGCAAAGCCGGGCAAGGCAAATAGGATGAATGAATGGGCGAAGAACCCAATTTATGACCGTGAACACGCTGTGAACACGGCCCATTCGCCACCCACTCCTTTCGTGCCCAAACCGAAACGAACAGGAACGCGAGTTCGATCAACCCTTTGAATACGCGAATCGAGAAAAAAAAAAGGTGTATCTTTGTAAGCTGCATTTTCACGCAAGAACGACCGAGTACCACGTGTAGCCTGAGATATCGTAAACCTGCGCATAGATCAGAAGGGTCGCCTGTCCCAGGTCAATATACAGATGTGCACACGTGGCACATGCCCATGTAATGTGTCAACCTAAAATTGAAAATTGCCGCCTGCTGGGATCGCCGACATTTCTTTGGGCTTGCACGCAAACTCCGGAGGTTTATTTTCGCGGGAGAGTCATTTTGCAGGTCGTTACGCGGCGTCAGGCATGCTGTTTTGAGAGCAATGAAATTAAACAATGGCTGTATTTAGGCTAGGTCCCATCAGGTTATGTTAGGTTTAGGTTAGGAATGGATTGGGTCTAGCTTAGGTTAGGCATTGTTACGGTACGTTACGTTCAAACATCCATTTTAGGTAGGACATGCTCCGGAACTACTTGCACGCAGACTTGGCCCATCTTCGAATTTCCTGCACTTGACTCCGACCCCAAGAAAATTTCCCCGCATTTCCCCGAGGGGAAGAATGTGAAAGTGCGAATGCAGGAGTTGAATTTGCGCGGTTCGGTAATGTTCGCCAAAGAGAGATCACACACACACACACACACACAACTACACAGAAAGAAAGATGCATTTATTCACAGACACCTATTTGTGTTGTCGTTGTACTTGATTGCTAGAGCGGATCTCAGCTTTGAAATTTCGTGTCAGTACTCCTTTAAGCGGGTGCATTAGCCCTTCTCACGCCCGATTCCTGGCCAATCCCCCACGTGGGTATGTGCCATGCACAGACACCTATTTGTGTTGTCGTTGTACTTGATTGCTAGAGCGGATCTCAGCTTTGAAATTTCGTGTCAGTACTCCTTTAAGCGGGTGCATTAGCCCTTCTCACGCCCGATTCCTGACCAATCTCCCACGTGGGTATGTGCCATGTCAGCGGCCAGGCAGCGCGCGCCCATCTCCCCCCGTTGCCAAGGAAGACGAGGTAATTCCTGGCCAATCCCCTACGTGGGTATGTGCCATGTCAGCGGCCAGGCAGCGCGCGCCCATCTCCCCCCGTTGCCAAGGAAGACGAGGAGCGCGCGCACCCGCAGCTGTTGCTATGTGGACGGACGGCGGTCACCGGAATTCAGGGTCGCTTATAAAGTGCATTCGCACTTAAAAGGTTAATTGCCGATCCTTTTGTTTGTGAAGTTCCACACAAAGAAATATTATTAGGGTATTATGGGCGCGCATTGCGTGCGTTGCAGTGGTTTGTTTCTTTTCTTGTTTTCCAAAAACGTTTATCACATCCACATCACTTTTAGTTGGCAGTTTTAATGTGGGTATTGAGTATCGATCTAATTTTGCATTAGTGTATCTAATTTTACCGCGATATGGCTGAAAGCAAATCACCCTAGTACATTAATACCGACTAATTAGTGTACAATAAGCTACATTTAGGCCTTTACGAGAGAAAAGAAAGTGGTCGTTCCGCCTGTGGTAAAAAAGATAGATGCGTATACAGACCTAATGAACTTTTATGATATGATATCGAGAAGCAGGTGGCGTAGCGTGATATCATGCGAAAAGTTTCATGGAACGAGAAAGCTTCCGCTTGCTCAACCTTTCCCACGCTCGACCGGTATAGTTACCTCCCGAGGCAGGTTTGTATACGCCCACAGCTATGCTTACCTTAGCTAGTCGACCTACTCCCACACGCGTTGAATGCTTTTAACCTATTTTTAACATTATTCCGTCTTCGTTCTTTCTTTCTGTGCGTGGGCTGGCGACCATTTAAGCTGGCGTGGGACGTGTATCATAAGCGGCTTTATTTGCAGAGGAGAGGTGTATGGGTGTTCACTACTTTTAGGTTCCACTGTATTCTGGGGATGGCTCGAACTTTAAGGGGACACAGCGTATATGATCTTTTTCTTCGTTTAAGCTGGATAAGGTCGATAAAAGTTCTGCGTACGTCCGCAGGCATGCATAGGTAATCCGGTTGTTGTTCCAATTACTGGCCAGGGTGAAGGGTCTGCATACCGGACAATGACATTGGAAACGATTTAAGGGGGGCTTATGAGAAATCACCCGTGCGTCTGCATCTGATAACCCCCTCCCTACCCCCCCCCCCCCTCCTTCCCCGCACACGCTCAAATTCGCAAGACTTTATTTTCCCCGAACTTTAAGGACAGACATCGAATGAAAGTTTCAATAACTGGATAGATTTCCCTGCCTATGTTACAATTGTGACCGCACGAATCGTAACAAAAAAAAAAAGAACCTTCCCAGGAAGGGAAACATGAAGCAGGATTTGGAAAAACAAAAACAAAAAAGAACGAAAAGCGCAAACTTTTTTGTACGCACATTGGCGTCTATTGTATCTGCACAAAGCAATGACTCAGCGCGACAATACTAAAGGTATTTAAAAATCCATACATTACCGAAAGCAAAATATATACCCCTAAAACAAAGCCAAGTAAGTAGTTTAAGCACCTTCCGAGGTTACCGGCGTGGACTACATGGCCGTGGGTCCTTTTCATCGCCGGCTTCAGCTGTACTATCAACCAGAGTTACTTGATATAGAAGTTGCGAACCTTCCCATAGGCCCCATGCATCAAAAAGTGGCCCCAGAATTGGTCCACTGTTTTGTATTTTTTTTCGTACAGTGGCGCCATCTGTTGGTGACAAAATCAACTATACAACGTGGTTCGCCACTCGACGACCTGAGCGAGACATTTGGGTGCTTGCGTAAATTCGTTGTGCCAAAGAAGCCCAAGGTGTTGTTCCATCACGCAAGTGTTTTTATATGCATGCGAACCAAGAGTATACATATAGTAAAAAAAGCCGACCGCGTGGTCAGCAAGATGCGTTTTCGCCTGCGCAGTGTCGTCTGCTGCGCGTCGTCTGCGGTCTTCTGGCGGCAAAAAAAAAGCTAAAAATTCGCTTCCACGGCCTTACTTAAGCTTGAAAGGATTATTTAGAGCCACTTAATCAGCTACTGGATTAGTTTTGGCATACGGTGTCGTGTAGGCCGAGTGACAACTGCAAATTTAGTACTTCGGGAAGGCTAATCTTGTGCCCGCGGGTTCCCACAAGCGCCAATCGGTCGAGGCACTTGCGCAGACACAGAAACAACCTCAACAAGAAACCGCAGTTAAGAAAGCAATGAATACCTTCGGAAAGTACAAAAATGAAAAATTATACACCTCTAAAATAAAGCATAAGGTTAAATCATCAGTTTGAACAAATGTTGTTTTTTGGATAGTGCTTGCGGTGGCCGCTGTGGCACTACCATCCGCACGATCCAAAGCAGGGAGGGGTTCCAGGGGCGGGCTGTTTATTAGGACGGAGTTTCCCAACTGCCTACATCGAAGAGCTGTGCTTTCAACTGCTATTTGCACTTCCACAAGAGTGGGTATCATTGTTTATTTCACACTGCTCAGGCCTATTTTACATGTAATCGGTGTAAGGAAAAGGATAAGCTGAATGTAATAGCGTAACATCCTGAGAAAGCTTAGCCACATTTAAACACTGCTGTGAGCTGTACATAATACGTCAGCGACTGGTACTTCGCATTGCAGATTCTCAAGTAGAACTGATTGATTGATTGATTGTAGGGTTTAACGCGCCGACGCAACGCAGGCGATGAGGCGCGCCGTAGTGGAGGGCTCCGGATTAATTTCGACCACCTGGGGATCTTTAACGTGCGCCGAAATCTCGTACACACGGGCGTTTTTGCTTTTCGCCTCCATCAGAAAAGCGGCCGCCGCGGCCGGGAATCGAACCCGCGACTTCGTGCTCAACAGCGCAACGCCTTAGCCACTGAACCACCGCGGCGGGTCTCAAGTAGAACTAATATACACTTCAAGTGACTTCACTCCTCATAAACTGTATCAGTGTTTGCAGCGCCGTTGAACAAAAGAGCTTGTCCACTGGATTGGCGGACAACGTTCTGCGAATTATTATTCATGTCTCCTAGCGGTGGTCCAATTCAAGTGCACGTTAGAGTAATGATTGTGCTTTCTCCACAGCAAATAAAATACTCCATACATATCACACTTCCCACTCTTGGGTTTTTCACTTGCTTTATAAAAGCGCAACTCATATAAAATGCCTCTGTAAGCAGCGGCACATTAATGGTTTACTCATGACGTCACACTTCCGATTTAGAGCACTTTCGCTGAGATAGGAACAGTCCGAATGGTGGCTAAACGAATGCTACCGCATTTAAACACGCTTCCTCCAGAATTTTGCTCAACGCGCCAAACAGCCAGACAAATTCCATCTAAATGATCGCAAAAAGCAAAAAGACGGCTCCTCAAAATAGAGCATCGACGGTGCTCCCGTTTCTCGGGGTCCTTTTTCATGCGGCGGGGCACGCATAAATGGCAGTTGCAGCAGCGTCACCGTAGATGGGCCTCTCTAAATTCAGCATTTCAAGGAAAAGGCCCCGCATCCCCAACGAGCGGAAAACAGAAGGGGTGAGTTGGACGAAGGAGTCGAATAAAGAAGGGGGCAGCAAAATGGGGAGACCGAGAGGAATCTGGGAGGGGAAAGAAAATCTCTCAGCAAAACAAAAAAAGATGAAAAAAGGAGCACAGCTGGCTGTTTTATGAAAACCAAATTCACACGCAGAAAATATCCGGAGTACCATAGAATGGAGAGAAGAAAAAAAACGCTAGGACTGTAGGTATGGATGAGCAGAGAAGGGAAAAAGACGTCTCATAACGAACAGAATGGGGAGACGAAGAGGGCGAGAGCGTCGTCGCAAGCGGCGGGGGCACCGGGCGTGGTGGTGTGGGCGGGATGGCTGGAAAGGCGCAGTCTGGAGATAGCAAGCGTGCCACGAGAATCGGGTCCGTCATTTCCGGGCCGCGATAACGCGGTTATGGATGAAGCCGCGCCCGAAGCGTGGCCTTGCGGTCCACGAGAGGACGCCGCCTTTGCCAAGGCTGCGGTTCTCCCGACCGGCGTAGATGCGGCGGTTGGCGTCGTCGTATGGCTTCCGTGTCTCATCAGCCACAAAGCGGCGCGTGCACTTCTGCTGTTCCCGCAAAAGGAGCAGAAACAATGGTGGGGGCCTTTAGAGTAACGGACCCGGGCGCTTTATGGATGCCTGAAAAAAGGGGCGTGCGCAGAAACGAAGCGCGGAAACCAAAAGTTGTCGGTAGGTGACCGCTCTGCTTCTTTATGACCCGAAAACGCTCTTGCGCGGAACTGGGCATCTCGGTACTGTATCGGTAATGCTGTGCGCAGTCACTAGCGTTGCGAAAAGGGAGCTCATATTCGGGTGAATTTTACCTCGGAGAGTTAGCATTCTATGCAGTCTACTTCCCTGCAATTCCTGCGCCTTGGGAAACCAAGCCCGTTCCCATTAATGAAATTGACTAACATCTAAATTCCATTCACTAAATTCCGTAACCCAGAGAACTGGATGTTCGTAGTAAAAACCTGAGCAAGAATTCAAGCAATGAAACAGATTGATAGAGAGAAATCGCGAGAGAGAAACGTTTATTAAAACAATACGTTAAGGGCAGGGGAGCGTTAAAAAGATGCAATGCCGTGTAACGACACGCGCACGTGCAGGCACGCACGCGCGCACGCATGCACTCTATCTCTCTCTCCTTTCCTTAAATAAAAGGTAACGAACAAATAACCCCTCATGCACTCCTGTAATGTAGCCTCTTGGCAGGGTTGGCAGGTCTGGAGATTTCTCGCCAAACTGGCGACTTTTACAGACAGAATTTGTGACTTTGTATATCTCCAGGCAATTGCGACGGCCCGCTTTCACCAAAAAGTGCCCCATATAACCTTTCAGTGTATTTCAGTCGTCGAAACGAATTGGACAACCAGAACGGAACAAACTTGAAAGCAGATGACGATGACCTGGCTAAGTTTAGTATAGGTCCCAACAAATCAGTCACTGAAACACACCGCCGTACAGTGCTGTTACTGGCACAAATCGCAGTTTGCTTTGATCTTTTTAATATCCGGCTCCTGATGTGGTATGGACAGCGTCAAATCCTTCAAACAAGGCTGCCGGTTTAAATCCTAATGCTTCAGGATTTACGGGAGCTTGAGATTTCATGCAGAGTATTGGGAAGTGTGCATGTCGATGTAAAAAATTGGCCGCGAATGGCTCATTTTGCCAAAAATGTCAACGAAACACGATAGTCTCTGTGGACATTTGCCAAGTAAATGCCTCCCTTTGTTTTCCCGCTCACTTCTCGTGTACCTCTTCCGTCGCGCTCCTCCTAAGGTAAACACGCTAGAGGTTCGCTCAAGCCAATTTAAATTTACCGCGTTCCACACCACCGGGCCGGGTGCTTCGATGCCAGCGCTGCCGTACGGCAGAGACGCGCGTGAATTGAGGCACCCTACTTCAAAGTTTATAGAGCCCCGTTGTCCTTCTCCACGTTTGTTCCAAGCGGAACATAGAACTTATCTAGTGGAACCTTTCGTAACTGTTGCGGTTTGATATCTTAAAATGACGCCAGAAGCTATTGTGGCACGGGAAACAGCAGGCTGCGGAGTGAAATTTTTTTCTGCGGTGGATGTAGAATTTGCTATCGGAAAAATCAAGCAGCCATACAATTTTTTATAAAGGAACACTGCAAATGTCACTTATGCATTGATTTTTTGCCTCATATTAGCGTAATGTACTGCACTGGTTGAAAAATGTTGACATGAATGAACATTGCCACCGGACTTAGACGTTGAGACATGGGTACATAAACCTGTTGTGCAGCTTGTGTTTCACTTTGGCGGGCAGGCTGAACCTTGTCACAGAAAGACAGGCAGACTTACAGACAGACCACAATTTCTGCGTTCAAGCAGCCAAGAAAGACTATCGCCTTTAATAGGCACGGGAATGTAGAGAGGAAGCGAAAGTGGTACAAGAAGGTGTGCAGCGAACGCCCGTTCTAAGCCATTTTTATTGTTTTAATGCTTTACCTAAACCCTTACGTAAACAAGCCCAAATAGCCACGTTACTGCATAGTTTAGCTTTTTTGTAGACAGTAGTCAACCGGTGTCGGTTTCCGCACGACAGCAAACGAATAAATTTCGTCTTACGGTTTTCTTCTTCTCGGAATTTCTGGAATTTGTTCGTGAAAGTAATCAAGGAATACTCACTAGCATGGCCTTTCTGAAAATTGCGACTTTTCTGGCTTCTTTACAAACATTCACTTTAAGGTAGTGACTGTTTAAGCTACTTACGGCAATTTCGCGGCGACTTTTCTTTCTGAGAACCTCGCAACCCTGCCTCCTGGCACGAACGTGCTTCATAAGGATATAGCTTCAGTAGCTAGTTCCGAATTCCTTACTGACGGGGTCGTAAATTATGTTTCTGTCGAATAGCAAGCTTAGTACCTAAGTTTATGCTCTCCTGCTTGCCTTCATTTAGTTTCATCTTTCCCATTTCACCCTCAATAAATGCTCGCTTGTTCGTTAACGCTGTTCGCTCTCTCTGTGCATGCCTTATATGGAGAACGGCAAAACTGGCCATACACAAACGCCCGCACCTCGACGACCCATTCAGGCGTTGGGGGTGGGCAGTTGTCGTAGGCGACGAGGGTAGTGGACTGAATGTGGGTCGCCTGTTTCGCGTGATATCCGCCCCATGCAGAGAAGGAGGCTCGCGGTTCTTTATACAGCGCTTTCTCGCGGGACTGCACTGCCCGAGATAGCAGCACTCCCGGGGGAAAGAGGCTAACACGCTGGCCCCCCACTAAACCACGTTGCCACGGCAACCGAATGCTTCGTGGCCTAGCGAAGCATTCAGGCCGAGGCACCTTAATTAACGCCCGCCGTGGCTCCTTTTGCTGCTGCTGCTGCCGCTGCTGCTGCTCGTATTGCACGTCGCATACCACAGCGCCGGGGTCGGCGGCGCTTAGCGGCTACGACGGTTTCCTCGAAAAAACACAGCGCTGTTGTTCCTCCGCCAAATCCGGCGGCCTGGGGATGGAGCCTCCGACTCGAGTGTTCGTGAGTTGCGGTTGGCTGTAAATTTGAGCTGAGGGTGCCTAAGAAGCCACCACTTAGCGAAGGGGATAAGGAGGAAGATCCCTTCGTTCTTGGGCTAAATCGGATGAAGCTGGCGCTCCTTACGCTAACTTACGACGCTAACAGGCTCTACCGCTGGCCGCCTTCCACGTTGCCTGCGCGACTTGCAAGGCAGGAAATCGATCGCTTTATCGCTCCGTCCTTTTCTTTGCCTCTGAGGCTGGGTACTTAATAAGTTTGATAATAGCCTCTAATCTCATTACTTCTGCGCATAAACAAAGTATTTAGGAATCGCTTCCCTTTACTTTCTGTGAGACGTTACTCCAGCGAAGCGACCGCACTAAAATACAACGGAGACGTCCCAGATTCAAAGGCGTTGGTGATGCCATTGCTGCTGTTATCTTGAGGGTAAAAATGTACGAAGAAGACTAGAAGCAGATAACGGAAATACATATCAATAAAATGCACCAAAAAGTCACCAAATAAATCGACAAACTCGCCAAAGAAAAATAACTCTGGAAGTAACGCGAGTCAGGTGGAAAGAAAAATGAGGAAATCTGGCTGAAACAAAAACTTTAGAACTCGCAGCTACACAAGGACGTACACAAGGACACGGAGAGTTATTTTGCACATAAAGTCGATCGCCTTCAGATGCCAGGCCATGAGACCCGTGACGCCTGTCTCAGATCGTGTGCACTGCTCCGCCCGGAGCGAGGGAAAAAAGGTAAAAAAAAAAAAAAGCTTGCGCAACTCTGCTGCATTTCGCCTTGGTCCTCAAGATTTCCATTCGCTTCGGAGCAGACCCGACGTATTACACTCCAAATGCAAAGAACAAACGCTGCCGACGGTAAGCTAAAAGAGCGCGCGTTCTGTATAGAGCGCGCACTTTGCCTCTTCGCGTCTGGGCGTAGCATGCAGGTCTCAGTTCATACTTCGGTCTGTGGCAGTTTTTATAGCAAGACGGTTTTATCGTAAAATGGTCGACTATAGTGAAGAGTGAACAAGTGGGTCCAGGACTAGAAGGCACTTTGCATTTATGGAATGCACACGGTACAGGCGATGTACCAGATATGCGATGCGCAAGAAATGTTCTGCACGTATATGTGCTGCCTACGTCTCTTCGAAAGAACCCTTGTGAGGTCGGCGGAATTCTTGGAGAGTCGCGCAGATTTATGAAGACATTAGGCACGGTCGACCTACTCGGATTCCGTAATAAACTCCTGAAGCCTTCCACTTCTTTGCAATGCAGGCACCTGAAAAGAGATTTTTTTTATTAAAGTTATATATGTTTTATGAGCACATGGATGCTTTGAAATAAGGGTCCAGTTAGCAACCTTTTAGGCGGTTTAAATCGTCAGGCGTATGTTGTCAATCTACGCTGTTTTGAAGTAACTTGCGAAACAAGCAACGTCAGAACAGTGCTAACTGCCGGTGTGAGCCTTCACAAAAAGGTACTACAGTGGTTTCTTCGAAATGTATAACTTTATCGCAGTTCTGGCCATGCGACAGTCTACCTTGCTTTGTTTTTGATGTCCAGGTAATAAAGTACCATTAATGTAGCACGTAGCCTACACACCTTTTTAGAAGCGAAGCTCCTTAGGCACTCGGGCTATTGGCGTCTCTTGTCAGCGTCTTCGTTTCATGTATTCACGGTACTAAAACACCCGGACACTCGCTTTCCAACGCCTCGCGGTAGAACGTTTCAGCTCCGTGGGCAAAAACGCGTACTAAAAGAACACATCGGGACACTCGTTTTCCAACACCTCGCGCTAGAACGCTTCGTGCTTCAAAGACACGAGACTTTTACAGCAAACCTGCATACCTCTACCCCCAACGGTCTCATCTTCATGGGCGAAAACGCCAAGGAGCCAAGAATACACCTATACACTACATGCTTCGCCCCTCCCCAGGCTTCACGCTAGTGGAGATGGCCTGGGATTTTTTTCAAAGCGTCTCCAGAGCACCGATACTAAATGCGCAGGACAAGAGGGTACGCAATAGTAACTCAACGGTTCGTGTGTTCACGAAGATTTCAGTATTGTGGCCGAGCTTGCGACAAAACCCGCTATTTTTTTTTTTTTATGTTCTATACACGTGCATCCGTGATTAAGCATCCGTCTTATGTTCGCTGGCAATAGGCAACATGATGTAGCGGCACTGGCACTATTGCAAACGAAAATATATAACAACTTATCCGAGTTTGCTTGATGTTCAACTGCCCAGCAATCAAAAGTGACTTACAGCATAAAGAACCCTTGGAGTGTGTTTTGTATATAGCTCCATTGTCAAGCGGCGCAGCAGAGTGACAATCAATAATGTGGTGCGGCAGAAATGTTTGCGGTGTGTAGGCATGGAACGAACAAAGCAATGACAGAAATGGCGAATCTATCGAAGGTTCAGTAGGCATTCTCAGTGAGCAGTTTCAGCAGCCCGGCAATGCCACATAACCACATTAACCCGATGACAGCCAGCTATATTAAAGCAAATATGGACCCCACCCCTACACACTCCTCAAAATAAATACCGGCAGTTCAAATATAAATGCTCAGCAAAAAAATTAGGAGACAAGAATTTATTCTTTCCTCTTGATGTTCACATGTGGAACACGGCATTGCGATGGAAAAGAAGAGAAGGTATCAACTAATGAGGCGTTTGTAGTGCTGCGTCCACTGCGCGTGTCGTCAGAAACCGCCCTTTCGGAATGGCAATCAGTTTCGATTATTGCGAGCCAACAAACGATCACCAAACTAGGCTATACAGTTTTCCATCTTACGGCAAGTGCAGTTGCCGAGTTTTAGGGTGGTAGAGAGAATAACGAGCAAAACGCGTGAGCTCTCCTTGCGGCGGTCATCAGGAAACCGAGGCCGTGGAAACTTGTTTCCCCAAACCTCGCCGCAAAAACGCAACCTGCGCGAAGGAAACTCGGCATCGATGAGGAGACTCCGTAACAACGCCCCCCATTCGCCAGCGGTGATAAGGTGCGTGGGTTAACAAGAAGGAAAAGTTTTCTTAGCCCGTGGCTGCTCACTGTATACAAGTAAGGCTAAAAGCAAAACACCCGCCAGCACTTTCGCAAAAAGGTGCGCTTGATTGCTTTCCCTGCGGCGATTGGATGGTAAATCATCGCGGCTGCCACGACCAAACGCGCAGCCCGCACAGAAGATTCCCGGATACCAGCGCCAAAAGCGCAGTGCGTTGGTTGTATCGCGAGGATGACAAAAAGAAGAGCGGAAGAAACGTTCCGGGCGCCCAGCAGCGCCGAGGCTCGGGAAACGTTGTCCCCTACACCTGATTATCACAATCCTACACGACGCAAAGCTTGAGCTCCACGCGCATTAAACTTGGGGCTTGGGTTGCGAGACTCTCGGACAATCTGCAACGAGCAGTACACGAGGCCAAGGGACGCTTTCAGAGTGATAATGAATCACACTGATGAGGAAATGAACCAAAGTGAAAAGCTGCGCGAATTAGGGTCAGTCTTAGCAGAATTGTCACCTTTGACGTGAAATTTCGGTTTCTTGCGGTCCCAGGACCAATTTACAGTAATTTTACCAGTATATTATGTGTGTGTGCGTGCGTGCGTGCGTGCGTGCGTGTGTATTCGGGTGTAAAAATGTGCGTGTGTATAGAAGGGAGAAAGGTAAAAACTAAAACCACGTCTGTATGTTTACTGTCAAAACCTTCAGAATTGCGCACTGGTTCAACGGCAGGACAGGACCAATACCCGGGAAGCTGGCATGCATGAAATACAAGTACACTACAAAAATTCGTCAGCCCTCCAACTCTGTGAAGAAAGACGAGCAGCGAAGCTGTAGTGCGATTTGCCTCAAACGACACGTTCATGCAAGAAAGAAAACACATTTGTTTGTTAAGTTGCCATTGAGTGTACATTCTAGGTAATAAGCTCAATGAAACTTGCTAGGACGGCAGTTTTATTCTAGCGGACAAACATGTGGCTGCCCGTTTCCCTCCCGTATAAGCCCATGTATTGAGAGCATACGGCACTTCTACAATATTTCCAATTTCACTGGCATCACCGTAGTTCTGAAATGTAGATGAAACTCGGCCTAATGCTAATTCTTCTTCATGGCTAATTGTGGTATATTTTGTTTCACTTTCGACTAAACAAGAGTTACAGCCGTTCTGCGTAACCATACTCCCTTATAAACAGCAATGTATTGACAGCAGGCACAAATTTTGCAACGTACACACCTTCGCTGGAAACTAACCTGTTATAAGTGCAGGAAAATTGGCGCAACGATAGAGTTACGCCGATTTTTCCATGATGCCTACATAATATTGAGAGCTGCAGAGCATTCGCTAGAAACAAAAGACGAAACTTTTTTCTTGTCGACAGGTTGCGTAGACCGGCGGGAATCGACCAGCACTAGAGGGTAGCTATATACAGCTTTGCTGTATACACAATGGAGGTGGCACGATGCGAGGAAGTGCGGAGCAGTCGATGAAATAGGAAACGCACTGACGCCGAAATTGCATGTTTTTCGCCGCTATCGATTTCAGGCACATTAAGGGAAGATTACACGTTTACGATCCACTGCTACTCCGCCTTCCATTGAGTGAGCACTATAATAAAAGGCAATGCCCTTTTCTGTGGTTTAGTGTCTAAGGTGTGTAGAGCTGAGCAAGAGCCCTGGGCTTGCATTAGCTGCCGCTGAGGCTTTTTTCAAAGTGAGGAGCACTTCAGGGGCCCGGCTTGTCGTCGTAGCTCGTCCGCGGTCACGTTATCAAGTCACCGCAGTCACGTGGCGTCACGCAGCCAAACAGTCGCTTCGGAAAGATCACCGGTTCTTCTGGTCTGGATCAAACCTGGGTACCTCGCGTTACGAAGCCGATGTCAATCACATTACGCCACACAGGCGGACGTTGCTGATGTGCGAAGAGTTGGGGGTGTTGATTGCACTGCGTCGTTGCCACGGAAGCTGCCGTTGCTAGGTTGCAAATGAGTACAGTATAGTTTAAAATTTAAAAAAAAATATCATGAATTAGCGCATTAAGTACCCCGAAATAATGACAGCCAGTGTCTCTTTATAGGCCTGATGATGATGATGATGATGATGATGATGATGATGATTAGAGGCTCTCCCTTTGTATCGGGACGTAGGTTGTTACCAACCGACTTGCCTGTGTTATTCTACTTATTTGACTTACCCCGAACTTAAACTGCCATCGCTTCTCCCCTTCTTGCCCTTGCACACCTGTTTACCACTCCCCCCCTTACTGTTCTAAAATATAATTCTTTATATTACTCTTTCTACGTCCCACTCTCTTCCCTACGTTTCTTCCACCACCACTCCAGCCGCCTCTTCGTCACCTCTATGGCCCTGAAGTTGAGGTTCCCCCTCACACCAAATCCCAAAGCCTCCGTCAAAGTCGTTTCCCCATCGCCTCGCCGGGGTCGTGTCTCTGTGCAGTCTATGACAATATGCTCTACGGTCTTCCGATCCCTGCCGCAAGGTACACGAGTTTCGTCGCGTTGCCCGTAGTTATCCGTGTATTCCCGTGTTCTCAGAGTTGGGGGATTCTGTCCGTGCTTCAAAGAGCAATGCACTGCCTCGCGTATTGCAGCAGAAACCTTCCTTCCCGATTTTTAGTTTCTCTGTTCTATAAGTCTCCAGGGTCGTTTTTTTCTCCTTCCATTCCTTGTACCCAATTCGTAGTCTCTGCTGCTTTCAGGGGATGCGGCTACCTCTCTTGCCTACTTTCGGTATCAACGCCAGGCTGATACAGAAACAAGCCAAGAAAGGGCGCCAGAGCGCCTTCGGTGAATCACTGCTCCGCCCTTCGCAGTTTTCGCGTTGAGTGGAACTGCTTAAATATTGACATAGTAATTTAAAAAACGAAAGGGCCGACGCGTACGAAATTTTGACGCGAGCTCTTCGGTAGCTTAAACGACTCCCTACACTTTCGCTGCGGCCAGTCTCGTACCCTAGACGTAGCTTCACCGTGCCTAAAAATTAAAGCAGGGATGAAAGGCGGATGCACAAAGCAAAATATGATTCAAACTCATCCCACTTTTTTCCATTAAATACATCCTCGGTAAACTTCAAACGATTGTCAGCTACCGCTGCCTCATCGCTTTTCTGTTTCACCTTCAAACACTCATCGTGAAAGTTCCCCGTGACCTAACAAACCTTGTTAAGTTCTCGGACTGATATTTTGTTCGTTAGTCGATTGGTCCTGCTCGCACGCGGTTATTTTCACTCTCTTGCCCATCGTCTCGTGCGCTTGATGTAATACCATTCTCGTGTGGTTATTTTACCGCTAACTCTCCTTGACGTTGGCGAAGCGTGTTTCTTAAAGTTCTTGGTACTGCTTGAAGAGGGAGTCAATATCGTCCGAGTAGATTAGGTGGCATAGAACGTGGTGGGGCTAAAAATGAATCACAGTCAAGGGGATGGTAAAAGGCGGGTCGAAGTGATGTACAGATAAGTGGAATCTAGATTATTCTTGAAAGAAAAGCAGAGGTTCCGCGGTATATGCAAAGCAAATAAAGCAAGGAGAGATAAAGAGGTCGGAAGCACAAAGGCCGGATAACGAAGCGAATTATAAGCCCACGCCGCTAGATTGGTCTACGCAAAAAGGAAGGCTCTATCTACCACCAGCTCATGCGGTTTCTGCCTTGGCAGCCAGGACGAAAATACCGCAGTGTCGCCAAATGAGATCGCCCAGTAAAGGCAGTAAGAGCGTAGCATGCAGGTAAGGCCGGTCATCTCTTGTGTTCCGAGCATGAAGTAAAAATGAATTCACATGTCCAGAACGGCGTATCCGACGAGGAACAAAGGAAGCGCCGCAAGGAAAACGAGATACCTTCGTTGCTGTGGGTATTCTCGGCTCCGCAGAGGTTTTCGCCCAGTAGCATGACCTAAGACCACAGCAGCATGCTAGTGTACACTGGAAGCACGAATAGATCCTATTGTTTTGTTTCTTTAATAGGTTGCTGCTCCCGTTCAATTTTATACTTTGCTGGCTTGACCACGGGCTACACGCACAAAGAGAACCCATAACCCATTATGAAAAATTGGCTGGCAGTATTTTTCAAAGCGTTCATAAACCATATCATCCATTAGCGTTAACGCGAATGCACTGATGCCGCCGATACTGTCGGTAGGTGAATCCAGAGTTCAAAACAAAAAATATTTATTTGTAAGCAACTGATCGTCGACTCTTGACAGTCGATTATGGCAAAGTTATCGGCGTACTGTTATTGATTGCGGACTGTCACAACACAATCAATGTAGTACCGCCAAAAGTAAGCTATATGAAATTTTAGTACACTAACTGCATAGAAATTTTCCCGCGCGACGAAGAACGTTAAAAGTCTTCCAGGACGCCTCATTCCTACAAAGCACGCTGTATAAAACAAGCAACCACATAACCTCATAAGCAACACCCCGCCATCAGTTGAACCGTTTAGGAAACGTCACAACTGATGCTCCGATGTTATGTGAAAACACTTAAGTCATATTTCTTCATTAGGGCATCAGACGTACCCTACGGCAATGTAACCAAAAAAGCAGTAAAAAGAAAGCAACAAATTTCATATCGTTTCATAATAGATGCGATCTTGCTCTGCTATAGTCTGGCATTCAATTTGGGAAAAATATATCACAGCTGATTCGCCACCCTGAAAAATTGTTCTCTGGTAAACCTGATAAAATCTGAAACTGTCATGCCGGTAGATTTCGTTCAAGTAATCTTTTACTTTTATTTATTTTTCCCGTACTTGGAAGAAAAACTAACAATCGTGCGGGCGCTTCGGTACAAAAATGAAGAGTTGGGGAATATCATTTATTTATTTATTTATTTATTTATTTATTTATTTATTTTATTCACGATTCCTTACAGGCTCCTAGAAGCATTGAGTAAGGGGGGGGGAATACAAAACTATTTGCAAGATCATTAGAGTAACAACAAATGTTAAAGCGATGTTGTACCAAGAAGAAATAGTACATAAATCACTAAGTGCATTAATACAGGTGATGCAAGCATACAAACACGCGGTAATACACACAAACAGAAAACAAAGATTTCAACAATTTCATTTTTAAAATATAAAAATGGCGCTCAAATAGAAAAGTGAACAGCCAAGTAAAAAGCAAACAAAATCAAAAACAAGAAAACAAGGTACAAAATGAACAAGATTGCAAATGTTGTGTTGTGCGTCATTAACATGAAAAATGTCGAGACACAAGACCGATTTTGCAAGTTATCGTATTCTTTCTGTCACCTTTAGTTCCCAATCTAGTTCCTCATAGAGTTCACCATACCTTGATCATGCACCAGGGCCAATAAAGCTTATTAGAATTTTTTTCGGAGCCCCTTGTTCTGTGATAACCTATTTTTTTGCTCGGATCTATTCATTACTCATCAATAGCTTAGTATCCCCTAGTTTGGCTCCTACTTTTACCCATTACACAAGTCGTCAGTCAGTGGTCTTTCCAGGTTATGTTATTAGTGCACCCGTCACTTAAGCATCTATGTAGTTATGTTTTGCCTTTATATCTAGTTTAAGGATCGTTCGCCTTAATATTTCCCGTCGAAGGATTCAAGCGGATTAATAAACCTTCAAAATGTAACAGCATATAAAAAGGCTATGAAAATAGTTGATCCTTTTAGTCAATAAAATCGAAAATATCAGGATTGCTTTATTTATCTGAAACATCGACTCTCAAAAGCAATTGGAATCATTGGCATGCGTTATGCTAGGCCGGCCAAGTAGCTGCAGAATTTGTGGCATCGAGCTCCCAGCTTCTTCATGCTGTGTTCTTTTATTTACCTATAAGATGTTCGCTCGAGTTAGGTCCTGCGCCAGCACCATTACCGTACCGCTGATACAGTTAACGCCGTCAAAAAAATCATTTATAAATTACAGGCCATTTTTTACTATTTGGGTTGAGAACCAGAACCCAAGACCTGTTTTACTTCATTCGCTTGTGTGTTTTTGCAGAGATCTGGATATATGAACTGTATATATGACCTTAACAGAGCAAAAAAAAAAAAAAAAAAAAAACTCCGGAAGCTTGCTCTAAGTCGCGCAAGGCTTGAACCCGAAGCTGTAGGAAGTTTCTCTGCCTGAACACTGGACACATCACCACGTACATTTGTACAAGTTTGAAATTGTTTCTATTGTTTATTTACATTTTCCGTCCTTGCGTTGCACTGTGCTAGTAGTAGTCATCGTCACATGCATCGACATCGTCGTGTTCCTCATGTCAAGCCTTACATGCGCGTTAGCGCTTGACGACAGCTGGGCCGCATCGCCGGTGCGTACGCGCACGACGCATGCGCGTCGTTCCTGGAGTCACGTCGAGGATCCGTGGTGCAGGTGTTGCGCCAGCTGTGGTGTTGGTGGTTGCTAGGACCCGCGAGGTGTTCCTTGGGGTTTTCTCGCGTTTTCTTTTCTTTTTTGATAAAGCCACCGTGTGAGCCGGGGACGATCGGCGGTCGCCGCGAGGCACGTGCTCACGGGCACACTCGTCCTTTTCTTGGTACTTTTAACGCATTGCGCGTTACGCGCCGCACATTACGGCTAGCCTCAACAGCTCCGCTGTTAAACTATATCCAACTCATTTTCGCGAAATGGAATGTGTTTCTTAGCTAACACCATGGTTGTACGCCCGCACCACTCATGTCGGCATGACTCGTGAGATAAATCGTTCGCTGTGCCAGCATGGAAGTGTGCGTCGGTCGCAACTGGGCAGTGCAAAGCTCATGATCTGACAGGTTCTGCGTGTGACCGAATGGCGTAGCTAAAATTACCTGGCGCTTTTGCACGAGGGCCGGCTTCCGTCTTGTCGGGGAAGCTTTGCCCTCACATGATTTAGTCTCGCCTGTGAGTTATAGCCTTGACCGGTTGAGCGTACCCAGGCCGGTGGGAGCGTAACTGTGCTTGACAGATGGTCTGTCGTCTTTTCGCCATCGGGAGTAAACTTGTTGTGACAGCGGGGAATTTCCGGGGTGTGATGGGTGGGGGTGGCCCTGGAGATTCGGTTACAACGTCCCGGTTAGTCTAATATCCGTGGTACGTTTGTACTATCAAGGACCGCTTTCAAAGGACATATTCCAGATGTTGGTTAACAGAACGGTAAAAAAAGGTGCTGCGCCTATAGCGGCACTGGGATGAGAACGAGCCGATTTGCGTGTCTGGAAAATGTTTGCATGGGAGCTGTAATTTCTTTTCTGGTGTGTGCATGTGTGTGCGGTGGGAGGGTGGTGAAAAAGTGAGCTGGTAAATAACTGTGCTGCTGTTATTGTTAATATTATAACTACTGCCAGGCTCACGCATGCAGTCACCTATACCATCCGTTGGCTGCGATGGTGTGACACAAAGACACACTTGACCCATATCGATGTCACACAAAGATTACGGCGTATGGCAGTGAGATAGCCTGTTGGGCAATAACTTCGAGTTGTTGAAGGCCTGTCCTTTACAACATTAGGCCCAACAAAACGTGCCAACTGAGTTGCCATGTTCTTCAACTAGTATTATCTTGCGAAAAAAAATCGCTAAAACCAGACAGGTTTATCTAGTTTCATCCTTGTCTATATGTGACGTCACAGGTCACACTGCAGAAAAATGTAGGGGTAGGCAACTCTAGCCTTCAGTGATTTGCCCTTTTCTGAGCTATTAAAAAAGATCGTCACGCAATATACAAGTTTGGTTCATTGGGCGAGACTGTTTTGACCCAAAAACAATCATGCTGATTTTAACGCAATCTTCTCACACCAGAACCAGCTAATAAAAAAACAGATCAAGTAGTGGCAATTCACCAGAAACTTTATCGCACAATCGCTATGAGCCCGCAGTGGCTTGCATTTGCGAGTGGAAGCCGTCGATAAAACAAACCGCACGAAAAAAGGACCTTGCAATAGTAGTGGTGCCTCTAGCTCCATTTCATCGTACGCCTTGAACGCTGAGATGGAGTTAACACACTCATAACTCTGTTTTAGAATTGTCCTTGGAACCGCCAGTACAATTTTGATATTCTTTCAGTAATTCCTACTTTTTACGGTAAAAACAACGTCTCTAAGATCTGGAATTTATTGCGATGGGGGGCTACGGCTAGTTTTTCAAATCAAACATGGCTTTATTTTGTCTTACGGGGGGTTTAAACTGCTGCTGTAGCTTTAAGCACTATATTTGCGTTGTCTGCAGCATAGCGGTGTATATAGTCCAAAGTCTTTTCGGATTTCAGTGGTTTTGTTGGGACAACCATTGCATCTCTTAATTACTCCGAAATTTGAAGCAGCCAACTCGTTTTTATGTTGGAGCTAAAGTTGTTATAAATAATTCGCTCTCCCTTGCATCTCTCTCTCTCTCTCTAAGTGTCTCTTTAAGCCTCCTACACCTCGGCAGACAAACCTAAAACTTGGCAAGACCTTATAGAACCCCACCTCCATGTCGTCATGACGGGATTGCCTAAATCTTCATCCTTGGAATTATAAAAGAAATCTGCTGCCAACCTTAATTTTCCTGCTTAATGTAGTTTTTTACACTATTGGCTGTCTTGAACACTAAACACTACGCGGGTACTTGTGGTATCCGATTAGAGAATTCGGTTCTGGACAATTATGACGTGATGTATAGCTTAATTATGTGCACGCACAAGAAAGACGTTTCTCTGCGCACTTGAGTCTGCTTACGTTCTTTGAATGTGAAAGTATGGCGTACTATTGGGATGGGTACTATTTACACACACGTCCACACGTAGGCACAGCAGCCAGGCCATTTTAGCGTCCTTAATCCATCTTCATCAATCTTAATCCAATCCACTTAAATCCCTATTAACCAGCCTTAAAACTTTTAACACATTTTAATTCATCCTAATACAGCTTAATATATCTGTATCCATCTCCATCCAAAATTAATTTGGAATTAATCCCACCTTAATTTGACTTACTAATCGCTAGTATCAATCTATAATCAATCCTTATTGCATCTTTATTCATTTTAACCAACATTAATATTACTTGAGCCTAATTTATCTAGATTCATCTTAGTTTACCTTAATCTCGCCTTACTAATCATTACTATCGATCACTAATCAATCGTAGTTTACTTGTCATTAACTGTAATCACCTGCCATTCATTGTCATTGTGTCCCGACACACCTCATAAATTAACATGCGCCAGGGTGACTCTTCTTCTACCTCTGGGAGGTTACCGAGTTAGCGCAGTGCTGACACACTCAGATCCTGTTCCAGCGACCCGGGTTCAAATATCTCGTGAACCCAGGTGTGTCTTTCTAAAATTTTTTTCACACGGTTGCCGTGTTGGCACCTTAGTAGAACACACTGTTGGGTAAGTTGGTGCATATTTAGTAAAAAATTAGAGTGCGACTCAACAAGGACAACAGAAAAACGACAAAAACGACCAACACAAGCACAAGCACTTGTGTTTGACGTCTTTGTGTGGTCCTTGTTGAGTCGTGCTTTAACTTTTTGCCATGTTGGCACCATTCGTGTTAAGACAAGGACGACGGTCACTTTCGCGTTTGATGAGACATAGAATGTTTTTGCCTTAATGTACTCGAGCCGGATGAACGCAACCTACATTGCTGTCTGTCTCCGACCAAGGAACTTCCTTCCTCTCGATTTCCATCCTTTATGCACCGCCGTTCGTTCTCGCAACAGCTGTGCCTCCCTAACGTGCCGTCTTCTTTCTTAACATCACTTGTCTCCCACTGCATCAGCGCACTTTGTATGCGTGTTTGCCACGAAAGTGGCTCGGCAAGCTTCTCCCCTCTCCGGTCATCCCCGCTCGTCAACACTTCTCGAGAGGCGCTCTGAACTTCTGTCTCGGCTTGGGATCGGGCCAAGGAAGCGGTCGAAGAGTTGCGGCGGGCAGGCACGTCGGCTTCCTTTCATCCGTCCGCTTATATGAGCGATGAAACTGAATATGATATGGAATACTTCTTACAAGAGTCGACATACGACGACACCCGAAGCTAAGCTCCTTCTTCAAGTCGGCTCGCCTGCTCTGCTTTGAGAGCCCATCGGTCGATGCGTTACACAACAAGGGCGGGAGCACAGGCACCCGGCAATACGAGGTCACTTCGCCGGAAGAATAACACGCCTACCTGCCGGAACTACACCGCTGAGTGTGGACACAGGGTGTGTTACTCGACTTAATGCGCGGCCGTTCGATCGTCAAGCAGCCGACAAGTCGGGGCTTTCATCGTGCCTTTAAAAGCGGTCGATGTCCTCTGACGTGCTTGCTGCCCTACATGAAGAAACGCGCAATGTCCCGCCTGCTCAGAGATTGGCATTGATTTTTAAAACTGCGCGAGCAATTTTTAGCCGCCATGTCTGGATTTATTCGTGTTATGCTTGTTTAAGTCGGGCGGGTGGAGAGACGTTAGTTGACGCGTTCATTTTCCTTATTCTTGGAGGGGGGGGGGGGGGGGGCGAATCACTGCTAAATTAGAGGTAGCGTGAGGATTGGGGAAAGCAACCAGGTTGTAAAACAAAACAAAAAACACTGTTTCTTGCGTTACACCCAGAAACGGCGCAAGCGTATGGGACTTCATACCCCGATGAACTGCGGTTGGATATGATAGTTGCAGTAATCTGCAGATATAAATACACAGTTAGGAAGTTCCAGTGTGAATACTGCGCAGATATTGTATGCGAAGATGTTACAAACAACGCAGATCCCAAATACGAAACCAGGTTCATAACCAATAGCACAAAGAGCCTCGCTTTCTCCAGTGAAGTTTTAGAAAGCGACGCACCGCTACACGAAAGATTTCGAACCAAGCGGTGGGTTAAGCGGGTGCTTTAACCGATCGACACCACCGCATTGCGTGTTTCCGATGACATCGTGCGTCTGCTGGTGCCGTGACGGAAATCTTGTACTCATTTTAACTGTGAAGCACTCTGCATCTGTCGTGGCGTTTCTTGAACAGCCCGACTCAGCGTGCGACGTAAGGGGTAGTAGTACTTTCCGCTGTTCTGGTAAACACGTAAAACGCGCATGCGCGCGGTGATTAAGCATTATTGGAGGTTTTCTTCTCACCACTTCGGCGAGTGAGCATCAGCACCCTCTAAAGCTGCGCGAGAAGCCGGAATAACTGCCGATAAGAGCATGTTTAAATACTAAAAATAGCTTGCCCAATTAAAATTTAAAGTAACCTCTCTATTGCTCCTAAAGGGTTTGGAATGCATTTAAGATTGTAGATACTCGGTGCTGAGTTAAGAAGCCACTCACCTTAGTGCCCCGAGTTAAGTAGCAATGATGAACCCCTAAACGCTACATTAAAGAGGCTATACCAGTCTAGCCCTGCCCGGTACGCTTGCTGCAGCCTTGCGTCGCGCTGCCTGTCTATATTGACTCTGCGCATTCTCTTACCTTTCGCACACCTTTCCGAAAATCACGAAGCCGGGTTTTTATTTTAATAAACTAGTTATATATGGCAGCTTTTGCAATGACCGAAACAATCTCGCTGTGTGACATTTATACATGTCAGAGCACGCCAACAGGCATCACGGCCATAAATATGTTAGTTACAATTTTAGTAGGAACGTTGGCTCTACCATTTGATGCAAAAACCAAATGTATGTATGTACGTATGCATGTATGTATGTGTATGTATGTATGTATGTATGTATGTATGTATGTATGTATGTATGTATGTATGTATGTATGTATGTATGTATGTATGTATGTATGTATGTATGTATGTATGTATGTATGTATGTATGTATGTATGTATCTATGTATGTATGCATGAATCAGGGTGTCGAACCGGAACCGGAACCGAACCGAAAACCGGAACCGAACCTGAATTTTTGCCCGGAACCGGAACTGAACCGGAACCGTATTGTTTCCGCCATTTTGGAACTGAACCCGAACCGGAACGAATCGAAGGAACCGTTCCGAACCGGTTCCAGGGCCTCAAAAATGTGATTTCTAGTTTTCCATTTCGGTACCCTACCTTGCGTCTGAAGATATTTTGCCACTCGCCAGACAGAACCATGAAATATTTTGCGTACTCTGCAGTTCCTAAGGCCCATCACGTTCTCTTCTAATTATTGCCCTCAATTTATTCTAAAGTTGCCCGTGTATACTATCAGTTTGCGTTAGGTACTGCCCATCTCTCCCAATTATCTTTTACATTTAGCATAACTTAACTTATAACGCATATTGCGAGGCAACATATCATGGAATAATCTTCATGGTTTCTATCTACATGGTGTTTAAAATCGCGTCAAGTTTTCAATGTGTTGTTAATTCGCATGCATACCTGTCCGCTTGTGAAGGCCTTCAGAGACACCATTAACAATAAATTCATATCTTCCACTTATTCTAGTTTCAATGGGCAGTTATATACAAACAGCACTGAGACACCAACACTCGCAGTTCTCAAAATTAACGTCACTGTTTCTTGTATACAGTGCCGTTGTGTCCTTTAGTTACTGCTCTAAGAGAACATGAGATATAAAAAATGGGGAATCCTAATTTCTACTTTTAAAGTATATTTGACGGCATTTTCATGTTATCTTGAATCTACTCAACCTTAAACTTAGGCGGATGGTCTGAAGTCGATCAGTGCGGGTTAGCGGGTAGACTGGGGTGACAAGCCAACCTAAACTGCCTCCAGGAATGGTGCGAGCGCTGGCTCGTGGAACTTAACCCCAGTAAATGTAAAGTCGTTTTATTCCACCGCCGCGGCATGCCGCTTGTGTATCCGTACACAGTTAATGCCATCCCCTTAGAAAATGTTCAGTCATACAAGTATTTGGGCGTCACTCTATGTAGCGATCTTTCATGGAACATACACGTTACTAGCATCATTTCATCTGCAAATAAAACACTGGGTTTTCTTAAACGCCATTTACGCCTCGATCCACAACACGTAAAATTAGAAGCATACAAATCCATTGTTCGACCGAAACTAGAATACGCATCGCCCATTTGGCACCCTCGACAATCTTATCTTACACATGCCATCGAATCACTTCAAAACCGGGCCGCTAGATTTATTCACTGTTCATACTCTTCCACTGTCAGCGTATCTGAATTGAAAGCAGAATCTGGTTCACCGGATCTAGAACTTCGCCGTCGCATTGCCAGCCTGTCTTTGTTCCACAAAATTTTTCATAGTCCGTTGCATGCCCCACCTCATATCGTTCCCGCAACACGCATATCTCACCGCACGAGCCGTTTGCTTCAAGTTGCTCGGCCACGTTCCCGGACTTGTACTTTTTCTGCCTCGTTCTTTCCGCGTACCGCGCCAGACTGGAATGGCCTTCCCAGCGAAATCGCAACCATTACCTGCCCATCATCCTTCATAGAAAACATTAATAAGCATTTCCTTTGTTAAAATCTTTGGCTTCTATGTTTGTCATTATAATTACCCACCCCTTCTGTAATTCCCACTCGCGTGTCTTTAAGGAAATAAAATGAAATGAAATGAAATGAAATTAGGTCAGTGAATGAGCTAATGCAAATTAGTGGGACTGGTGTGTTGATTATTTTGGATTAAAGAAATTAGCGGGTCAGTTAAGCCGGATTCGACGGTCGGACCAAACATGATATCTTTGGGGTCCTTGGCATTTAGAAATTTAGCAGCGTTCTCCTTCTCGACCAATCATGAAATTTTGTCACGCACAAAGTACCGGCAAAGTTATGTGACGACGCCTGAATGCTATAAAAGGTCTTTCTGCATGCCGGTATTGCGCTATTATGTTTTGCTATATTAACATTGACATCTGGGACTAAAGTTATTACCTAATTGCCTAATGCATATTTTATATTCATCAAAGGCTTTTCAAAACGTGTGTATATTAGAGGGGAGACCATTGGAAAGAAACTAAACTGTAAGAAAAAAAGGGAGGGACGATCACCTGGTTTGATGCAAAGACGCCCTATAGCAATCTTCAATACCTTCTCTTTGTGCTACCGTTCTGCAGCCCCCACACGTGTAGCATCTCAAACCCCGCACGCAGCCCCTTTCAAGCTGAGGAAGCGGCGATAGCACGTGCGCTTAGCCAAAGCGGCACCAAAACTCTCATAACAGACTCTTAGCAGGTGTGGCCCAGCTTTTCCAACGGTCGATTGCATGTTACAACACTTCCGATGATCAATCACAGACTACCAACGTGACCAGTCACGATTGTATGGGCACCACCTCATACTGGCATCCCCGGCAAACAAGATCACCAACCTCGCGGGTCGAGATTTCACTCGCTTAGCCAGCGCTGATGAAGCCCGGCCCGAGTGCATGCATCCTGCAGTGACAGACTAGGAAGTTACTCAGCACTATGGCCTGTTGGCCTCTTCTATAGAACGTATTCTTCCCAGCACAAATCGCTGCCGATTAACCAGGAAAGATTACTCCGCACCCTGTGGGCGCACACCTTCCCACATAACACCAGGATTCACCTCTTTGACGGGACATAACTCTCTCCATTTCGTTGCTCCTGTGGAGAGCCTGGGAACCTCAAACACATAGTAGGCGGCTGCGACAAGTGTGCCGTAGATCCACCCAACCTCCACGTTTCCATAGAGAATTGGGAGACAGCCATGGCCAGCTCCGGCCTGGAAGACCAGTTGCTCCTGATGGAAACGGCTGCCGATTCAGCCCCCTCGAATGAGGTCGCCTCTCTGAAACTTTGACTCGATTGAATTAAACTTCATTTTCTCTCTCTCTATCTCTCTCTCTACAAGTGATCATTACTGCCGCTTGTGACTTCACTTGGCTATCATCTTTTCCAGAGCCCAATTGCTGTCACCAGTCGCTGAAGGGCCATTAACCAGTTCCTATCTCCGGTGCTTCCCTATCCAATGCCGTCCCACGCACGCCGTCCAATTAGTCTTTATATCCATTCTTTCTTTCTAACAGCTGTGTTACCAGATAAAAGATGAGCGGAAGGAAATTTCTCTAAATGCCACCTCCCACGCTTGTGAGTCGGCGCCACATACTCCTCACACTAACACAGAAAACATTTTGAAGGTACAGTCAAAGGAGCTCTTGAACACTTTAGATAAACTCGCCGCGGTGACTCAGTGGCTAAAGCGTTGCGCTGCTGAGCACACAGACGCGATTTAGATTCCCGGCCGCGGCGGCCACTTTTCTGATGGCAGCGAAAAGCGAAAACGTTCGTGTGTCCGAAATTTCGGCGCACGTAAAGATCCCCAGGTGGTCAAAATTATTCCGGAGCCCTCCACTATGGCGCGCCTTGTCGTCGGCGTTGCGTGGGCGCGTTAAACGCAACAATAAATAAATAAATAAATAAATAAATAAATAAATAAATAAATAAATAAATAGACACTTTCGATAAACGCTTTCACTATTCTTCGCATCTGGAAGCCCTGCGAAAACTATACCTATTGCCAGCACAGAGCTGGCATGATTTGGGAAAAAGTGCGTGATTTTCTCGTCGCTGCGGATATACCTTCCGTTTCTGCTTCGCTTTTGCGGCTTTATTTTTAAAGTGGCTATCAAATGCGTTCTATTCTGCAACTTAAAGGGAAGGTGAAGCGGTTTTAGAATTAAAAGAAAAGTTGACTAGCAGCAAGTACACATTGAATAATTCATGTGTACGAAATGTTTTCGCAATACATGCAATAGAAGCGGCGCAATGAGCAAACAAAAGTGGCCCGATGCCCCGCCCCCATCTCGCCGCGCATTGCCGGAAGACCGAAGAGCGCGGGCGAAAACCGGCTGAAAAACGTCATACCTGGACTTCCGGCCGGATCGGCCGCCTCGGCCATGCTCTTTTCGCCATGTTTTCTTGTGAATGATACTTGTTGTTGTGGTTGATAGCACTCATTTGTACAATTTCCGTGTTCAAAAAGTATGCACGAACGCCAAACGAGGCATACGTTATCATGCCATATTCCTAAGCAGAATAATGCCACGCAGGGATGCTTGATAACATACGGAAGCGACAGCTGAGGTGGCTGTGCTTGATGACAGAGAATATACTGCACTACGTTAAATACTTTGTAAACCGCTCCAATGCGGTTTTTTTTTATGCGACGGGCGTGAATGTTCACATTAGATTCTAGATTTAGGAAGGATGGGGAATACTGCTGTACTTTGGCCGGGGATGTTTCGTTCCATTCCAGAAACCAAGTCACATTTGTTCAGGAAATACTTGTTTCTTTAAACGCGTCGGTTTTCTTTCCCTATGGGCTCAGGACAGTGTTCAAAAAACAATTTTTTGGCGAAACTAAAACAAGGGGCCAATCCTGATAGAAGTTCTCTCCCGGCTAAGAGGTAAACAGTATTCCTACAAAGTAAAAGAACCAAGACAACCAGATTACTTATTTTGCAAGTATACATGTCACGATAAGGTGATGTTTGTCTGGAATTAAAAAAAAAAACACCACTCCGAACCACCACCGTGCCATAATTTGTGTTGACTGCGAGGGCCTAATTTTTTGCCTAAGATTCCGTGTGGCTGCATATTATAACCTGGCAAGCACTTGTTGTCACTGAACCTCAAGTGTGCTCCAGTGATAGTCGGTGATATATATAATGATGATACTAAAAAAATTAGGAGCGAATAGTAAATATACGGCCTCTGTCCGACTAGCGCGGTAAATGCTTAAATCTAGAAATGCTGAAACAGGCCAACGATTCATTATCACAAACGTTTGGTGATTGTTATCTAAAGTAACGTAACTACAACGTAACTGCCTTGTCCGACTGGTCTGTTAATTATAACGAGGTGGCCGTAATATTGTAGCAGAATGCGCCACGCACAAGCGAAAATCAAGCCCTACTACAGCCAATAATGCTGAGCAGGCACTAGTATGCTGCAGTGTTTTCAGAATAAATGCATGTGAAGCAGTAAGACGCCACTCATCGAAGTGCAGCTAGCAATCGCGGAGGCGCCGTAGCGCCGCTGCCGAAATGGCGCGCGCGTGTGGGTCTGTGTACGGGGATGAGTAACGGGGCTGGGGTGGGCGACAACGAACAAAGGAAATGCGGAAGCAGAGTCTGCTTGTTAGTTTATGCGTGTACCGGCAAGATGTGTCTCGCATACACGTTTACAGCGCATGAACGCTATTTTTTCGCGCAGTGCACGTACGTGCTTTTCGCTGGTAGATTGTTTATAAAACGCCCATTAATCTTCGGCATAAATGGTTTTGTGTATAAGAAACAGTTAAGGCAGTACCTAATATTAACATCAGGTATAAAATCCCCCTATGCTGGTTGCCTAATTCAAAAATATTTTGATGGAACCCACTAGTCGACGTCACAGTCACTGCTTTGGGGTTCTCTGTTGTGTAAAGCAAATTTAAGCTCCAAAATAATTGAACCAACAGCACGGGAAATTATAAAACAAACTTCCAGTCATGTGCGAAAATTAAACTGCAAGCTAAATTGCCGCAAAGGCAACCGTGCGATCGTTCGCAATGCTTCCAACAACCCGCGCGGCCGAAGGGTGTCCTCCTTTGACGTCATGACGGGCGCAACCAATCAGGGGCGTCATAAGACGAAAAGCGCGCGTCTTTCAAACGGGGCCGCGCTTTTTGCAAGATAAATGCCACTTGGACTCATGTACGATAAATTTCAATGTGATATTCGGAATCAGCGCGCAAGAAACTATATAACTGTTAATCTAACTCAAATTTTTTGGAAAGCGCTTCAGCTTCCCTTTAAGGAAAGCCGGCAAACAGCCGCTACACCACTGCAATGCCGTCATTCAGCGGCCGAAGAACGCGAAGACCGGGAAGGAGAGAAAAATATTTCGAGCAAGTTTATATGTTATCTGACGAGGTGATAGCAGTAATTTTTGGCTGAGGCACATTGCGACCCCATAATCAAATGTGTTGGTTGACTACTTTCTGCAAGCACCCAAGATATAGAAAAAAGTTGAAAAAAGTGTTGCAGTGCCGCATTAGGTTGGCGAAGACAAAATATTTGGACAAAGAAACCTTCCTTATGACTTTGTTTTTATGCCGACTTGATAAGGAAACGAAAACCGAGGGAAAAAAATTAACAGAAAAAAACACGCCTGCTTTTTTTCTTCGAACCCGTTTGAACCCGTTTGAACCGGTTCGAACCGGTTCGAACCGGAACGGAAAGATGCTCTGGAACTGAACCCGAACCGAACCCGAAAGGCTTGAACCCTAACCCGAACCGAACCCGAAAAAATTCCGGTTCGACACCCTGGCATGAATGTATGTACGACCCGCCGCAGTGGCTCACTGGCTAAGGCGTAGCGCTGCTGAGCACGAGGTCGCGGGTTCGATTCCCGGCCGCGGCGGCCGCTTTTCTGATGGAGGCGAAAAGCAAAAACGCCCGTGTGGATGAGATTTCGGCGCACGTTAAAGATCCCCAGGTGGTCAAAATTAATCCGGAGCCCTCCACTACAACGCGCCTCATCGCCTGCGTTGCGTCGGCGCGTTAAACCCCACAATCAATCAATCAATCAATCAATCAATCAATCAATCAATCAATCAATCAATCAATCAATTAATGTATGTATGTATGTATGTATGTATGTATGTATGTATGTATGTATGTACGTATGTATGTATGTATGTATGTATGTATGTATGTATGTATGTATGTATGTATGTATGTATGTATGTATGTATGTACGTATGTATGTATGTACGTACGTATGTATGCATGTATGTATGTACGAACGTGCGTACGTACGTACGTACGCACGCATGTATGTATGTATGTATGTATGTATCTATTTTGTATGTAGGTACGTATGTATGTATGGGTGTACGCATGCATTGTTGAGACTAATCACGTGATCTATTCGTCCGCGGCACGTGCATTGTATACTCAAAACAATCTTTCCCTAACAGTGGTCTGCGTAGAGCAGCCGTAAAGATACCAACATTCGTTGCACCATTGCATGACGTTCCATCTTTTTCTACCCCCAGAGCTAAATGAGTACTCATGGTGCAAACAACCGGCTGGGCGCACGCAGTCTGAATCATAATGAGGACGATAGCCTAAGGGCCTTCTAAAAATATTGGAAGCTACACCGAGTAAAATATACGTATGGGCCCGTGCTTTTTTACGTTCGCGAGGATATCCAATGTTTCTTGCATTCTGTTACGGATTCCGCCGCTACGTTTCTAGCTCGGTTTCCTTCTAGGCAGGTTCAAACCTTACACGCCGGTATTTCGTAATCAGGACGAAGTTCGTCATAATGACGTCTCGCTTATTTAGCGAGGCTACTCATTAAACTTGCTTTTTTTTTCAAAGGGCGAAACTATGCAATAAATAAAAAGATTACAGAATCTCTAAGAGGCGACGGTCCCGTGGTTCATTCGCAACGTGTTTCGATGAAATTTAATATCCGCTTTTCCGTGGAAAAAGACGCCCGCGGATAATAAGATAACCGCGGTAAATCTCAATTCTTCTAGTGCTGGAAATGGAAAGAAACGAAGTTCATTTCGATATACTGTGTGCACCAGCTGGTAACGTGCGAATATTCCACGAAAAATAACGCGAGACATCAAAAGCGAACGTGGTCGGTCCTGGTGTTTGCGCATAGGTTCATTTTGGCAAGCCTCTCCATTCTTTCATTGCGAACAGGCCACGGGTTGGGGGGAAGGGGGGGGGGGGCATAATGAAAAGAATGGAACTCAAAACCAGACTCCTCTTCCCCATGGCCTCAATACGTTAGATGAGAGTAGTTTCCTTCTCTGTCCAGTCAAAAGACAGCTGTGATCGAAACAAGTTAAAAAAAAAACCAAAAAGCTTGAAACGCGGGGAGTTTAAATTGAGAATCCCTCGCGGAACTTGTAGCTGTAGTACTGGCGGGAATTGAACAAGAAACCACAGAAGGCCCAGCGAAATGAAGAAAGGAAATGTGCAAAATAGCGAAAATGGGCTCAAAGTTTAAGCGGAGAGTGGTTGTGTGTACCCAAGGGCTCCCGATCATCTCGTAAGATAAATACAGCCCAGCCGCGGCGATACAGCGCGCTCTCGCGAGTTTAATTATTGCAGAGACGAGGACAACTGCGGGGTTTGCGACGAGCGTTGCTCGAACCGACGGGCTGTCGGCTCCGTGTGTAGATCGGAGGTGGAACGGGCTGGTATTAGCCCTCAGAAAATAAAGAGCGACAGCTGATGGTATGCGGCGCTGCACATATTGACCAGTTCGTGTTCCTCACCACCCGCCTTGGAATATGGGGATTAGCAGATATATTGGGGTAAACAGAGCATGTAATGCCCGCATGAAGTATTTTGGTGGTATCGTATAGTCCAGTTTTTTCGGTGACTCTTTGGCGCCTGTATAAAACCCCGATTCAGCTGGGGCCGGATGCACGCCGCCCTTTTGATACGCCTAAGGCCATGCTGACAGCTAAATTAGCATTCCTAAGTATAATAATGCATTTATGTTTCATCCAGAATGATGTAGGAAGGCAGGGAAACAAAGCCAATTCGGTTAGCTTCTCCTCCTCGAATAGTACAATTGCGAAAAAATAAAGGAACAAAAATCAATTGCGCTGTATTTACAGGCATTTGTTAAAAAGAAAAAGAATGAAAAGAATAAGAAAGCAAAATATAAACGGACCGCTACTTTCAAGAACACCTTTTTTTAGCAGTGGAACACCCAGTGGGCTAGTAGAACAGCGAAGTAAGAAAAAAAAAAGAACACATTTAGAAAACACTTCTCCATTTTACACCGGAACTTAGGATTGACACTGGAACAGTTCTGAACTAGTACTAAAGAAAACTAGAAAAAACTCGACATCCAAGAAAATACTTTTTGCACGGAAACGCAGTGTTGATACTAGACAAGCGCACGGCTCAGAAAAATGCAAGCAATATTTACGACATTAGACACGTTTTTTTTTTTACATATAAAAGCAGGTTTGACAGTGGGATAGCAAAAAGGAACAACCCTCCCATTTCATTCAATACAACGAAACCAATAAAAAAGAACAGCCACGATTGGTTTCCACTATGGCTGCAAATAAACATTCGTAAATTCATTTTCTTCGCAGTATTCACATTTATATTTGAATTTACGCAAAAAGTTTAACATCTGCGGAATTTTGTGCCTTAACATTTGTTGCCCATAATTTGTTCTAAACGAGGGAATGTTACAGATATCATGGCCGAGTGTTGCGTGTATAGCAGCTGGTGGTCGTTGCTGTAAAGCGGCTAAACGGTTAATGAAATTACTGGGGCTTTTTATTGCCATATTTTAACTCATGCACATGCGGCAGACATAAATATTGTACACGGTCATTACATCGTACATCATTACAACTAGCGTGAAGGATAATCAAACGAGACGTTTGCTACGTTTCTTAACATTTTTTTTTCTGGGAGACATTTTTTTTTTCTCTGGAAAACCACACTGCTTTGTGAAACCGTCATCTGACGAGCACTCATTGAACTTTCGCAGGGAACAATTACTTTCTCAATGTTTAAATTTCGGCTGGCATCTCTGTCTCCACTCTCATTTACAAATCATCATGATCATTATAGCCATAATCACCATTTTAGTCGTAGTAGTAATCATCATCGTCGTCGCAATCATCGTCATCACGTCCATGATCCTAATAATAATAATAATAATAATAATAATAATAATAATAATAATATAATCACTAACATATTTGTGTCCACCGAAGGACGTAGGCCTCTCCTATACATCTCCAGCCATTTCTGCCTTCCGATGTCCATTCTTTGTCCCCTAATCCTCTCATTTCATCCCTCATCAAGCTAATTCTCTTTCCACAATTCTTGTCCCGTTTCTCGTCAGCCATTTTGTTACCGCTATCAGTTCCAAAGCAGCTGCTTATGGAGGAAAGGGTGAAGATGGCCGGCGGAATCAGGGGAGTTTTGTACTGGAGACCCTGACCAGGAACACGGTCGCTCCCGTCCTTATTAAAGAATACTCTCTCTCTCTCTCTCTCTCTCTCTCTCTCTCTCTCTCTCTCTCTCTCTCTCTCAATTTCCTTATCACATTCCCGGATGCATGTCCACTCCTTCCTCGTAATGTGACTGATGATGGCAAAAGGAATATTCCATGTCTATTATAATGAGTAAATGATATCTAGTACACTCCGCATAAAATATTCCTCTGGTCGTTCATTATGTTTTTGTGTGCTTTTTAGTAGTGCTGCTTCCTACTGCGGTATTTTCACACTGCTATATTTGAACAAATTTTTTTTATCTTTTTCCGTGTTGTCTTACAGGAGTTTCTGCTTCACACTTGTTGGAAGTGAGCAATGAGGGGTAAGCGAATGGAAAAATAAAAGAAGCCAGAGTTATTGTCCGCCTATTTTGTGCGAATTCGTGCGCGCAAACGTTCCTCAGCAGAACATCATGTGGTGACAGGGTGCCCTAAACCTCCCAATATGCGCTACACCGTCAGTTCAGATTGTGCCTGTAGCGCGCCGGAAGATCGTATTCATTTCTGAGTTAATAGGTCAGCCTACCTCAATTAGAATACCTTAGAAGAACAAGGGACAAAAACAGATAAGACGGTCTGAAAGGCTGTGCACACTTGCACGGCGTGCACACGTACTTGGCCTCAAAGAAGCCGAGCGAAAAATGCATTTCACAGTGTTCAACTTCACGCCGGTAGCCGTCTTCTTTTATGTCTCGAACCATACCCTGGCACAGCTCCAGAATGCGTCAGAAATTTACTTACGCCGCCGCAACGGTGCGGCGACATAAGCTGGGCGATGGATTGGTGGGGACTCGACGGAAGCCCCTTGCAGAGGGAAGTGCCTCGTCCGGTGGCTGATTGTATTTGCGCCTTCAGGGGCGGCTCTCGTATAGCGGCGACAGCGAGAACAACGCCGGCGCTACATGCTCGTAGCAGAACAAGGCGCGCCCAAATTCAATTGGCTTGTCCGACGCCAAGCTTCCGTGTTCATCGGTGCGAGAATGGCTGGATGGGCCGCTCACGAGGCGTTGTGCCCGGAGGCGGCGGCGACGGCTACGTGGTCCCTACAAGTACGCTACAACTCCCGGAGCATTCCTGCCTGTCTGCCGCTTTCCTTTCTTTACAACCAGTTCTCCACCCTTTGTGCCTTACCCTACAAACCAGCATGCAAAGCGAACACGAGCGCGCATACATGGTCGACCGCACGCTCACACAATAAACGCGCCAGAGAAAAGGCACGTAATCTGAGGTTCTTGAGTTGCGTGTCTAGTACGTCAACTCTTTCTTCGTTGCTGCGGATGCCGCTGCTGTTATTCCGTATTCAGAAAATTACGTTTGATCATTGCGTGAATATAATATTCATTCCTCCCCTCCACTTCCGTTATGGAGTGTCGGGCTTTCTGGCTGAAGTAGGGACCGTGCACCGCTAATACTAGCGGGTGCATGGAAAGGGGGGAGGGGATTGACGGGAGAGTAGGAGGGCGTTTAAGGTGCAGTAATGAGTTTATACGAAATTCCGTATTGTCGAAATCATGAAAATAAAATTTTAGACAGCCATGAATTCTCGAATTTTAAGCAAAATGATAATTTTTAGATCACTGTCATCATGCAAGCAATCAAAATTACACGGACACGTCCTGCAGCATGTGCGTTTAAAAATTTTGTCCAAAACCCGAATATTTTTTTATGACACAGCCAGCATGGGTTTTAGCAATACTAGCCACCTTCCTCCACACATTGGTTTTTCATGCTTCATACTTCAGATATTGGCTATGTTTACACGTGCAGCAAGTCACGGGACTTTAACTTGGTGCTGTCACCTGGAACCCGTTGGATGCGTTATAGACAGGGTTCCAGGGATGCCTTTGGAGAATCTGGGATGCGTTAGAGGCAGGGATGCGTTATAGTATCTGCGACTTAGGGGTACCCACTAAGAGGAATCCTGAGGGAAAACAGCGAACACCTGACAGGCTGACTGACATCTATTGGAGTTAAAGACAGGCATCATGGATTGCAATTTGAGGCTCCAACGACTAATCTACAAGCCATAGATTGTGTCTTAATGTACGTGGGCAGTCTTTGTGGCATCTATTTTTTGAAGTTCTTTTTTGTTCCGAGTGAGAGGGGCGTATGCTGCAGCAGCAATACTTCTCCTATAACTCTGTAGGAAAACGAAATATATATACAAAAACTTTCCAACTGCTGACAAAGGTGGCGCAATTCATGTATGTGAATAATGCTTATTGCAATTACCAAACCTTGGGCGCATTACAAGTAAAACACAAGTTCATAACCCAAACTAAACACAGTTCTCAGAGCGGCAATAACCTCATCTGGCACTGCCCCAGGTTTTCCTGCAATTGTACATTCACTCCTCCTTACCGAGACACCACAACTTACGCCGACCCCACATCACTGTCCTAGGATACCGTTTGCGGCATTATTATTTATGCCATAAAAAGCGGGCCAGTCTGGGAAAGTTAGAAGTGGTCTACACGATTTAACTGATGCCTCTCCAAGAAGACCTCCACAAAAACTGAGCCACCCCCCCCCCCTTCCCTTCTTCCCCCTTTTTTTCCCGCTGTCCAGAGGCCTCCCTTTCCATTAAACCTTAAAAAAAAAGAATGCGACAAGGTCCAGCATTCGCCAAGCTTATAAAGCATTGTACAATACTTCATTGCGGGTATGTATCGTTTTGCTATGTTAGCAGCCGCAAATGTCGTGTATGCGCCCGCTTACGCCTAACGTTTTGCTTTGAGGTCTTCTGATGTCAACAGGTACCCGGCGCTTCATGAGCACATTTTCCAGTGGGTGCCACGGTTGACGTCTTTAAACCTCAAAGAGTGACATTAGGCCCCACGCTGTATGTTTAGGCTTAACTTTAGGCAACCTTCAATTTGAGCCTTACGACGTGCCAAGTAACGTCACACTCGCTGTAAGTCTGCCGATTGTACGGGTTGAAAACGTTAGACCTCAGAACTTGACTTGCATCGAACCTCAATCTGCGGCGTATGAGGTTGTCTAGGATGGCTCTAGGCCACACAGGGGGGCCGGGGTGGGTTCTATGGGACGTTGTAACCATGTAGTGGTCACCTTAGAGAGTGGAAGATGGTATCGCAGAGACTTGCAAAAGGGCCCGAATTGCCCCCACTGCTCCTTCGAAATTACAACAAATCTCCGTCGTCTTGCTCGATACTGCAACTTCTCCGCGCCCTCGCTCGAGTCTACTACCCTTGCCCCCCACATGCACCAGACAGTCGCCCTCATCGCAAAGCTTTTTTAAAAAAAAACGGTCGAACGGTATAGCGTAGGACCACTCCTTCAAGATACAAACTTCGTGAATGAACCTTCTCGAAACATCATCATCATCATCATCATCATCATATAAAAGGCCACTGCAGGCCTCTCCCATAGATCTCCAAACCCCTCTGTCCTCCGAAATAGGCTTTACCAATCTCCAACTAAACCGCCGTGGTGGCTCAGCGGCTAACGCGTTGTGCTGCTTAGCCCACGGACGGGTATTCGATTCCCGGCCGCGGCGGCCGCTTTTCTGATGGAGGCGAAAAGCAAAAACGCCCTTGTGTACGGGATTTCGGTGCACGTTAAAGATCCCTAGGTGGTCAAAATTAATCCTGAGCCCGTCCACGCCTGCGTTGTGTCGGCGCGTTAAACCCTACAACCAACCAATTAACCAACCAGCGAAATCGCCTGAAGTCAGGTAATAGTGCCTTCGTATTGAAAGATAATGCTTGCAGACAAACGTTTTGAAAGCCTGGTATTTTTCTCCATGACCGCTACGTCAGGTATTGTGGTGCATATCTCGCAAACGTAGCAATCACATCGAAACTGCACACGCTGCGCAAAGCCGATGTCCGCTTTATGCAAACGTCATGTGCCCGCGATGACCCATCACCAGCTATCCGTGCAAAAAGGCCGGCCAGATTAGACAGCTTGTCACGTACTAGGCGCCAGCAAATTGACGTTCGACCGCAAGAGCCGCGTTCTGCCCATAGCGGTTACCATCTCCAGCGACACCGCGTTTTCGGGGTGTCACCCCGCGAAGTATGTAGTCAGTAAGCACTCCTGACAGATACCGCTGCGCGAACATTAACCGGTTCAAAAAAAATCCACAAATAGTGACCATCATCGTCGAATGTCACGAGGCTACAAGTCAAATCTTATCTTCCTCGGGCCCCGTTTGCCGCCTCCCCCGATTTCTTTCAGGCGAGCCTTCGCCATTGAAGCTCGTCCCTGGCGGGGAGACTCTTCTGGGATGATGGCGGCGGCGGCGGCTCCGGGGTGCGATGACGACTAAGTTCGTTTCCCTCCGAAACTCGCGGTGCGTCGTCGTGTTCACTGAACCGGTCGATTCCGATAGCGGCGCACTCTGCCGAGCTGGCCTGATTTATGACGGACTGATCTGTTTGTCAATAACCGGTGGCCGTGGTGCTCTCCCGGTTTACCTTCCTTCCAAGATCGATTCGGACACAACGCCGAGCACGAGCCGGGTCCACCGCGACGGGAGCGCCATCTTGAATACGAGAAATTCCAGTACTGAAAGGGGACGCTGCTGCGCGTCCCACCCCCTCACGTTGCACTGTTGCGCCTGGCAGCTTCGGAGGCAACGAGCGTATCCGAGTGCTAGGGGTTTGCCAGCAGTAGTGTATAGGGTCTGCTCTCTTGCTGGATTGCTAGAACCACTCCTTTAACTCACAGCTTGCAACCGTACATACGAAGAGTTCTTGTATTGAGCAGCGTGAACTGGGGAACTGTTTGAGAACTTCGCGGCATTCAGACTTCAGACTTCAGGCGTTAAGTGAGGCGGTGCTTGTAACGGTGTTATAGGGTTCGAAACAGACCACATAGGAGTAGGAATAAAAATTTAAATATAGGCTTGAAAAAATTCGCGACCGAATGGCGTGTACGCAACGCAACATTACTCCGTTACAAGCGGTGCTTGTAACAGAGTTATAGGGTTTGAAACAGACGATGTAGGATGATGAATAACATTTATTTACAGGCTTGAAAAAATTCGCGACCGAATGGCGTGTACGGCAATGCAACATTCAGCGAAATAATCACCGACAAGGGACGACAAACTCTGCCGTAATTACCTCATTCGCTCAATGGGTCGACGCAGCGGTCAACCCAGTGGGCCACCCACAAGACAGGGCAATGGCAGGCAACCCGGCGGATCTCCCAAAAGTGTAGAGAAACTCCGAATCAGTGACCGAGGGCAGGTTGATCGGTGTCACTATACCAAATAATGTTTCGATGACACTTACGCGTCCGTCCACAAGCAGAATTTTCAGCCACAAAGCTAAAATTCTCCGCACATACTGCCCGGCTGTTTTTAAGCATATTTGTAACAAACATGGCACGCATATATAAAACATGTGAACTCTTATACACGTACTTCCGCACACATTTGCGCACATGCCCTCACAGCACTGTATTACAAGCTTGCGTTATGATCCCTCGCACGAATGATAACAAATATAGTAGAGTTGAGAAAGAGCACTACTCTTACCTCCCCTTCCCTTTTTCAACGCACCTCAATGTTACCCTCGCTCTTGTGACGGGATAATTTAGAGGACCAACGTACGGGTGAAGTTTTAATGATGCCAGAAATATATCATCATCTGTGATCAAAACCTATGGGCACCCCATTTCTATTGTTACGGTGCTAAAAAAAATTACTCTGTGAGCCTTATAGTATGAGGAAATCTCGCAGGCGCAAGCGGTGCTTGTCCCACCAAGTAGGAGCGTTCACAATGCCAGAAGTGTGGTCCAAACAAAGCGCATGGTGTCGTTCTTGTGGAACATTTTTGTACTACGGAAACGTGTTTTGCTACACATCGTTCGATTTCGAAGTTCTGTGATGAGAACACGACTCTGGCGCACTAAATTATTCGCAGTTAAGGTGGCTGGAGAGATAATAATAATGTGGCGCTTTTGCGCTACGGTTGTGGCAAGAGACCATTTCGTAGAACTCACGAGCTCGGCAAACGAATGATGCCGTACGATTCGAAAATGCGAATATTACGAGCAACAGCGTACTGAGCGTCTTCATCAATTCAATACACTTCTAGATATTCCGACATTTTAGGAGAAGTGCCGGCAACGATTTCGGAGAAAGGAGGGAGCGAACTAATGACGCGCTCAGCAGCGAACTCAATTCGCGGTACCCCATTAGCAGAGGCATCAGTGCTTCGTGGAATGCACGCGCAGTGTGTATTAACCCGTTTCAGTTGCTGTCTATTCCTCTGCAAAGCTTCCACAAACGAAGAAGGAAAAAAAAACGATTCTAAGAGACACTCAAAACTCCTTACGTGTGTTACGTACGGGCGATAGCCCCATATGTTTGTGGGCGCATGTGACATTAGGCTTCCTCCTATCGTTGTCTTAATGGACCTTTTTCTAGTAGCGCTCTGTGCATGCGCTACTGTCACTCCCAACGGCCGATCCGCCTTTACTGAAAGGCAAAATATAAAAGAAACCATGACATATCGGATTAGCCAGTTGCGAACGCCGAGGCAGCTAACTGCTGCTCCGTTTTCTGAGTCCAGAAAGCAGCCGACAGGTAGGTGCTACGGCTGCCATGTAAACATTTATCTGCCACTAAAACAATGCGTGCGTCCTGAGATGGCTTCCACAACTTCGCAGGGCAGGCGGAAAAAAAGGGGGCGTGTTCTTGTATAATCCCCCCAGCGCAGTTCTGGCGACCGCCGCAAGAGGGCTACGCTACTAGAAAAATGTCTATTCGGCATCCTGTTCACGCTGCAGCCGTTTCTCTTCTGCGTCATGTTGCCTCGATGCCACGTGCGGCAATGTTGTGCACGTCTCAAACTTACGTGACGTTCCTTTGGTGTCATTCTAGTGGTGGCAGTTGTTGGTTTAAACAGCCCTTACCTCTGAGCTCGTAGTGCGGCATTGTTGTGTTCCTTCACTTCTTCCGCGTCGTACACGTCCATGCTTCCGATGTACTGATGAGGTATACGCTATACTGTCGTCACGGAAGAATGTGAAGTAAGACGCGATAGACAATGCGCTCCTGTGATGGTGATTGGTTTGCAGGGAAGCCAAACGGGAATTGGTGAATCGGGCGTCAGCTTCTGGCGGATGCTGCCATTGTCATTGGTTAATTTTCTTGAGCGGTATGCGAGAATTGCGGTTAAGCGAGTAGTGTTTGTGATACAATCGTAGACGCGCCGCACACCGGACTTTTGCAGAGTGGGCCATATAAGTATTTCGCATTTAAAAAACCATCAGCGTCTCAATTAACAATGAAACACCAATGTCAATTGGACATAAGTTGGCCGCACCACATATAGGGAACAACTGGAGACCGGGCAAACAGTACAAACGCAAAGCACATTGTTGAGGAGGAATGCCTTTAATGATGGAGAGGAGTCAGCCCGGCAGCGAACTTGGCTTGCTACTCCACATGAACATCAGATGTGCGAAAGTGCAAGGAAACGAACACACAAAAACTCATACAGACAATACAAAAGCAAATAAGCACACAAACTGACAGACGCAGAATCACGCACACTGCACACAAACATAAGTGAAGTTAAGGCAAACATTCACAGAGTTTCGTTCAGGCCCGAGTCACGGAGAAATGACACCAAGGCGCGTGCACTCCGTGTTGCCGAGGCAGTTGAGTGCCGAACAATTAAGGTAACGGAAAGGGGAAATCTGTATTTAGAGTCACTACAGACCTTCAATCCTAACTTGATTAGACGGTGGATAGATAATGTTTAATACATAAGTGCTTGGGCCAATGACAAATTTAAGCTAGCCATTAGGAATCTACTTTTAATAACACAAATGCGGCAGTATTACGATCGTGTGTCTCAGCTTTGCTGTTTGAAATGCCTTAATCCTAAAACTCCACACAAACGCGGAGAAGGGTTAAAGTCCATTAAAACACAGGTCGTCTTCTTGCAACATCGAACCTTCTAACTTTAGCCAAAACTACGAAAAAAAAAAAAATCAGAGCCCGCTCGATTCTGCTAGACGGCCCAACAAGGCGGACCTCCGACCCTTCGGCTATCGCGTTTACCAAACCGGGCGGTGTTTGAACGCCGCGCCACATCCACCCCTTATCCTGAGCTTCTATCGCAGGAGCCATTGTTCTCGGTTTTGTGCAATCTGCCCAACAGCCATCTCTAATGAGACCCTCTGTGCAGCGATAGGGGGCGAAAACTAAACCAACAAATATAAACTTTGTGGGGTTGGAAAACGGGGCAATCGCTGTCTGCAAGAGGCGGGAAACTAACGCTGGGGAAACGGGCGGCACGGGGAGCAAATAGGAGGCAGAGACGAAGAGCAAAAAGACAGATAGATAGCCAGAAATAGCCAGTTTGAGAAGGAGAAAGACGGGAAAAGGGTTGAGTGAAGTAAAAAAAAAAGTTAGATAACGAGGCCCGGATAAAAGGAAGAATGCAGAAACGCTTGGGAGGAAGGACTTTGCGGGAACGAGGGTTGTCGCAGGAAACGATAGTGCGGAGCGCAAGAAAAGTAGGAGATAAAAGAAAACCATGTCAGCATTCCCTCATCACCGCCGGCGGACGTAAGCGAGCAATAAGCGAGGTTGTTCCCGTTTTATTTGTGGCATTCTTCGTTGTTTGGCAACCTCCTTGGGCAGGAAGCGCATTCGCGGGGCGCTTTTGGGCGAACGATAGGAAACCGTTGGACGGGGAGCTATTAGCGGAACTCAATTATCGACTGAGGAACACCTAATTACCGATCTCTCTCCCCCTCCTTCTCCTCCTCTTTTTTTTTTCTCGTTCGTCAGACTCAACCCTTTCGTTCTGCCCTCCTCGCGGGTCGAAACCAAACGCAAGCCGTGGCTGCGGCAATGAAGGGGCTCGCCTGCTCTCACTGCCTCCAAAAGCAGTATAGTTGGGCTCTGCCTGATTCGTCGTACAGCCGCGACACCGGCGGTCTTTGTGTATGCTGTCAATTGAGAGAGACAAATTTTCTAACGTTGTGGTGCTGCCCCGTCATGCGGGAACCTTCGGTAGTCGTTTGCGATATTTATTTTCCTCACAAGTTATGTTATATAAGGATGACAAAATTGGCCCCAAACTTGCACAGGGAGAGTGCCAGACTTTGTGCTCCCATTTTCTCGACGCCGAGGACGCTGGAGAGCGCAAAAAAAAAAAAAACATGCGCACAGAGAAGAAAGATAAACAGGCACGCTTGCACATCGAGCTCTGCGAGCGCACATATAGAAACATAAGAGAGCGGGCGAGAAGTCACACGGCTATAATATGTACTACATTATACCTGCATACGCTAAAATGCATATAATCTGCTATAGTATACGCCGTAATAAATAATGTACTATTATTTACTAATGATATACCAGTAGCGTAACGGATATTAGAAAAATAAGTATTCGGGCATTTCCTAAAAAAAAACAGACCTACGGTCTGGCTAGTCCAGCCACAGAATATCGTGCAATACCGGTATAGATTTTTGTCTATAAAGGGTTGTCCAGAAATGGGGCACGCTTTCCACTACAGTCAAATGTTCTGTAATGGTGCCAACGTCATTAAAGCATCTGTATTCTCTGAACACTGTTTTCTCTGATGGGGGCTTTTGAATTGTAAACCCTTGTTAACATATATGACAGCTACTGGCCCTGTCCTTTGACAAATGTTTTAGGGGGCTCAATGACGTGTACTGTTGTGTACGCGCCTTGAAACGTGACTAGCCTGGGCCGATGAGAGTGGAGGATTACAGGGCGCGGCGAATATCAAATACATATCTCTGTGGACGGACGGTGACTTATAGAGGTTTCGATTTAATATTCAGTGTCGTTAGCACTTTCCTTGCAGCGAGGGCACATGTGAAGGAGGTATTTGTGTTCACTGCGATAGTTTGCCTAGTCGTTCATTGATGGTTATTTTTTTTTGTTATTACTGCCTTTGGCCCATTCCATCGGGTGCTGCTGCCGAAACGTTCACATACACAATTGAAGGTCTACGATCCAGTCTCGGGAGAACGCCAATATGTACAGAGAGAGAGAGAGAGAGAACAACTTCATTTTGTGCTTGGTGGGAAAAGGAAGAGGTTGGAGATCCTCCTCGGTCCTTTTCCCCCTTTTAGGCGGCAGCCAGGAGTCCTTGGACCCCGCGGCGTCTTCAGCCATCCGGACGAGTTCGACTTGCACTTCGGGATCGGAGCTGAGCAGCGCGGTCTCCCACTGCTCCACGGTTCTAATGTCTAAGAAAGGGCGTCCTTTCTGCTGTACCTGTTTACTCTTGATGGGACACGACCAAACCATGTGCTGGAGGTCCGCTTCTCAGCACGAAAACGAGGTTCAGCATTCAGGGTAAAGAAACGCCGGCGACTCCGATCCGAGTACCCGGGACGCTAAGAGCGGACTTGCAATACAAGCGATTAATTACTTGTAACGCTCGGTTAAGTATATCATGGCTTTATTGGAATGCACAGCTGAATTTATTTGCGCGAAAAAACCTATCCTGAAACACTCATTATTTAATTGGAAAACGTTTTATTTTGTCACTGAGTGAGACTGTGGGCGGTGGTTGGACGTCCTAGTCCGGTAGGCGACGCTTTACTGCGGCGGCCCGAGCGCGCGTCACCGGAAAACTCGTCATCCGCGAGCTGGCCACTGCGCGGCAAGGTGTTCCATCCCGACAGATATCCGAGAACATCTTATCGTTCTGCGTCTGCCCAGGCATATGCATCCGGTTTACAACGCACCACGGCGATTCAAAGGCTCGAGCTCTCGCCCGATAGCTACCCATCCGGCCCGATATCCTCTATGCAGATGCCGCAGAATACAGGCACAGGCATCAAAATGCCTACGCGGTGGCAGTTATCAACCACCCGCACTCCACCCCAGTTAATTCAATCACCATCCGCACTGATTCTCCAGCTAAGGCGGAAGAGATAACAATCGCTCTGGCTCTTACTTGTCGGCCACAAACTAGAATAATATTCTCAGATTCGAAACAGGCCATTCAAAATTTTCACGAGGCAATACCTTCTTGGATGCGCTCCAAATTGTTCAGCAAAATCCACCCACTATCTCTGTGGAACTCGTCTGGGCCCCTGCACATGCAGGGCTAGAGAGAAATGAGGCGGCACACAAGGCGGCCCGATAGCTTACACACCGGGCCGGCATGAACCCCTTCCCCCACCATGGCGCCAGGTCCACTAGAGACAAACTAATAACTTTTAACGATATCACGGAGCACTACCGTCTCTCCTGTCGTCTCTACCCACCAGCCCATGCATCTCTTCCACAACATAAAGTACGAACATGGAGACTCCTTCAAACTGGAGCCTTCCTAACGAGATCTCTTTTCCATCACATTCAGCCGCCAGAAGTCCCCTCTCCTGAATGTCCCCTTTGTGGTGCGTATGCATCACTCACCCATTGCATGTGGGAATACGTTCAAGAGCCTTTCCCCCAATCACCAGCAGCGAGCAGTGGGAGGAGACACTGGGCAGCTCCGACCTGGCCACCCATAGCTATTGGTTGAACGAGCTGCTTTGGTCGCAACCAGCGTGGTGGCCACCCCGTCTCCTTAACCCATTTCTTCCTAATAAAGTTCTCTCTCTCTCTCTCTCTCTCTCTCTCTCTCTCTCTCTCTCTCTCTCTCTCTCTCTCTCTCTCGCGCGCGCGCGCGTGCGCGCGCTCTCTCGCTCTCGCTCTCTCTCTCTCTCTCGCTCTCACTTCGCACGTGTGTGCGGGGGTTGGGGTTTGGGCAGGGCACATCCAAATTAAATGAGTTGTATTTGCGGTGCCGGTGTAATATGGGCAGGGGCATGCGGTCGGGGAAATCCAACAGAGGAATGTGTGGTTGTTGTATGTATAGGTCCGGAGCCGTCACCAAATGTGTGCGTTGGCAGCACCTAGGGACGGATGTGCAGGTGGTAGTTCCCTGCGGGAAGCTCGGTAGTGATGGAGGATATCCGAGTAGTTTTGTGAGAGGGGGTGCAGGACCTGAGGGGCGCTACGTTCTGCGTCTTCTTCCCCTTCTGGAAATGCCCAGTGGACGAATTCGCGGGCAGTGACACGCGATACTTCATTCCCAGTTAGGGTGTATGAGCTGGGGCTCACACAATGAGTGTCTGTCAGTTTTCGTCGTTGTTGGAGGATGGCAGATTCAAGGCCGGTGATCTTCCCCATTGAAATACGTCCGTAGGCCGTCTGTGAGTCGGTGAGCACGGTAATGTTGGAGGGCGGGGCGTGCACCACCACTGAGGCGATGGCCGTTTATTCCGCTGCACTTGTACAGTTGATGAGAAATGTTGCGTTGCCAGAGTGCTGCCACTAGCGCAGCCGCGTTTGCTTGTCGGGAGCGATAGCTCGCGGCGTCGGTGAAGCATGCTTCGGGGTCTGTGGCATATCTTGCTGTAAGAAGCCTTTCGCGATGTCGCCTGCGACCAGCATTGTACGACGGGTGCATGTGCCTTGGAATTGCAAGCACCCGTGTGGCAGCTCGTCTTGCGCAGCAGGGTGTCAGTGTTGATGGAAGGGAGTAGCCCAAAGTGCTTTGCACATACCGACCGCCCTGTAAAAGTTAGTCGAAGTCGTTTGTGCCGACTGTTGGTGTGTGCTTCAGTTACTTCCTCCAGTGTGTCATCCAAGCACAGTTGGAGGAGGCGGTGAATAGATTTGAAGACTGGTGGTAGCTCAAGAGCTGTTTAGTAGGCTTTACGAATCATTACATCAATTTTGTTGGTCTCTTTGCTCTTCAGAGCCGCCTACGGTCTCCATAAGTGATTCTGCTCATGAGCATGGCCTGAAGACTTCTGCATGTGTCTGCTTCTCTGAGTCCATGATGGCGGGAGCAGACGCGTTGAATGAGACGAGTGTTTTTAGAAACTACGTCGGTTGTTGTCCTCTGCTTTATTGTTATGAGTCGAAGACGGAAATGCCGAGAGGACAAACCTCGCGTGTTGTGTTTCGGAAATGTGGGTATTTCAATCATTCATTACACGGAATGAAGCGGAATGCATACTGGCGGGAAATGTGCGCACGAACTATGCTGGTAGTTATCCCATTTCAACTTATAAAACTGGTTGTCGGGGTTGGCGGGTTCATCTTTGCAACGGGTAGTCACTGCAGCGTAAACAACGCTGTGCGGTGTAACCCTCAACTTTGGACCACGCCATGATAGTCTATTTTGCACAACTGCCTCGCTGAGATGGTGGAAGTAATTTAGGAGAATGTGGGGCAGGGGAACAAGATAACGTGGGTAGTATTCGCGTGCAGAACCAATGCTCCAGAGCAATCCACTTTTGGACGTTCACGATACGGGTACGGGTTTCGAAAAGTTGGCCGTCTGCATTGCCCTCAGAGAGGCCAATCTATAACTGCAGCCGGATAAATGGTCGCTTTGGTGGTCCCTGCTTGATTAAACCTGCGTTATGGCGGGAAAAATGGATGCGAAGGGGGTGGGTGGGAGGGGGGAGTGGTGGCGAAGAAATGAATTGTCTGTATTTCCGATAGTTCCGAAACACGGCGTTTTAATTTTGTAATGTTTAAATGATCACAAAAGATGGACACGGAAACCAGAATTCCCATCTTAGACATGGCCGGTAACGTTTCCCTGTTGCTTTACCGTGTTTTGGGGCATTATGGAATAAAATGGTACAGGGAAAGCAAAGCGGCCGTTATGCTGTCTATATTATTTGCGCTATATTTTTTTCGCAGACTAGCGCACACGGGCGAACACATATCTATGTACTTCTCTACGCTCTCTCTCTCTCTCTTACACACACACACACGCACCTCTTTCTTCTTTCTAGCATTTATCAATCTATCCATTTATTCGTACTCCACAAACAATTTTGACTGCTCCTATAAACGGTTATTCATCATCATGGCCACGTGTGCACAAAAGCGTCCCGGCGGTGGCGCTGCGGCTGTTCCTCTTCAAGTATAAAATTACGGACAAGTGCGTTTGTTAAATTTTTTCAGACCAATAAGGAACAGATGCAGCTAACTCTTTTTATGGTGTCTCGGCGGATCCACTGAACGGCAGACCGACTGACCGGCCGACCGGCTGGCTCTGATTTTTAACATGCGCAGTTCCGCACAGAAAGTTGTTGCTTTAAATTTAGGAACTGTGTCCTAATTTTATTCAGTAATGTACTTATGAGAAATACATTTTATGGACTCTCCTTTGAATCTGGCTACAATCAAATATTTTTAAAAGATGTGCATAGGAGATTTGTATGTACTTTACACGAGTCGAATTCGTTTTGGGTGAATAATTCGATATTATCCGATGGAGACTTTTTTTATTACGAAGTAATACGAACACAAACGCCGGAATTCTCTCCCAAAGCTGGCTCTGTTATGAGGGAGAAAAGTCTGGAGTGCGTACAGAACGGGGTTTCATAAGGACACGTACATTTAGCCTAACAGACACATCCACATTAACAAGGAGAGCAGCGACAATTACGGTAATCATGTTTTGTGTACGTATAGTGTTGGCGGTCATTACAGCTGCCTCGAAAAAAAGAAGCAAAATAAACGTTCCCATAATTTGTGTCAGGGACAACTCCTCGCTCTGTAATAGACGACGGCTCATTCACTCGGACGACTGAGCACGGGACCCGGCTAAGCTTGACTAGATTCAGTCGGCAACGGAGTTGCGTGCCTGGCTCGCCGAAGACGCAGTGTGCATGCACTTCTGCCCTTTCCCTTCGACCCTTACTGCCGCCGTTATGCCCCAAATGGGAAGAAAAAACGCGCTTGCCTGTTACAGAACCGCTGGTTGTGCAGTCATGAATTGATAACCTGATGTAACCAGGCGAATCGCGCTTCTGCCGCCCACCTCTAGACAAAAAGTCTTTCCACTACCACCCTCTCGTTTTTTCCTTCTTTTTTTTTGTCGCGCAACAGCATCATTTATCTCTGACGTCGCAATTTCGTTAGTCAGTCAACTCACGCTTGAAAGGGGCAAAATTACGGCCTCGCGAAAATTGGTCGATTTGCACGGCAAGCTACTCTAACCTTGCCCGGGATGACATCGATCGCTTTGAGATTCAACCTTTTCTATGTATTCATTCTGATCGTTCTTTTCTTGCCGCTGTTTTCTATCACTTTTCTTGTTCCGCACCTTTCTCTTTGAGGCATTTTCATTTTGTTACGCAACAATGACTTATTACAAATTAAGCTGGAAACGGTCGACGTTATATTACGTCGGCGTAAAGATGTTGCGAAACCCAACAACAGAAGACGCGATTTCAGCACTGTAGAGATCGATCAGTGTTATTAACGCTTACTAGAAAGGCGAACACGCGGAAAATACGGTTTTTAATACTGATGATAGCTTGGGGTGCGTCAGTTTGTAATAAGAGGACATCAAGCGAAATTGTCGAACTGTTGTGGCTGCGTTGTGTAGTTTAAGCGAAATAATCTATGGAAGACAAAACATCACGCGCCATTCGAGGTCGCCGCACGAGCTGCCGCGTTGACGGGACAGCTGTTTTCGGTGGCTTTTAAAGCTATCCCAGCCTTCGTAAAATTATTAGAGCGAAAGTGCTACTATGCCGGGTCTAGCAAGGTCATTCATCGCGTCGCAATGACCTTGAGCCGCCGGAGCTCAAGTTGTACGGGTGTGACGTCCCCCCACATTATCTGCTGAGGAGAGTAATCGCAGCGGCACTCGCTAGAAGACTCGCCGCTGCAATGCCACCTGACTAGGCGAGGGTGTAACGGCTCCTTCGCCTGCGCTTGGTTAATCAGTGTCGCCACAGATGGCGAGCCGGCTGGCCCGCCTGTGCATGTGCTTCGGCTTTGGCTCGGGATAGCTAGTTTGACAAGCGTTCAACCGGAAACATTTGTTTGCCCTTGTATTGCTAAAATAAACTTTCTTTTGTTCCCGCACAGGTCATATAACTCTGATATGGTGAAAATCTTCCACATTTTTCTGTGGACTTACGCGTTTTTCCTCACAGACGACGGAAGCAGCTTGGCGGGGATTGGCAAGGAAAGCGGCAATTTTGAACGCACCTGAAAATACCAGTACATCGGACGGAAATACTTATAGCATCAATTATACGGTCGTTAATTTAATCCCGCGAGCTCATTCTACCATGTTTACATGTCGCAGAAGTGACCTGTCGGGGAGTGCATTTCTCCTAATAACAGGGTAATCTTTCAAGGAAGCGAATACTTTAAACCGGCAATAAAAAACCCAAACGAATGATTATTACGTAACGAAGTGCGCTTACTGTCGTCGACGTAAGCAGAAAATTATCCATAATCGATGAGGTGAAAAACCTTTGCTGACGCAAACCGGCTGTAGAGAGCCGAGTTTCCTTCGAAAATTGGCAAAGAAATATGAAACACCTATTAGGATAGTAATGTATCTCAATTATTTTGATTGTTATATTGTTATTTAAAGTGTTAGTGCTGTTTAACAAACGTTTGGTTTTCCCCGCCCACCTACGGATATTATTTTAGGTTTACATGTTCCAACTGTGCCGTAAAACCTGACTCAGCATACCCAAGTGAAACATGTCGGGATAGTCTTCTCTTGATCTCAGACCTGTGGACAGCGGATTTTTTAACAGGGAAGCTCTTTCGGTCGAGCATTGCCCGTCCATCGCACCAAAATAGCTGGTAGCCTGAAGAAAAATATGGTTAGGGTGGCCTTGAAAATCAAATACAGGACCTTTACACCGTGAAACCTGCAACCTAACTTCTGGGCCAACCCAAAGGCCCGGGGGGCACTGCGTTAGCAGCGGCGGTAAACAATAACGTGTGCAGCCAAATGAGAAAAAAAAAAAATTAAAGCCATTCCACTCAATTTGAAACCTGTGGGAAGTGCAGAGCACTGATTCGCCATAATGGGCTGTACCCCCGTTATCCGCTCACTGCTACCACACCATGCAATTCAAATTTCCCGCCTTCGCAGTGCTCGTCCGCCCCTACCTGAAATTGTACCAGCGGGAGTTCTGTTATTTTTGTGCTTGCATTAATTTTATCTGCTGGAGCTAATTTGCTTCATTTCGAACGCGTAATTTTTTTCTTGCGCGGCCGGACCCTTTCTGTGTCATTTCGAACGCACCATTTTTTTCTTGCGGGGCCGCTTTTTCCGCTTACTATCGTAAAAAACCAACCCAATGACCGTTCATAACTAAATCAACGTGGGTAATCCCCGTTAATTACGTATATTTTGCCTCAAATCTACCTATAGTTTTCTTTGCGCTAAACAACGGGAAGATGTAGGACAAGCGCCAGTAATTCACGAGTTTTGAACGCTTATGACTATATAAACCGCTTGGCTTTCGAAGCCTCTGGGGTAAGCCGCGAACAGCGTTACTTCGATTGGATTTGATTGGATTGGCTACACTGGCCGAGGTTGACCAGTTTCACGTAGCTCCTGGACAGCCATGCGGTGCAAGCGCGAGGATTGGATTGATTGCATTGGAATGGATTGGGTTGGATTGGATTGGTTTTGGATTGGATTGGATTGGATTCGGATTGGATTTGGATTGGATGATAAGCAGCAGTGAGCATGATAATCAGCTAATCCTAGGCAACCAGGAAAGCTAAGAATAACCAGCTGAACCTTAGCTCACGCTCCGTATATCCTGGCATAGCCGCTTAGCTTTCGAAGCCTCTGGGTTACGCCGCGGCGAAGGGACCGTGACAGGCTACACCGTAACGCCCTGGCGATATGCTTGGTTTCAGCGAGCGAGCTAGGACGACAAGGCGAGCGCCTAAAGTTCTCTGCACTTAAAACAAAACATTTCCCGTGGTCGGGATCGAGCAAGGGTCCCTCGCGTAATGAAACCGGCGTGTACCCGAACGAGCTATCATCGCATCCCGGGCGCACAGCCTTTCCTTTGGGCTCGTAGCGCGGGTGTTGGCTTTGAACTTGGACGCGGGATCTATCGATCACGTACTAATGCGGTGCACTTTGAAATAGATGTGAATGGCTGCGGACTTTTAAATTAATCCGGACCTGCCAGAAACTAAGAACTTTCAGTGGCAAGTAAATAAATGTGAGGTGCAGCAGCCGGCTCTTTGAGGAAGGGAGAGGAGCCGCCAGGTCTGCTGTTTCTTCAGCCTCGCGCCAGAAGTGCAAGGTGCGCAAATTTTAAAGACGATAGTCTTTAAAATTGCAGCCGCCCGGCCAACAGGAAACAGGAGCTGCGCTATACATATACCCACAGCCAAATCTGAACGTCTAAATCCGGTGTTAACGTTGATACTTGTCAGCATTGTTGAACAAGACATTATGCAAATATAAGGCAGGAAATCAATACATGAGTACATTTTCCGTGTTTCTTTATTTAAAAAATACGCATGCTTGGTTTTCGCGACAGCAAATAAAATACTACATAAACTGCAGAAAACCGTCATCTGCTGTTACCCGCGCTATCTGGCGGCATTAAAAAAAATCAAACAGCAACAGCAACGAAAGGCTCTACTAGATAGGTCCCAGCGTTCCGCTTGGAACGGTCGTGGGGTAGGGCAACGGGGTTCTATAAACGTTGTACTAGTAGGACGCCTCGATTCACACGGGTATCCGCAGTACGGCAGCGCTGGCATCGAGGCAGCCCACTTGGAGGAGTGGAACGCGGTAAACTTAAATTTACTTGAGCAAACCTCTGGCGTGTTATCTTGGGAGGAACGAGATGCGAGAGGAACAGAATGAGAGATTAGCGGAAAAGAGAAGGGTTGCATTTACTTGCAAGGGGCGCCAGTCGACTATCGTCTTCCGTTGACATTTGCAATGAAAGGAGCAGATACCTGGCCATTTTTGTCTGATCATTTTGTTTCCGTAATATGAACAACACCCATGCTGTAAATCAGATCCCAGTAAATGGTTTTTGTGTCCCTCGGCTCGTTAGATACACTGCTCATCGGTGGCTTTCATTGTTACCTCTCATGCCTTTAGCTCTGAACCCCCTTATTTTTTGTCGCCTGTAGCGTTGCCCCAGAGAAAAGCTGCAGGCTTAAGAGTTGGGTCTTAGGCAGATTTGTTCTCCTTTCAACAAACCTTTCCCTCTCTTAGTTCAACAGCGAGAGAAGGGCGAGCATTAAAACCACCACGGGATGACGGCGCGTTTCACGCGTCGTTTCCCACCCCGCGCGTATTTAACGGCCACTCGCACAAGTGCTAACACATACACCAGAAAGCTTTAAAGGCTGAGAATGTGGCTTCTTTATACTAAGCTTTCAAATAAAAAAAACGATGAAAATATAAACAAATGAAATCGTACACTCATTTACTCCCTTTCTAGCTTACAAAGTTCGATTTGCGGAGTTTTTGTTGCGTTTCGTTCAAATTGTGGTTCGACGTTGAGACGCGCAAGATTCGCGATAAAGAGAAAATGCGACATGACCTTTTTCTTTTTGCGCGACTGCGAGCTTTATTACTCTCGTCGCTGTTAAAGCTCGCTTCATTCCAGCTTCATTCCAACTCGAACCTTTTTTTTTTGTTACTTTCCTCTTTTAGCGATGAACGTCGGTCTAAGAAAGCAAAACCGGAGAACAGGCACGAAAAGTTGCGCGTCGGGAATCATGGGTATGGGTGACAGAACCATGACCAACGGGGCATCAGAGTTAATATTAACCACACCCTTCTTAAGCAGGCGTGTCTGTTCGCATCAGAGCGAACACTACAAAATCAACTTCCGACGAACGGTAAGATAAAAACGGTTGCTAGAAGAAGTGGTTTCTAGCAGTTATTTGCCACGCCATCTCGCCTTCAGGGAGGGCGCTCTGAAGAGGAAGAATTAACAGCCGATGCGACAAGGAAACTCGAAGACTTGAGACACCATCTCGGGCGATCGCAATCGAGAACTCTGTCCGATTACATTTTTTACCTGCCCGATCGTCTGCAAAACTGCCTTTGTGAACTATAGTCATGAAGGTGGTAGTATTTAAAAGAAAATGTCAACACTTCGTAATGTACGTACACAGAAGCGCGAAAGCCAGAAGTGCGTCCAACCTTCGCCGAAAGAGCGTCCAATCGATCGCCACACCTTCAAAGACCCGAATAGCAAACGAAAAACGAACTCATGCGACGATTTTTCGCGCGTTGATTAAACGAATCCATGAACGATCTAACTGCACGCCGATACGAGGTTTATGAGGTAAAAGTATATAACCGCACTCGTTTTTCATAATCGATGCGTGTAGTTTCTTATTTGAAACCACTCCTTTTCCCGATTTTCAAGTAACCGTTTTGACACAATGGAAGGCCCATTTCACGCGCAAGCCGTTTGTGCGGAGGTCTTAGAGATTTTAGGTCGACGAACCAGCCAATCGGGAAATGCATTAGGTTTTTGACAGAACTTCAACGGTCCAACTAAGAAAGCTTTTGCTTCAAAAGCATGTTGGTGCTGGCTTGTTGCTACATATGGTATTGAACAACAGCGCTACGACGGGACAAGAAAGAGTGACAAGACTGCGCGCTGATCATGTCTGTTTTTATGTCCTGTCCAAGCGCTGTTGTTTAATAGCTGCAATATCTTGTTCGTTAATCGAAGACCTCTAACCGCTCTTGTTCTGCGCTGCTCTAGTCCGATGTTTGCCCCCGAATTTCTTTATTTTATCTCTCCATCGGATTAATGGCCTTCCCCTCCTTCTAGACTAATCTCTTGGCATCCACTCTGTTCGAGGTCAGTGGGAGGGGCCTTCGTCCTGAAGTGGACCTGAGTAGGCTGCTGCTGCTGCTGCTGCTGCTGCTGCTGCTGCTGCTGCTGCTGCTGCTGCTGCTGATGATGATGATGATGATGATAATCGAACACCGTTTTCGAGCAGGAACATATTATTGCCATTCGGCAGAAGAGCTATGATTATAAACGAATCCCGAAGTACCTATATGACCAGTGCTTTTTACGTCAGTCAGAGGTAGATAGCTAACCGTTCACCGCTACACAGGTGGACGGAGACGACGAGAATACGATGACAGGAAGCTGCAGCATTCAGTTCCTGAATCGCTGTGAGCTACAAGGCACGAGTGGAACCGTTTTTAGGCTTGCTTCATCCCATTTACCCGCTGTGGAGACGTTGCCAATAGGTAGTTATCAATCCGACATGACTCTTATCAACGGAATACCTTAACGCCTTAGCGAAGAGAGGATTGCTTTGCATCTCCTGACACATACGTGATCTGGCGCTTTCGAGTTATCTCTAATTGCTAATCGTAGATGAAGCCTTACAATTGCTGCAAACGTCCTGCTAAAAGCGCTTAAAAACGCAGTCACACTTCCGACGCCAAGAGTACGGTAAAAAAAAACGCGAGGCACGTTTGTGTTTTATGCAACCCCTTCACGTTTCTTTCAAAGTTGAACAGGAACCTGCCTACCGGCGAGCTGTGGCACACCAACCGAGGAAGAGAAGAAGCGGGAGATGGGGACAGTTTAATGGCCCGTGTTGTAGCCCTCGAGATATTCCGTGCTCGCTAGGCACACGTTCGTAGCTTTCTACGCGCAATGCGAGTAGTATGGGAGGCCGAGCTCACCAGAGGAAGCACGCAGTTTTTCAAAACTGCCCTCGCCAGGTCTCATTTACACCGCCCCTCCACCCTCAGCACGAGCATCTAAAAAAGCGCTTACCAATAAAAAGAAAAAGCCAAGGCATGGCTGGACTTACAAAATAACATTACACGCATGCCATCACCGCAAAGCGTATGCAAGCACGCACAATGGCGTGCTTCTCCACCCATGGGATGTTTCGTATGCGGTTCCGTCCTGCAAAGGCCTCAAAGAACGCGTTTAAACCTTCCTCCCACGCCTGGGAGACGTTAAAGACTCGCGTATTCACAACGTACTCTTTCATCTTCGCGCTTAAGACAAAGGTGGTGGGCGCCACCCCTTCTCCAACGCATTAAGATTTTGCCCCCTTTTTTCATCTTGAATGGTTGCTGAAAAGAGTAAAGGAACGAAACAATGGCGAGTCCGATGTATTCTTTAAGGAGTAAGGTGTCGTAACGATGCCGCCGGCTACCCTGGCACTAACCAAGAGACTAAAAAAAGGAATAGAAAAGTAATAGTGACCGTCGTCTGCTGCCTCGGTCTCCTGCCTGCAGAACGCCAGAGGGAGTCTCTAGAAGAGTAGCTAAGGAAAACACGTCTCCGATCGCGCCCTTACTGTTGTCTGTACGGTTTTAGCTGCCGCCACGGCCGTCCGCAGGGACCGAGGTCTCACCGCTGACCGCTTGCGAAATTCGGGAAAAGCGCTTTCCGCTGAGCCCGGCGAATTTATCTCGTAACCTGTGTCCGCGCTTTCCTTTTTCTCCCTCCTAACTTCACTTCCGTCCATCTTTTTTGTCCTAGCCAACCAGGCGCGCTTACCAGAACGCAGACAAGGCGGTCACGCACGCTGCTGGAGGGAAAGAAGAAGACAGAAATAAAAGGCCGCGCGGGACCCAACTGACCAAAAAAGCGGGAAAAGGGGAAACGCGGGAAGTATAAAAAGTAGAAAAAATGGTGGAAGCGAGAAAGGCCACGAAGTATAGGAGAGTCGCCAAAACGGAGCTAGCTGAGGCCTCATCCATATATCGATAAGGGTGGTTTTCAAGATCAGCCAGAACTTGTTGTGCAGGTTGTGACTGTCTTTGAGGGCCGTAGCAACAAGGTCTCGAGGAAATGCGGCAGTGTAGTTGAGTTGCAATACGCCAGAGTAGAAAGGAAAACAATGTTGAGGAAGGGGTGCGAAAAAAGCCGAGGTTTTAAGCTTTCAAAGAATGAAGACAAAGGAGAGACAAAAAACACAAATCGAAACTCGGTGACGTGAAGAAATTTCAATGCCATGTAGAAGCCTCAAGAAGTAACTTCCGCAGTGAACTCGTTCAAGAAAGGCAAAGTTCGGGTGACGAAAACCGAAAAGTGAAGAAATCCTCCAAGTGTAGATGTGTGGACTACTGATAAAATAAGAGCTAGTAAAGGTGGCCCGGAACTTGCGGTGAAAAGCTGTAGAAACATTCGCTCCAGGTTGGGGTGGTGGTTCCTGCGCTGACTGCGCAGTTTTCGCAGCATAGGGAACACTGCGCGTAGGTGTCACAAGCCGGAGTAGAGCTTGCACTGACAACGATGCCCGGACAAAAGAACAAAATAAATAAGCTAGGCCGGGGGTTGGGGGTAGCCAGAAGAAAAAGGGAGGGAGGGTGGTGGGTCTGATTCCATCTGCTTTTGGTTGAGTTGGACACTGAACAGGCTTAGGGGTGACCCAGACGTGCTCGGAATGGCGGCGATTGTGTAGGCTTCGCGATGCCGGATTCGTCCTACAACCCACACACCTTCACCATTCAGCTCAGCAAGCAGCAGAGGCGGCAGCTCTCTATGGGAGAGACAGGAACCGCGGCCTTTACCTCGCCCGCGAGACGGAAAGCGGCTACTTGTCTGCCTATACGTGGCTTATTTTGTTTCGCTTCGGATCTTGTAGAGGACGAACCGAGCCTCGAAAGAAGAGAGTGCGCTTTGTGTTTTCGTTGTCACGTCCAGTCTTCGTCCTTTCCTGTCCTTTGTTCGACGTCACTTCTCCAATGTATACGGGATTCTCGGCCCGTCCGCAGTGTTAGCTTTGGCTCAAGACCCACGCCGAAGCGCAGGAGCTGGCGGCGGCCTCTGCGGATGCCCTTGGTGTAAATAAGGCGGTTGCTTAGCCCTGGTTTGCTTTGGGGCTGTCGGAAGTAGAAGCGCTCTGGACACTTTGCAGAGCAAACTAAACGAAGCGCTACTGGGCCCGGTTGCTTTGTGTTATTGGGGGGAAGTGTGCCTGCTGTAGTTTAAATGTCAGAACATGCACGATGTTAGGGCTGTCACTTCGCTATGCCTTCGAAGATGGTACACAAACGGACTGCGAGTACTGCAGTGCACGTTGAAAGGTGGGTGCTACACTTACCGCTAAGCTACCCAAATCCGAACTCCTGATAAGCGAACACAAGGTGCGTTAAGGCACGTTAACAAGCTACCGGATTGGTGACAGCCACCGTACAAATCCTTGAAACCAGAAACATGATTTTGCACTTGCATATGCAACGATGACTTTCCGTAAGGACCTTTAAAAAACATTTAACGCTGTAATCGTTACAGGGGCGTTTTTCAATTTCTCTTATATCCACAGATTTCCCATAACTGTACCTGGGCTTTCTTCGCAGAGAAGAGGTGCCTGGACGATCAACACTGAATCGGTTTGTGTGATAGCTTACATGAAAATCCCACCGACAGGTCAGATCCTTTCGTTCGAGAATTCAATGCCCCAACATGACACGTGGTTCGGGCGGGCTGTGACTTGGGTGATCAGGAGAGGATGCACTGTAGCAACCATCGTCTTCTTGCTCTGACCCAAGATTGCGCAGCCCGTAGGCCAGCATGCTACAGTTTTTGTTTTTATAATTGTTGCTTATTTCTTTACTCATATCAAAGTCAAGATGTAGTGGTTGCCAGCCGGATGCTGAGTACAGTATAGTCAGCAGCATGTACTGAGATGTATCAAAGCCGTTTATTGAAGAATACGGCCCTCCACTTTGTTGACTTTGGTGTTCCCAAAAGCCCGGGCGGATCCAGGTTCTTACTTTGGTGGTGCCTGTTCCATAATGCTTGGGGGGAGGGGAAGATGAGGGTGCAACGGACCAAAATGTCACAGTTTGCTCTCAGTTGCACAAGCAGTGCTTTGTTTCATCAACATATTGCACACAACCATGCATGTTACCAGTTTAAACAAGGCTCCCTCCTCGTTGATACTCTTTGAAGTGGAAAAATTTGATGAGGGGCAATGCCAATATCGCGCCAAACAAAAATTTAGATGTAAGGGGTGCTCTGCTCGCCGCGGAGAGCGATGGTCCCCACCGTGGTCTAAAAAATTACACGTGCCGAAAAATCAGTGTCGAGGGGTGTGGAGTGTGGGAGGGGGTGGACTAGTTAGTGAAATTGGGGGGAGGGGGGTCAATTGCCCCCCGCCCCCCTTCCTGAATCAGCCACTGCCCAAAAGTCCCGATTTCAAAACTTCGTTGCAATGTACACGACGCACTTTACGGCAGCTTCATTTTTAAGTGAGAATGCACTTCTTAAGCGAGCCTGAAGCGTCCGCCGCCGTCCGCATAGCAACAGCTGCGGGTGCGCACGCTCCTCGTCTTCCTTGGCAACGGGGGGAGATGGGCGCGCGCTGCCTGGCCGCTGACATGGCACATACCCACGTGGGGGATTGGCCAGGAATCCGGCGTGAGAAGGGCTAATGCACCCGCTTAAAGGAGTACTGACACGAAATTTCAAAGCTGAGATCCGCTCTAGCAATCAAGTACAACGACAACACAAATAGGTGTCTGTGAATAAATGCATCTTTCTTTCTTTGTAGTTGTGTGTGTGTGTGTGTGAGTGTGTGATCTCTCTTTCGCGAACATTACCGAACCGCGCAAATTCAACTCCTGCATTCGCACTTTCACATTCTTCCCCTCGGGTAAATGCGGGGAATTTTTTCTATTTTATATTCCTCAACTGGGGAAACTGAAAGTAATGCGTTTGTTGCCATTATATGGAATGGCGCTACAAAATCAAAGCCCATTTGTTTTAAGTCACCGCGATATTGTGGCTATTATTCTGTTTTCTTTTTTGACCGAATAACAAAAGGACGCCCTAGCTGAAACTTGCACGGGAACCGTTAATATGATTTGAGCATCTCCGCTTAAATCAGGGCAAGCTCATGCAAATTTATTCCTTGGTAAGCAAAATTGCTTGCTCTTGTTTGTTTTTGTAACATATCAGGTAAAGAGCGACAAACTGGGGCTGTAGAGTTCTAAAAGAAAACATTCCGCACATGCACTAGGTTTTAGTTAGATACAATGGCAGGTTTAAATTTGCTTTTATTTCACAGTTACCAGTTTCGTGAAAGAGATCTATTCTACACTATACGCCCCTAAATAATTGATTTGGCTGCTGCTCTAAAAGATTAAAAAAAGCATGGCCGGAATGCTACCTTTATAGCAAGCGTAAGCTGGAAAGCCGATAATACCGCATGTTCTGGAAAAAAGGCCCAAATTAGGCTACTTTTTAGCATCAGCGAGGAGGATTTATTGATAATAAAACAATTCGAACATTTTTGGCGCCCAAAAAAAGTTAAAAAACTTCGTTCTCATAGCACTTAAATTTATTCTATCGTTACCCTGTGAAAGACGTATATCACCTATTACTATAAATAAGTAGTTTAGGGGTTCGTTTGAGGTCTAGTTTCCTTAACGACCATCAAGGCTAAATTACACGAAATTCTCGAGTATAAACAGCACGGGCGAACGATGTTTGAGAGCTCTTTCGGGGCTCTAATTTAGGAGGGTCAAGTTAATACACCGGTTCTACCGCCCCTAACGTAAAGGGTGTTCCTCCAGCACACTAAGTTTAAAATCTAATTACTTTGTTACTAATGCCCGCGCATTGTGTTTCTAGAAAGAGATATTTCCATCTGTTGTAACCTGTGGCGCAGTAATTCGCAACACAGCCCGAATACTCAAAAAAAGCTACATGTCTCAAGCACACACTGATAAGCGTACTCGACCTGACCAAATCATCACTAGGCCAGAAATTACACCAAGAAAGAGCACCTATGTGCTTGCAGAAATGCGTTCCATTTTAAATACGATAGTCTTTCTTGGGCTACATAAACCCAGAAATTTTGGTCTCTCGGTATGTCTGTGACTCGTTTCAGACACCTGGCGAAATTTAGAAGAAGTCTCTGCAATAGCCTTATATACTCACAAGAAAATCTAAACGTCTAGGTCTTATATGTTCATACTTGCCAACATTGTTGAACAAGGACAAGGCATTACGCAAATATAAGACAGAAAATTAATACAAGAGGGATATTTACAGTGTTCCTTTATAAAAAAATTCATAGATGCTTGATTTTTGCGAAATGAAATACTACATCTACTGCAGAGAAAAAAGTGCACCCTGTCGCCTGCTGTCGCCCCCGCCACCATAGCTTCTGGCGGAATTTTAAGAATTCAAGTGGAAACGGTTACGAAAGGTTCCACTAGATAAGTTACACATTTTGCTTGGAATGCACGTGGTCTAGGGCAGCGCGGTTCTGTAAACGTTGAAGTAGGGCGCCTTGCTTCACGCGCGTCTCCGCCGCACGGAAGCGCTGGCATCGGGGCACCCGGCCTGGAGCAGTAGAACGCGGTAAATTAAAATTGTCTTCTTCAAACCTTTAGCGTGTTTACCTTGGGAGGAGCTCGATGCAAGAGGGACAACATGAGAGGTGAGCGGGAAAGCGAAGAGAGACATTTACTTGACAAATGTCGACAAAGACTATCGTCTTTAGTCGACATTTGCGAAGAAAGGAGCAGATACGCGGGCAATTTTTTCTGTTTATTTAGAAGCTGCGCACGTCGCAGGTGATTCGGAAGTTGAGAGCAGAGCGGGAACAAAAGAAGAGATATGCGCCCTTAGTGGAAGTGCAGGACACACGCTGGAATGGTTGTCAGGAAATATTTAAGACATCAAAAAAAGAAAAGAAAGAAAGGAGACCAAGGCAGTACACAGCAGCCGCCAAGGCTTACTGGTTCGTACATCATTACCGTCTCTGCAGCGCCTTGTGCGTATATCTGTGTCTGTAACATCGAGTCAATAGTTGCCTTCGAAGGATGAGTTCCCACATTCGGCGCTAAGGCACCCACGGTTATTAGGGCCACGGGCACCACCAAATCCCAGTCATTAGGGACAGCCGTCACTCTACTTTTGAAGCTCAAGTAGCTTAACGAGTCTTTTTTTCTCATTTTTGTCCTATTTTCTCTTTTCCAGGTCAAACACGTGCCGACCGGAACTTGCCGAAGGTAACAAACTTGTCCTTGCTTCTCTTGGAGAGAAGCTGCGCTCTAGCGCGGGAGGTTACAGGTTGCACTCAAAGTGCGGGAAGCCCCCGAAAAAAAAAAAAGATCGATGGCGCCAAGAACAATTCAATGCTGTTCGTCCAGTCCTCCGTATTTATCGTTTTCTGTGATGAAACGTCTACTGACGCACTTCGAAGCATAAATCAACCTCCTCTTTTTTCAGTGAATGAAATGTAGCATTTGCAGTTTTATTTGCTCAATTGGGTTTTCTTAACGCCTACGAGGTATGATGTAGTGGAAAGGTATACCGTTTATTTGGGACCATGCGACAATGTTTACCGCGCTGCAAAATCTGATACGCAATGGCGTTTTTGTCTTTTATCTTTACTAGAAAAACATCAACCATAGCCACAAATACAACCAGGTACCTTTGGCACAGCAGCCAAACGCCATCGCCACTCCGTCACTGCTGCGGGTACGACTTATTTGTGATTTGTATTCAATAAGAATTCGTACTCAATTCCTACTCATTAATATTCTCGTGACTTCTTCCGGTCTTCCCCTCGGTAAGGGAAGACCAACTTGCGAATCGGAACTACAGTATGATGAAAAACTGACCCGAGCGCCTTCTGATTATGACTGACTTTTACGATACCGGTCATCACTCCCGATGTAATTGATAACTTGCCGAAGTAGAGACGTAAAACAAATCTGCCATGCTGCATAAGCTTTGCTAAAGGAAAAACTGAGGTAACTGGGCCTTGTTGTGGAGTCGATGAACAATGAGCTAAAGTTGGGGTTCCAATAATAGCCCGCCAGCTATCGCATAAGGTATTATGCAATTTTTACGCGTTTATTATAGACAGAAAAATTTGGCATAACGTTTACTCTTGATGGGATTTTACTGACGGTGAAAAGCTCCATATAAATACCAGCATGCTTCAGGCATATGTTGCGAAAGCACACACACTAGAAAGGGAGAGATGGATATTTTGTGTGAAATTGCTGCAGCAAGATTGATCTTATTGTGTGGTAACACGTACCAACCAGGATGTATAGAAGAGGCTGACATGCAAAATGCGGTGCAACGAAGGCCCGAAAAGCGAGAAAAAGCAAAGAGAGAATGCATCGAGCAAATTTCTCTGTCACCAGTGTAATGAGGTTTTAATGAAGTATAAGAAATCACCAGATATATAGCTGCAGCACGCGTCTTTTAAGTAGTGCCTGGGCAAAAGGAACTTTAGTAACAAAATTACCGCACAAAAATCACTGAAGAAAAAGTAAAGCCTTTCGAGGGCGCTAACAAGCAACCGACCTTTAGTTCCCCTCCGGTCGACCCCTGGTTCCCCCGCAAGTCGGTCTCTGCGAGCCCTCAATGCGGCGCGCAGTTGTCACGTCGTGTACCCGCGGTTCATTGCATCGACGATAATTTAATCAGTGATTGATGCGTTCACGTCGCCCTGCCTCGGCATCAAATTAACGAGGCTCCCCTCCACCCTCATCGCGCTTAACGGCCACGGTTGCCTGCATGGAGGCGGCTGTCTTATCACGTGTACAACTCATTGCCCCGTCGTTTACGACGGGCAGAGTCGTTTCTGCTCTTACTCCGTGCACTTGGCACGTGTGCCAAAGATCCCGCGTTGCCTAAATGGGGAAGGCAGAGAGTTGTGCAGGTTGAATGCCAGGAATGTTCGAAATAAATACGAAACATTCTGTTACAGTGCTCTTCCGTCCACCGGACCAAAAAATAACGCAGTTTACAGGTGGCTATTGTACATTTCCGAGATGCCGCCGCGTTGCACGCACCAGCGTTTAATTCCCCTTCCGCTTCCCGTACTTCATACGGGCGTATAAATTGTGTAAAACAACGCGAATGCAATTTTACTCCAGCTCGCTTCCGCCTCCTCATCTACGACATCCCCCACGGCGGGAGAAGAGATCGCCATCGCGTTGGCTATGACCCACAGTCCCCACCTTCAAACAACTATAATCAGTGACTCTAAATCAGCCATCCTAAATTTCCTTTACGCAAGAGTTTCCCCAGCAACTTTATCAGTCCTGCTGAAGGCACAGAACATTCGATCGCGTTCTTTCACTCTCGTCTGGGCTCCCGCCCATACCGCGCTACCTGGAAACTCAGCGGCCCACGAAGCTGCTCGAGCTTTGGTCTACCGAGGGCTCAATGGCGCCGCCAATGATAGTGAGATATTCACTCTACGGGACAGGCTGCACACATACGGGGACATCCTCGCCCATTACCGCTTGGAGCGTGCCATTTTTCCACCTCCTCACCCATCTCTATCCCGATCCTTGGCGGTCATATATCGGCAGCTCCAGACCCGCTCCTTCCCCACCCCTGCCATCATGTCAGCGATCTTTTCCGACACCTACATAGACGAATGTCCATTATGTTCGGTCCATCACGCATCGTTATCCCATATCATATGGGCCTGTGATAGCATCCCACTATCTAGGCACCGATCCCATCCCATTCTCCTTACTATCACCAGCGAGGCGCGCTGGGAGGCCGCCCTGCGTGACCCAAACCCCCAAATTCAAGAAGACCTGGCCCGCTTGGCCGAAGGCACCGGACCCCTGCCGAAAAGGGGCCCTGCTGCCCGACGGACGACGGAGAAGACGTCGCCGGCCTAATCGCCCCAGCTGTGGCCAAATAAAGTTCAGTCTGTCTGTCTGTCTGACAAAATAGTTGGGGCCAGGCGGCCTAGGTTTGATGCAAAGGAGTGAAAATAGTGAGTTATTAATGTGTAAGCATTTTATGAGCCTAAGGAACGTGTATATCATGTATGTCGATATTAGACCGCACCGTGTGTGCTCCCATCAAGCGGCCGCGCCAAGGAACACTGAGTCCACTACGCATGCGCTGTAGTGAAACGCTAAAGAATTACCCGGAACTCATGGAGTTCTATACGCGGGCGGAATATTTCCCCCAAACACGAAGAACACGACGCGACGTCGTCACTCACCGTCCTGTCGCCCAGCTGGCGGATCCGGCAGTGTAGGAAGGCGGACTTTCCGAGCTGCGCCGTGACGTTCCGCTCGGTGCTGTTGTCGAAGCGGGGCCTGAAGTGGGGGTCGTCCCAGTAGGCGCTGGGCCGGGACGGAGGCTCGCCGCTGCTGCCACCCACGCCCGTCACCAGCGAGGCGCCCGCCGCTGGCGGAGGAGGCGGGGCGACCACCACCAGCGACGACGACGACGACGACGACAGGCCCCGGTGCGATGTCTGCGACGGCGGCTGCGGGACGGCCGAGCGGAAGCTGCGCTCCGTGCGGGCTGCCTCCGACACACCTGCGGACAGACAGGGAGAAATAAGACGGCCCTTTAGACGAAGCTGAATTTTTTTAGAGTGAGCCTAAGGAGAAATGAAACACTACAATTGTATTATCAAGAGTTTTGTCCCGTTTAGGTAGCCTACATATGGGGGAAGGAAGAAAGGGTAAAGGAGAAGAATAGGGAAGAAGAATAGGGGAATAGAGAAGAATGTCTATTTATAGCTTGGTCGACAGACTGTCGGCTTTGTTCTCGACCAGACACAATTGATCACTGTTTTGTAGATTGCAGAGAGGCTGTGTTTTTCTGGAACATTGTACAGCGAGCGCTCAGAAAAGACATGGATATTACGCCTTTCTCAATCAGATTTTTGCCATTCGACTGTCCTGGTGAGCCATCCTATGAGATGTTTGTGTTGTGGGGAAGTTGTGGAGATGTCGCTTATGTGATAGGCATGCTGAGCCACGAAGATAAACTAATTCATGTTTCTGAGAAACTGTGGCATTTGTACATAGTGCGTATAATTCGCTTGACCAACAACCTGACTGGTTCCCTCGTTTGAACGCTTGTGTGTGTTTAACTAAATTTTGATGTATATGTGCTTCTAATAACTTCAGTGTATTCTTTTGTTTGCTTGACTATGTAGTCCTCGTACTGTCACGTCTGAGCGTATTCTCCAATGTAATAAAGAAAAGAAAAAGAATCGGGAAAAACAGCCATTACAGCGGAAATTCGGTGCGCCTTAGACAGCAAAGTCTAAGGCGCACGTTTTTGTGCCTTACTGCTGCGCAATTGTAACCTGATGCAGCGACTTTAACGTCCACCCACCAAGTCCTGGGCAGCACAAAAGGCTGACTGAGAGGCTCCGGGACGAACGCTGTGAGTTGTGCCGGCTGCAAGGAGACAACGCGCACACCGCAATCTCTGACGACGAGACAAACCGCGGGCATAGTGGTGCAGAGAAACAAGGCGCGAGGTGAAAGAAAAGTGTCGGAAAAGGGAAAAATGCAGACCATTCATCGACAATTCGCAGCAGCACCAACTCAGCGGGAGAATTCAGCGACGCATTCTGTGACAACTAACGCTCGCGCATTTACACATCGCAGCAAGTGCTTAACTTCTCTCGCAGTTATTGTTATCGCACTAGGTGTCACCCGACCTTAATTATCCGATACTAGTACTATAAATGACAAGCGATACCATTTTACTGAGAAAAAGAAACTCCCGACTGTAGATAGAGCGGCGCTCAGGTCGTGTGAGTACCTGCGTGCACGGCTAAGGTGAGGTAGGCTTAAACATTGACATTGTGCTTTAGAAAGTCTTTAATGATTACAGATGAGAAAGGGCATAATAGGTGCTGTTATCTTTGTGGGGGATTAGTAACACGGGTGCATCCAATAGTCCTGGCGGAAATAACATACGAAATATCTCAAACACAAAACAAGACGGTAGAAGAGGGGAGGAGAATGCGCCGTAAACTTCATCAGTGGCGTGTTTAAAAAGCACGGTTAAACCCTCACACATCCTCCAGCCACCGCACCCTCGTGGAAACTATCGCGACTGCTCAAACCAGATGACTAGGCAACAAGTCTGCACGCTGAGTTGGCAAGCGGGCATTTACTAAATCGCGTTACAGCTTTACCTCGTAAACGAAGCGTGCTGGATTCACCATTCTTGCATGCTCTACATCTTGTTTCCCGCTCAAGCAGCAAAGATAAATTGAAGCAAGTTACAAATTTTTAATCCGCTTTGTAGCCTCTATCTGGCTGTTAGCAGCGCGTTTATGGCTGAGCTCCTGCCCTAAATACCAAGAAATAAAACCATGAGCATGCATTAACAGTAAAGGGCCATATACAAACCAGCAATGTAGGCAGAAGAGTAGCTAATTCTGAGCCTTTATAACCAATTCTGCTACTTTTGTCCAGTAATTATCGCAGGGCTCTCCAAATATGCCGGCGTACAAGCTTCGTACCTGTGAGTCACGAACAATACTATTAATCTAGTGCTTATTTGTAGTGGAGAATTACCGTCGGCGATATACACATCAACAGCTTGGGCGTACAGCCCGATCAAAAGCTTACGGACCAGAGAAACGGCAATTTTAGGTTGTTTTTTTATCCTATAGCAGCCCGACAAACTGTCGAATGCATTCGAGATGTCGTATAAGTACTAAACTAAAGAAAACTACCGCACATAGTACTTCGTGCTCATGTGCGGCAGAGAAATACCCAAAATTGCTGCTTTCGTGGTCCTTAAACTTCTGCTCTTGGGTGTACACTAAATGCGCCGAGCATCGGGCTTTGAGTGCGCCTGAAACAGGCTTTTCAGTTTCCCTCTTAAACGTCCTCGTTTTCTATACCTTATTGGGACGCCGTGAAAACGCTCAGTGAAAAGCCATGCGCGAGGCAAAAAAAAAAATAGAGAATGCCGCACATAAAAAGTGCACTCATGCCAAAACGTATGATCGACATCTCTTCAACTTCGGCGCTCAGAATTTTTCGTCTTAG